>NW_017729019.1:14674697-14680272 GCF_001723915.1 Gavialis gangeticus | reverse complement strand
GGGGGGGGGGGGGGGGGGGGGGGGGCTGCTTTTCATCCTGCTGCATATGCGCCCTCCAGATCCTCCGGACAGCTCCACAGAGGTCAGAGGCACAAAAAAAAGGAGACCGCTGGGAGAGTCCAAAATCAGGATTTAGCAAGAGAAATTAGATCACGCCCCTGCCTTCCACTGCGCCAAGCCAAGGAGATGCAGGGCTGGAGGTGCTTGTGAAAGGCACGTTGGACAACTCTGGGTGCAGCTCTTGGAAAACCTCTTCCTACTCTGAGAAGGGATTCAGGACAAGGACTCCCCTGGGAATTAGCCTGCTCCTGGGTGCCGGTGGCCCTAGCAAGAATGATCTTCCCCCACCTTATAGCTCAGCTCCCCCACTGACGTGTGCAGGTGTTCATCCAGTGGGGAGTGGGATAGCTTAGGGTGGATTCACTCACCAAGGGCTCTTGGCTGCCCCTTCCTTTCCTCCCGGGATCTACCATGTGTCGTTCAAACCCTCCTCTCAGCTGGAGTTGCCCTGGACTTCTAGCCACTTCTCTCGCACATTAGGGAAGCAGAGTCAGTGTGGAAAGATCACAGCAGAGAACATTTGCTATCGCAGATTCACCTTTCACACGATCCAAAGAAGATTGGGTAATGTAGCTGATCAGTCATCGTTCTCCCTCCATCCCCTCCTTACACACCTGAAGCAGGTTAGGAGGAAAGGTGCCCCCACGTATTCTGCTCCAAAACATTTCATATTTTTTTCCGTATCACCGCAGCTCTCAGCTCATCATCCACCCCTCATCCCTCCAGCTCCTTCTCCTCCCTCTGTTTGGTTCATGACTTATTTGGCCCCAGTGACCGAGTGGTCTTCCCGACTAAATAAATGTGCTGCATATCAGGTGCCGTAGACAAGACCTCCCCAGCCCCCAGCTCTGTTTCTTCCGTTAGGCAAAAAAAAGAAAAAAACCCAAAAAAACCAACCCGACACGGTTAAGGCAACGCGGTCGCCTCAGCAACGCACCTGTTTTTTTGTACATTGAGTGTGTAATTTAAGAAGTATATATATAAATATATATTGTGATTGTATGGCCGTGGATACAAAAAAAAGCAAAACCGACAAAAAATAACTGAGCTATGTAAACGTTATGCAGATTTTAATTCTCGTGCTCCAATATCTCCCGGTGTAGATGTAGCTGTCGAGTTTACAAGTTGAGCTTTACTTCCACCATGGGTTCTTATGAGGCGGTGGTGCGTGGGGACAAGGAGAAGGGGTATTTTGCAGTCCCCTGGGATGGGGCTGACCTGGTGCTGTGCTTCCACAATGCCCTGCACAGGAAGATGACCACTTTCCTTTCCCCCATCCCAGCCCCCTTCATCCCATGCCGTATTGAGCTATTGATTTGCCTTTCCAGAGGTGTAACCAAGATTGCAGGCTAAGGCGGCCCTGTTTTGTTCATCCAGAGAAGCAGAGACCCACTGGCCTGATTTTTAGAGGTCTCGAGCACCCATGGGTTTCACCTGGGGTTGGGGGGGGCCCAGACTGTGCTGAACACACGTCATTATTATAAGGCACTAAGCGCCCTCTATTCCAGTGGAAACGGGCAGCTTATAGGAACAAGCTTACACTTGCACGGACAACAGGTGGGAAATGCTTGTAGCTATTACGGCCCGCTCACGGGCCGTCACCTCTCATACAAATCCCTTTGCACTTTGTTCACGGGGGGTTAGATTCAACCCCCCTGATGCTGCCTCTTCAGTTTTGGCTCTTTGTCAGATCCAAAACAAATCAGAAAGGGTCTAAGACTGAGTTGTCAAAGTGGAGCCAGCACCTTTGTGAGACTGAGCCTGGGATCTCACTGCATCCCTTTGACCTTGCAAGGTTTCCCTCAGTTTGCAGAAGCAGATTTTGGTCTTGCCCAAGCCTTGTCACAAATCATGCCGAGGGGCAAGCTAAACCCAATCCCTTTGGCTCAACTTCCCTGAGACATTGAGGAACATGTAGGCCGGTACTTCTCCACCCAGCGCCAGCTGAGCTGCATGGATCAGGATTTGGGGGCGAGAGGAAAAAGCAGCCTAGGTTTGCTTTGTTTCTACCAAGCTGAGAACAGCTCTACTGCATTATCTCCAAGGCAAGGTCCAGGAGACACAGGTCGGTCAAGTAGGTGAGAAGTCTCACTGTGGTACTATTATGCAAATATGCCATGCCCTGCATGGAAAGCACTGACTTTGGATCTTATTTCTGCTCCAAGGGAGTGGGGATGGAAGATGCTGAACCGTGCAGTGGTGAAATCTATGCCAAGGCCAAGTCCGTCTTTCATGGCACTCCACCAAGGTCAGTTGAGCCACGCAAGGGAGAACTTGGCCTATTCTCTGTAGAGAATGGCAAGCAACCCATCCTCCCAGAGCCAGCCAGCTTCGCTTCCAGTAGCTGGGCACAGCCAGCAGCAACCAGAGGCGATGGTGACTTCTGTGGGTGAACAGTCTTTGCAGGGCAGTTTCCCAACTAAAGAGGTCATTAGATGCCAGGAAGCCCTAAGGGTGGTGGGGGGGTGGAAATCAACAAGCCAAACACGAGGGAGAATTACAAAGCAGGGAGATGCTGAGCATCTTGAACTCCTGCAGGGGCTGTAGGAGCGGGTGGGCATCAGCATCTTGCAAGATTGGCTCTTCAATTATTCAGCCCCCTGGAATGGGGTTGGGACTCCATAGGAACACCATGCCTCCACCCACCGGATTGCTAGAGCGGACTCCTCCTAGACAGGCCCCAGGCACAGCCCCAGGATACTTAGCAGGCAAGTATTGCACAGCTGGACTGAATGGCATTAGTTCCTATCCTAGGGCCTTCCCATGCGTCCCCCCGTGAGAAGGCAACTGTCACCACATGCTCAATATATCACTGTGGCTTGAAAATGGCCTCCCAGCAGAACCTCAAACAGGTCCCAAGGGAGTGGGTCCACACTTGGATGGCAAAAATGGACCACAAGAGATCTTCCAGGGCCTGTGGGAAGTCTTTGGGAAGAGAAGTTTTCCAACACCCTCCCTTGCTACCCATTGGTTTGAATCACTACCAGAAGGCTAGGAGGCTTTACAGCTGGATGCGCCACGGAAGGTGAAGAACCTCCAGGGCTCAGAGAGAAGGGAACGGGATTTCCAGTGGTTAAGATAATGCCGTTGACTTTTAATATAGTTCCAATGTCTCTCTCCAGGGGAGGACAGGCAAGGAGGAAGGATTTCCTTTGTTTAGTGTTTCCCATCAGGGTCCCGAGCGGGTCAGGGAGCTCTCAAGACTGTAATTAAACAGTGTTACTGTTGAGCAAAGCTACATTCTAGTAGAAAGCGACTGTATCCGTGTCATGCAAGGCTGCCTCTTCTTCCATAAGAACAAATAGAGAATACTTAAATATACAGTACTAAATAAAAATGATTATTTTATTCATGCACGGTGTGTTTGGCCTTGTTACTTGGAAGAGCCACTGAGATTGCTCCCAGAGCAAGAGGGTACCCTTACCCAATGCTGTACGGGCACTGTTTTCCAGTGGGGCAGACAGACCTTTGCCTCTGGGTAGAGGGGCTGGTTATGCCAAGGGATGACTGGGCATTTCCACCCAAATGCCCATGCAAGAGTGCACCACCTTTGCAACCAGAGGAAGGGGTGCAAGCGAAGATCTATCGTAAGAGCTGAGATTTTTCAGGAGGGACAAGGGATGTTGGGTTCTTCACTAGAGATACTTTAATGGGACTTGATCGAAGGACAGACACTCAAGGCATTCCTGACTCTGGTGTTTGTCCTTTTCAAATGAGAAGAACATGGTAGCAAAGACTGGATCCTACCCCCCAACCCCGGTAGGTGCCCAGGCTACCCCAGAAGGTGCAGGTCCTAGGAAAGGGACTGAAGACCTAGCAAGACCTAGAAGACCTACGTCTGAGGCTGGATGGACAGAGGTAACAGAGAGGCCTTTGGGCTTCTGACCTTGTACAACAAAATCCTAGGTGGAGAGCACTCAGAGTTTCTCTCCACTGCCTCACTGCTTTGCACCTGTTTCTTCTTGCCACTTGCACAAGTGAGGGCAGGTACATGCAGGGACCATGCACAGAGACAGGCAGGTGCACACAAGTGCTCACACACAAGCATGAAAACTTACCCACCTTCATGTGCGTACATATACCCCATACACACACACACACTTTCCATGACAAATAAAGCCCGGAGCCTGGATTATTACAACAGAGAAAGGGTTGCTTCCAGGAGTCTCTGCCAGCACACATTAGCCCCTGGCTTGTACGGGTTTCATGCACCTTCAAAACACAAGCGCACCAGGCAAAGTATCACGAGGCCCAGTCTTCATTGCGTTTTCCAGCCAACAAGAAGCTGTTTTCCCTCTTCCTTCCCAAAGGCACCGCAGCCTCAAGGCAAAGAAATGGCATTTGCAAGGGATGCAAAGGGGCGCGTTAGCTCTTACACATCAATAACAGAGCCAACAGAAAGACAGGCAGCAATCAATACAAGAAGCCAGTGCAAGTTAAAAAAAAAAAAAAAAAAGCACAAATATTGTCTTTTAAACTCTCACAAACCATGTCAACCATTCTCTGTTCCTTTCTCGACTCTTTGTTTGAGCCAGAGCCACAACATCTCGTGAGCCAAAACCAAAAGAAAGCAAATAAAAAATTATAATATAGAAGATCAACAACGCCAGGTAACTTAGCCTGTTATGAAATGTACAGTTCAAACAGTTCCTTGGCTGGCAGTCCAAGCTCTATTTCATAAGCCTGTGAGCTTCCGTTGATTCATTTTTCCCCTGGGAGAAACCCGGAGAGATGTTTAAAAAAAAATCCCTTTAAAACATGTACAAGAATAAGGCAGTCAAAAAAGGTCCTATGTAATGACTGAAGGGACACAAGTTTGGGAGGGGCTTTGTCCAAGCAGGTGCCCGCGGCGCAAGAACAGCCATCGCCAATGGTCTGAACAGCAAAGTAAAGGACCCAGCTGGGCACAGAGCTCAGAGGTAGCTCTGGAGGAGGGCGGTTGTGTGGGGACCCAGACCTTGATCTGAGTTGTGCAAGCAGCCTCATTCTCCAAGATGATCTGAATCAAAAGCCCAGATCCAAACATCTCGGGAACTTTGAAACTTAGGTGCAAATTTTGCAGCATGAGCTGGTATCAGGCACAGGCCAAATTCCCCCGCTAGCAACAGAAAGGGGCCTGCCAAAGGAGGATTGAAGCCGGAAGTGGTAATAGGAAAGTTTACTTGGCCGCTGCCCTGGCTGCATGCCAATCTTTCAACAGCGGTGGGTCCCCTTATTCAAGCAGAGCGTCAGCGTGGCAGAATACATCCATGCTGCAAAACAAGCTGAACCTTGGCTGACCAGAATCCAACCCAGCTACTGTGCTACCCACTGCAAACCTCCTTCAGGTCGCTCTAAGAGCAACCTTGATATCTCTCCCCACCCCTGCCTTTGTTATTGGCACAGGTAGGCAGATTTGCTGCAGACATGCATGTGATGCCTGCTTCAAACCAGCCACCAACCCTGGGATGCTGCTGGGTGAAAAGGGGTACCTGCTAAGGTGCCTTCATTCTGCCCCATGTCCCCCCCCCCCCCC
>NW_017729019.1:14648900-14674401 GCF_001723915.1 Gavialis gangeticus | reverse complement strand
AAAAAAAAAGAAAAAGAAAGGAGAGCAGCACACAAGGATGCAAAAATCGATGGGTCCAGCTTTGTTTGCAGCTTGCTCTTGCTCAGGAGATCAACCTACTATTGATAGTCTCTGCCAATCAGCCCAGCCATCTAGGAAGTACAAGCACAAGCCAGCAAGCTCTCCTGCGTACCACGTGGCTTGCGGACTCTGCGCTACTCAGAAAAGCTTGTCAGTGCTAGCCTGCGGCTTGGCCAGCTGGCCTCCTGATGTGGCCAGGTGCCAGCATGTTCCAGCCTCGGGTCAGTGTGAGCCCTGGCAGAAGGCTGCCGTGTATAATCCTATTGTCTTTCCTCTCAAGTGAGCCTTGCTCACAACACCGCACAGGGGTGACTCTGTCCTTTCACAAACAATACCAGAAAATGGTCACTGCAGCTGTTCTAGGAGAAACTAGCTGGGTTCAGTCCCTTCAGATCTGATCCCAAATCATAGCTCATCAGCACGGTTTGGCCCAGTCAGTCCATCGCTGGTTCTCCACTAAGTCCCCAGCAACCGACCAGAAATCCCCTCCAGGAGCCAAGGTCTCCTTTCCTTTACAGCTGTGGCTGCTCTCAGCAACATCAAGAGGAGAATGATTGGGGTAGGCAGCAGCAGGACTGACCCCAGAGTAACACTCAGGGCTCGATTCTGGTTTGTTTACACTGGCACAAAACCAGAGCATCCCAGAAGCAGCTCAAAGGCAGGTTCCAGGTTTGTACCAGTGTAACCAGCTTTGCAATCTGGCCCCTTGGTACCAAAATGGTGCCAAGGGGCAGAGCAGAAAATGGCTACTGGGTTTCTCAGGGGGAGGCGAGACGTGGGGAGTCTAGGGTACAGGAAGATAAAGATGAAGGGTCCTTGGGCAGCCAGACCAGTGCGAGGCTGTCACACTGCAGCAAATGCTACCGGCTATCTTGGCTTTTCCCTGGTGCCGAGAGACCAAACCAGGATGGCAGGGCAGTGGATGCCCCCCTCTAGCACCTGCATTTCCAAAAGAGCCTCCTTGGTTCTTCTGGCTGGGAGCCCTGCCACAGCCCCGAGACCCTCTGAGCCATGCAATGCCATGCAAGGCTGGGCGTGGCTATGGGAGCATTGCCATATCGGTCATGGATAAGAAGATGGGAAAATTGCCTGAGTGAAAGCCATTCTTTGACTATTGATGCATCATGGAAGGGGCACCCCACCAAGTGACACGGCCTCTGGTTAATACTGGAACCAACCAACTAGGAGGAATTACCATGGATAAAGGACTGACCCTTCAGGGAAGGGGCCCCAGATAGAGCACCAGCCCTTTTCCAGATCTGCCTTTAGTGATAAGAGCTATTCCAGGATGAAAGATCCCTGGTGGATGCAGGGAGGTGAACCTCTTCCCTGCCCCTGCAAGGACCTGGTGCTGACCGGGAAGGAGCCAGGCTAGGAGAAGTGCTGGGACAATTTCTCCCTGGGGACTTTTCAGGACAAGCAAAGTCATGATGCTGTAGAAGTCCCCTGCCCGGAAGGGGAAGCTACAACCTGAGCAGCAGCCGAATCTGACTTAAGTCTTGGTGAAGCTGTCCATCTCTTTTGGGCATAAACCAACCAGTAACTGAGGGGAGATAGGACGAAACGTTAGCTGGGGCTGGATATCGTATCCCCAAAGCACACGGTACTGGCCACTGCCCAGAAGAGGAGAGGACAGACCCGCTATCGGATCACTACCTCAATGCCTCTTCCCCCTCTCAGCGCAAGGGACTTGGAGGCCATGGGTCCTGGGTTCTGCACCCGGCTGCTCTGCTCTGCTCTATGTGGCAGGTCACACAGCCAAAGACTTCCAGGTCCAAGTAGCTGTTAACAACCACCCCCTCCCTCCCCCCACACACACTGTAGCCTCATCCACAATGGTCAGGTCTGCACCCCTGCCCCTACCCAGCGTCTAAGCCTGCCTCTCCCCCAACCCTGAAGCTCATTAGCGGGAGCAGAGGACTCTCTACACACATCCGTAGGCCCCAGAATTACATGTATACACTCTATTTCATGGGCAGTTGTTGCTAGTTGTGGTGTCTTCCTATCTATGGGGGTCCATTCCCCCCACACACATGCTCTGTGGCTTGGGGGAGGCTGGAAGCTCTGAGGTTCATCAGGGAGGTTTGCTGGGTTTCCAGCCTCCTGCACAACCCAAGGCTTCATCTGTTTTTCTTGGTGGTGGTTTTGGAAGGGCATGGGAGGTGCAGCGGTGAGAGAGACCTCCCTCCCTCCAGGTGCTCAGTCAGTTCCCCCTCCTCCAGCCCCCGCGCTCAGACAGGGTGTACGAATTGGTAGACCAGGCGTTGGGAGATGTCCGGTTTCCGGATGATGCCTTTCTTGTAATACTGCCGGATGGAGCGGCTCAGCTTGTCATAGTTCATGGCTGGCCGGTTTTTCCGGATCCCCCACAAACGTGCCACCTGGGCAGAGTCCTCAATCTTGAATATACCTAAGTAGGGAGAAAGGAAATGGGGAGATAGGATGCAAGTGTATGACCCATGGCCACCAAGAAGCTCAGCTTTGTCATCTACTCACTGGATGACTTTGGAGAAGCCAGTTCCCTTCCCACCCTTTATCTGCCTTGTAAAGCCTTTGGCTCTGGGACACTGCATAGATACAGCTCCGAGCACAATGGGAGCAGGCTGTAGAGCAGTGCTGGAATATAGATAATAAAAGAAAGCCTCCAGATTGTGACTGGCACCTCAGTTCAGGGAAGGAAGTTAGAGAAGAGAAATGAGGGACAAGTTTCCCAGCAGCTCTGTGAACCAACCCACTTTCCCTCCCAGCCCCTGGCCAAGGGTGGAGATGGGGAAAGAATGTGTCACTCAGATTTGTATCTAGGTTGAATCACCAACGCAGCGCACACCGATTTCTGGTAAGTGTGTACTCCTGGGCCTTTGCACTTGCCTGAACTCAGTGTAAACGAGGCTTATTTACTACAGGAACAGCTCCCTAAGCTTTTTGTGCTTCCTCTTGCGTCTCCAAAGCACCTTATCCTGCTAAAACATGGACAGGACCCAGGCAGTGCAGAGCTCCTTTAGAAGTCTTGACACAGATGGCTGCTAGCCACTTTCCCCCATGATGAAGGTCAACTGAGTGCATTAGGTTACCAGTGGGGTTGAAGAGCTCCTATACCCTTTGCCAACATGCATATAACAGATGCTTCCTACAGTGTGAGTAACAGACAAAGAATTGGGATCGGCATCACTGTATGCAGCAAAGGAAATGAGAGTTACACCGTGCTGCTCCACCCTACAGAGCTATACCCTCAGCTTAGGGCCTGGTCTGATCTTGCCTGTACCAATATGAACTGGGGCTGGATTGTCTAAGTGCAAAAAGAGCAGAAGAGGCCAAATGTGGACTGGTGGTAGGAGTGATCCCAAGAGCCTGGGGAAGCTCCTGTCGTTGCAGGGGGTCCAGGAGCATTACCATGGACGCAGGAGGTGACCGAGGCCCCACCCCACCAGTCTCGCTCACCTTTCTCCTTATTGAGCCAGCGAATGAAGCGTCCGTAGTTGTGAGGCTTCAGCAGCAGCTCTTTGAGGAACTGCCACAAGTGGATGGGCTGGCCCGAGCACGAGGAGTCCACCTCACTGTCCGCCCAGCTCTCGTCACTCGCTGCAGCAGGAAGGAATCAGACCCCAGGGGTTAATTGATCATTGCCAGCAGAGGAATGGACAGTCCTGGGGCCGGGAGGAGCCTGCTGTCTTTGGTCTGCTGGTACAAACCACACCCAGGTCCTTAGCGGCTGAAAGTCCTCACTACTGATCCCGGGGACGAGGACCTGGCAGTGGGAACACTAGTCTGAGACTCACAGAGCCACAGTCTACCGCATGTTTCCTGTGCACCCCTGACAGGACCTTACCAGGCCTTTCAGCAGGAACTCGGCTCCCAAATACCTTGGAAGACCTGGACCTTCATCTTCCTGTGCCTCGTATCCCTTTCTTTAAGATGGGGCTACCTCCCAGGGGGACCAACATGGTACAGATCACAAGGTGCTCAGATCATGGGGTCACAAAAGCTAGAGACAGAACCAATCACCACCTTTGGGCTTACTAACCTGGCTGCTAGGGACTAATTAAGAGTGTAGTAAAACTACCACTCACATAATTAGTTATGATAACACGTGTAGCATGGTCGGAAGAGAGGTGATGCTTCACATAACTGCGACCACCTCACCAAAAAGGGAAACATCACTGTCGAACCCCCGGCCCCTTTCCTGGCTGGAAGCAATGCCCACGACCCAAGAGAACTCACCACAGTATCGCACTTCTCCTGGCCCCACTTTCTCCTTCATCCAGGCAGCTGCAAGGGAACGAGGTTGGGGGTGACACAGAGCACGACCCTCATGCAGGGGAGCAGAATCCCCCACCTGCCCCAAGCAGCAGATAAAATCGAGAGGCCCAAACACCCCTGGAGAACATGCGGGCAGGTCAGCACTAACGAGTCTTCAGCTCTTGCTGAACCCTGGCTGATCCCTCCCCACCTGCCAGCTCGTACCCGATTTCCAGATGTCTAGGTGGGCATGCAAGACATCCCCGCACACCGGGGAGCGCTGGCGGAACTGCTCCTCAGACATGGCGCACAGGTCCTTCCCCGACAGCTCCTGGAAGGACTTCCCAATCTGGGGCAGGCGGTACTGGTGCTCCGTCCACAAGATCCACTTCTGGACGTTTCCTGGACTCCAGTCTGCTGGGTCTGAGAGAGAGACAGATGCACCCCCAGGAGCCCTGGTGAGTGGGGACCTGAGGACCCCTCTCCCCTCCAAAGCTTGCTCTGCAAGGGTCATGGGAGCAGGGAGCATGGCTTCTGCCTTCCAGTGGCAGCTCCCATCCCTGGCTTGGGCAAGCAGTGATCCTCATAGGAGAGCTGCCCGTCCCGTCTCAACCTACTTCATCAGAAATACAGGACTGAAAGGACGATGGGTCTTATGCTCCCTGTGCTCACAGCCTGGTTTTTTTTTTGCCCCAAGCACCCTAGAAACCAAGTCCCTTTCCTACGACGTTACGTCCACTCAAGGAGAATCCCACCTCGGACAACAGCTCTCAAAGCCTGTGGGTGGAGGGAGAGAGGCATCAGAAGCTGGCTTCGCACAGCTCCAGCTGCAAGGAGCCCATCCGTCTGCACCGAACCCAGCCAGAGAGCTCCCTTCCAAAGCAACGCTCCCCGCAGAGCGTGCGCGCCCCGTGCGTCCGCAGCGGAAAGCAATAGCAGTACGACCTGTTCGAAGGGCTAGTTGTCCTAAAGGGATACATTTTTCCTCTGCCTGTCAATTCCCTTTGTTCCCATCTCCATTGTTCGGGAAACGGCAGGGCCCTCTGACAGAGCACCTGGCTGGGGAACGCACAGCCTGGCTTTGCCTGCAGCCTGCGTCTGCCACCGGAGCGCCCAGGAGAGACCGACAACCTGCTTTACTTGGCTGCAGGAGAGAGGCATCAGCGGAGTCTCACCAACTTCACAAGACCTGCAGTGATTTCTGTCAGAGACGGGCCTAGAGCAGTGTTAACTATTAAAGCCTTAATGTCTCAGTGGCTCTTTGCACTTGGGTGATTGGAGATGTCACAGGAGCCAGGGGGAGGGCAAACTTTGAAGGTAGAGGAGGAAGCATGGACTCAGCCGCAGTCCTGTGGTGGTTCTGGGCTCAGCAAAACTCCACGGGCACTTGGGCCAGGGGCTGCAGCTCAGGTCCATGCTCCACCCTCAGCAAAAAAAACCCCACAGGGATCTTTATATGACCCCAGGTATGTAAGAGGGGCAGACTGTCAATTGGTGTAAATTCCCAGAGCCCTACAGACTCACTCCAGCTGAGGAACTGACCCCACTTTGATCGCTGCAGAGAAATGCATCTCATGCGAACCACTGATCTCCCTGCCTGCGCTTGCCGCATATTGCTACATGAAGTACCGTCCTCCTCGCTCCCTGGCCTTACGCACCTGCAGACCTGCCCCCTGCTGCCATGTGCCATTCCCACCAGCACACAGTAGGTGTTAAAACTGACTGCTCCCGTCAGCCTGATTTGCAGAAGTCTCCATCTTCAGCTCAGGTTTGCAGGCCCTGAATTTATCACCCCGTTGCAGAGAGAGGCACCATCAAGTGGCAGTTTGCTGTGTCCCAGGGTTGCTGCTGGACCCACAAGGTGCAATTTCTCACTGCCTCAGCATGACGGCCATGCTTTGGGCTCCATCTCAACCCCACTGAAGTCAGTGACAAAACTCCCACCATCCCCCTGGGAGCAGGCGCAGACCCTGAGCTGGATGCAGCCATCAGAAGAGCAAATGGCTGAAGTGGCTGATTGTTCTCAGCGGAGGCAGATGACAGAACAAGGAGCAAGGGGCTCAAGGTGCAGCAAGGGAAGTTTAGGTTGGATATTAGGAATAATCTTCTCACTAGGAGGGTATTAAAACACTGGAACATGTTACCCAGAGAGGTTACGGAAGCTCTACCCTTGGAGGTTGTTAAGACCCTGCTAAACAAAATTTTGGCTGGGATGATGTAGTTGGGGCTGGTCCTGCTTTGAGCAGGGGGTTGGACTAGACGTGACCTCCTGAGGTCCCTCCCAACCCCATTTTCTATTAGTCTGTCCCTTCCCACTTCAAGCTAACCCCTTCGTGACTACGGCAGCCTGCTGGGCAAATCCATGCACTTCCACAGACCTCTCCCACTCCTGTACTGATATGTCTGCAGGATGACTTTATCCCGAGATGGGACTGGCAGGGCAAACACTCCAGCCCTGGCACCATCGCTCCAGGGCGCTTGGCTCCGAGGGACAAGCTGCCTTGATTTCATTCTCACCGTGACTCTCTTTCCCTGCGGTTCATGCACGTTGCGCTCAGTTTTCTGTCTCATGCCCCTGCCACCCAGATTTGCCACTGACGTCAGTGGCAAGCAGCCTTTATTCTCCTGCACCTGAGAGAGGCTGGTTCTGGTGGATACCGCATGTTCCACCACATGCTCTGCCAAGTCCGGAGCAGGAAATCAGACAAGATGAAGAAACAGAAAAACAACAACAACCTGCTCCCTCCCCACCCAGCCTGACACCGTTTTCCACAGCACTGCTCTGCCTTGGAGAAGACCTTCCCCACCAACTCCATGAACTACATCCCACAACATCCTTGATGCTGGCAATGGGAAAGATCTGTTCATTCGTAAGAAAGCATGCGTAGGCTGGTGGACCATTCTGTGTACCTTTGGAAAAAGTCGGACCCTGCTTCAGCAATGGATCCAGGTGCAATAGATGCTGCCATGTCAGCATGTTATTCGTGGCCAGCTGCTCAAGGCCAACCACTGGAATGGTTGATCTGTATTTCTTTCCAACAGGAGTGCTTTTCCAAGGGGGAGGGACGATTACTAGCCTACATGTCATTCCACAACTGCCCATAATCCCAGGGCGAGCTAGTGACAGTCAGCTCTAGAGCCAGACCTTAAAATTTGCTGAAGCTGATGGTGGAGAGGGGCATTTTCCAGGGTTTTGGGCCAGACCCCTGAGAACATGTCTCAGCCTTGCCCATTATGTGTGAGATGCGAGCCCAGTCCCTTAGACACTTGCTCTGCTGAGAGCAGCAAGGGGGACAGCTAGGACCCAAACAAAGGTCAACAAAGACCACAGAGAGACCCCAGCAGTGTGTGAGGGTCCAGGACGCCTGCCACTGCACTGAATCGAGAGCGGAGAGACCGGGATGAATCCCAGCCACCACCTGGCTAAATCCAAGCTGGCCAGCAAGACAGACAACTCCCCAGCTCAGCCTGGAGCTCTGCAGGTTCCTACCAGGCACCGAGCTGCCCCTGCCAGAGAGCAAAGACCAAGGGACAGAAAAGGGCACCCACCTGCTGCGATGTTGAGAAGCTTGCAGGCCGTCTCAATGTCCTTCAGCACCTCGCCCACCACCATGCTCTGCACCTGCTCCAGCGAGTGCTCCTCCAGGTGAAGGCTGGCCTGGTAGTCCATGTCAGGGCTCAGCCCAAAGCCCTGGCTGTCGATGATGGGGCACTGCTCTGGCTCCTTCTGCACCTCGCCCCGTCCCCCTTGGCTGCTGCCCTGCAGAGTCTCTGCCAGGCCCTTGGGCACCCAGCCAGCCTCCTCGGAGTAGAGCATGTCAAAGTAATGGACGTAGAAGGCAGGAAGGGTCTGCTCGGGAGTGGCTGGAGGGCTGGGGCTGTCGAGGGAGCTCCAGCTGCAGGTATCAGGGTCCCGTATGACAGGCGGCTTCTCCAGGCCAGTCAGCAGCAGGGTGTCCTGGAGGGCGATGCGGCTGTGAGGCAGAGCGGTCAGCCCGTGGCCAGCACTGCCCATCCCTCTGCACGGGTGTGTCTCCAAGTCTGGTCACCGCACAAGGGTGGAAGAAGAAACACATCGAGACGCGCCAGTCAGAAAGGATGGTTTTGAAGATAATGCCTGCCTTTCTGCCCAGTGGTCATGCACAATGGGCGAAATCTAAGCCTGTTAAAGGGAAAGAAACCTCCAAAGAGCCCCTCCACGCCCTAAGAGACCCCCAGATGAAAACAGGTTAAATAGCTCTTCATGGGCCAGGGTGACTCCTTCGCTTCTGGGTCAGTTGGCAATGAAGGGGAAGAAGTGTGTGTGTGTGGGTGTGTGTGTGTGCGCGTGCGTGCGTGCATTGGAAGGGGGAAGAATCAAACCAGTTTGGGATGACCTGATAATCAAGTGCAAAGGACAGCCATCCCCAAAGGTAACTTTCCAAAGTGGGGAGAGAACAGCGTATGGGGTAAACAGCTCCCCCATCGGAGGGGAGACAGGCTGGGTAGGGGGGAAGCCACAAGCCAGCTTAGGAAGAGGTAGCTGTCCGTAGCAGATGGGATCCAGCACACTCACTGGAAAGACGCTGACATCAAACAAGCACTGGGCTTTGGCAGGGGAAGCTGGACTTCAAACACCACTGATTTAGAGCCAGACCCCAGCTCTATAATGAATGTTAGCACTCACACATACAGCTGCTTGCAGTCACCCAGCCAGGGAGGGAGATGGGGCAAGGATAGAAGCATCTCTGGAGCCAGAAAACAGAGAGCCCCTCACTACCAGAGCCTCCAACTTCAAATCCGTCCATACTGCTGGGGACAGGAGCCGTCAGAATAGCAAGGAGCAGCAACTGGGTTTGGAGGGCTATCGTTCACCACTCTGGCATGGGGCTGATGGCTCAAAGCCTCATATGGCACCTAGCATGGCTGTGCTGCGAGTCACAGGCCCCAGGTGTTCCCAGCCAGAGCACCGGACCAGCTTTCCAAAGAAACCACAGGCACCTATCATTCTCAATAGCTTCAGTGGGAGTTAAGCTCCTTCAGCCCATGAAGCGTTTCTGTAAAAGTGACAGTCTGAAGCCTTCAAGTGCTCCAGCTGCTCTGCAACCCTGCCTATACAGATCCCAAGAGCCTGCCTTGCCCTGTGGCAATTCCCTAATGCAGTCCAGCCGGGTGTTTGCCCAGTTCCTGCTGTACCCAACAGCAGCTCATATTGCACCAGTGCCCCCTTCATGAGCTTTCTTTTCACTAACAGTCTGACCCAGAGAATAAACTGAACCCCAGTTATCAAGAAGGACTCGCTGCTATGGGTGTCACCTTCCAGAAGTGACCCCCTCCACACATGCTCCGAGACCTCGGCCCCTTGGCATGGTCTTTGCCAGGCTGCAGGGCACAGGGCAGCGGGTGGTTCTTTGCTATGGGCATTGCACAGTCCCAACCCGTGCTTTGTACTTTCGTGCTAGAACACATTAGAACAGCCCGTTTCCATCCGTCTCACGTACGCAGGGAGTCCTGGACTCCACAGAGAAAAGGATGAGCCTGCTGAATTTCCATGGCAACCCTGAGAAATGTCTCCATCGAAAGAGAAAACCTGACAATTCCCCAAGAGGAGTCTGGAGGCTTTAAAGAAAAGATTCCCCTGAAATAAGCATGTGGTTGAAAGGGCACCCTTGGGGTCAGGGCACCCACCCTTCAGTGGGGATTTTGTAGCTGTTGGTATGGCCCATGCCTCTCTTTTTACAGAGATTTTCTGCAAAAACAAGCAAATGATTCAGGGCTCCTTTTTTTTTTTTTTTTCCAAGGGAGGAAAGGGACAAAGAAGTCAACGCCAGCAGCCCCCAGTGCTTTCAAGAAACCCATCCATAACGTAGTACCCCCAGGACACATCCCTCAAACATAGCAGCAAGCCTACAGGGGCAATCGCTACACATACAAGCTGCCCTGTAGCAAGGGGTCTCAACCTTTCTACACGCCAAGTCCCCCTTGTTAGCTTCAAGGCACCCCTCCAAAAACACCAGGCTTTCTCTCTCATTTCTTGACTACAGAAGTATGATCAAGCAATCCTTCTGTTGCAAAGACTCAGAAAGCCCACAGCAGGGCAGAGCGTCTTTGCCACCGTGGATTCTTATTTGAAATCTCTGGGTTTATCTTGTGAAGGTGTTTGCACACTGCAGCCCCCTGGTTGAGAGTCACGGCCCTACAGCAACAAGTCAGCGTGCCCAGTTCAAACCAGTGCCCTTACAAGAAGCACCCAACATGCAAGCATGTGGGACCCTGTCCTACAGGGACCCTCCAAGAAAAACAGTCAGCACCGGAAGGTCGGCACACATCAGCGAGCCTGAGAAAACAAGCCAGTGTGGGGCTTGGTAAAAACGACATCCGTGGGTGGACAGATTTCAGTGTGGCGTTTCCCTGGGGGCATTATAAAAAAAAGACGGCAAGCAAAAAAAAAACCGATCTAAGAAAACATAATGAGGAAGATACGCGCTTGGGTTCTTGAAAGTAAAGGAAGCAAAAGGATAGAACAGATTAAATCCCTTGAGTTTATTCAAGTCCTTCTAGCCAAATGAATGCATCCTTTGTGTAGGAGGGATCTTATTGACTGAAGTGTTTTGTACTGTGCGTTACTATCTTGGTACATTTTTCTACATGCCAAGAAAATTTCATTTCTTTTCTGCTGCTCCTTCAAGGTTGGCTCCGGCACATGGGCTGGCCCCATGTTTGCTCCCTCAAGTTAATGATGGTTGGTAAATAAGAGATAATTAAATGTCATTAATAGCCGCAAGCCAGAGGCCCATTAACCACAAACCTGCCAGCAGAAAAGAGATTAAAAGAAGAAAACAACAACAAAGGAGGGGACATCTGGAAGATTTGCATTGTTGCAATTAAACTCCTCATGCTGAAGAAGCCAGCAACAAAGTCTACAGCGATTTTAACACAAACAGTATTTAACACTCAAGCTTTGCAAACGTTCCCTAATTAGCCCAGAGAAGGAAGATTATTCTCCTTGGACGAGAACCCCAGCTGGTGTAAATCAGCATAGCTCCACTGAAATCAGGTTCTACACCGGCCATCAGCCTGACCTCTCCGAGCCCCTGGCCGACACAGTCTACACGACCGAGTGCTGCTGCTGGCACCAAGGCTGAGGCAGAGGGAAACTAAATGAGTTACCCATGGTCGCGTGACATCAGTGGCAAAGCTAGGACTACCACGCGGGAGCTCCCAGCCCCTACCCCTGTGGCCAGACCCACCGCAGCTTTCTTCTGCTCCTTTGTGACATTGGTTTTTTTGAAGCCCAAACTTCCAGGCGTTCTCTGCACAACTTATGGGAAAGGCAGCCTGTTCTTCCACGAGGGCCAGGGTGGACTGCCATCACTGGGGGCAGAAATTCCCAAGTATTCAGCCCCCAAAGCCCCCTCCACTGCCTAGAGCTCTGCCCCTACTGCCTCACTGTTCCTGTTCTTCAACTCAAGGAAAATGCAGCCATCCAGCAACCACCCACGCAAGCCAACAACTACAGCCCCCTTCTCACAAGCACCCGCAGTAACACAGCATCTGTGACCTGCTGCTTAATGAGGAACCAATGAGTATCCAGGGTGAGGAGCCCCATGCTAGAAATGGGCCTGCATTAGCATCAGCTGCCAGCCAGCCCTGGGTGGCCTCTCCAGGGGCCAACACTTCTGCACACAGGCCTAGTCACGCTATCACGGACACCGGATGCAACAGCACGGAGCTAGCAGGAGGATGAAGCTGACTATAGATAGAGAAATCTTCTGCTTATACATTTAGCACATGAATATACTGCAGTAATGGGGCCATATAAGTACCTACGGTAGAGACACCCCTCCACCCTCAGAGGTGGAAGGGGCAATTCTACTGTGCATCTCACGCACACATGCACGTACGCACAGCCAGAATTTGAGCTAGCGTAAAGCCCCTGCCTCGTGGACACCGGCAAAGCAAAACCACTCAACTTGAGCCTCCCGACACGGGCTGTAATCATCAGCAGTGCTGAGGAATACAGAAACAAGAGGTGACAGCTTTGCAGCCCTTTGCTCAAACAGGCGTGTGTCTTGAATGTCACCATGGCCCACAGACTCCCCTGCCATCAACTCCGCTTTGCCGGTCAAATACCAGATAAACAGCCCCACTGCAGAGCCAGTGTGACCCCTCCACCAGGCTATTCCCACGAGCTGCCTTTGGGCAACCTGAGGCCAGGCCTGAAGAGACCCCCCAGGGGTGCTCACACCTCCCCCGTAGCAACAGGTTTCCCTGAGAGATGCTGCCCGGTTCCAAACCTCTAGTTTATTTGCTCTGGATTAGATGAGGAATTGTGCAGATCAGCCATAAATCCAGCCTCATGCTGGCCGCAGCACAAAAGGGAAGCGGTAACAGCTTGCAAGGCCTGGGCCCTGAGAAAGCTTTTGTAAATCTTGGACTTTGGTTTTTCTTGGAAATGGGATTAGATCTCAGCCCCACCTTCCTTCCCAGCAGAGAAAGAAATAAGTCAGATGGAGAGCAGGCTAGATCCCCAGGCCCTAGGACAATGGGCAAGCCTGAGACCCATCTCACTCATGGGTAGTTCCTCCAGATCCATCTTCCCCTTTCTTCTGCCAACTCTCAGTTGAAGTCCCCACAATACCTTTAGCTAAATCAACCCCTGAGATGCGACATGGAGCACTCCACTTGCAGTACCGTCCCCCTACACATAACAGCTCTCCCAGACCTCACACAAGCACCAGTTGCAGCAGCTGGGACAAAAAGTCTGTGGCTCAAGTCCAGCAGAGTCAGATGCACTTTGCAATGGTCCTGGCACCAAGAATGCTTGGAGCTGCATGGGATTGCCCATTCCTCCCAGATCCTGCCCAGAGTGAAGCACCTTGTGCTCCATATCACCCCCTAACCTGCAGACCAGACCCTCAGAGGGCATAAATGAGGGAGAAAAAAGGGCCATTCGCTCAGAAGAGAGCTCGAGTAAAGTCAGTGAAGCAACACTGACTTCTGATGGCAACTTTTTCCCTGCAAAAGTGCTGGGTACAATGAGAATGGGGCTCCAGCATCCGTGAGGGAGAATGAGCCGTGCCTGTGCTCATGAGCAGCGGGGCGAACTTCACCCTCTGAGCTAGAAGGCAGGCCCTGACCCAAGGCTCTCATAAAGGAGGCACTGCAAAAAGGTGAATTATTGCCTGGAGTCATGTCCCCAGTCACCAAAATCGCTAACAGAAAACAAGCAGCCAAGCAAGCAGGGCTGCAGCCGAAGTGACACAGGAGACGCTGCCAAGCCTGGGGGGAAACACCTCCCTACGCAATCAGAACCACCTTGGTTTCCACCACCCTCCACAGGCCCTGACAGCGTGACCCCCTCCCATCGTGGGAAGCAAAAGGCCAGAGCTCCTGGGAACCAGCCTGGCCACGGACAGAACCGCTGGGCTGTGGGACGGCAAAGTCTGAGTAATCACCTAACAAAATGTGCTGTAGTCCAAGGGTGGGGACCTTTGTTTGACTTTCTCTGGCTTTGGCATGGAGGCTGCTGCTGTGGTCGAGGCCTTTACGGGCTAGGTGGGGAAGTGTTTACTCTAAGAAGCTGCTCTGAGAAAGACTCTTGTTGCGATAACAGGAGGAGGGATTGACCAAGGAGAAAGGCAGCTTTCCTGGCTTGCGTCCCTCTCTGACCGGGGCCTGGGTTCTCATGGTCTCAGCCTTGCACTTCTTCCCCTTGCTCTCTGCTTTGCTGTCATCACACCCCCACCTCCTCCTGCCTCCCCCTCACTTCCATCTCTCCTCCCTGCGTGTCTTCCCTTCCATTACTCCCTTTTGTTTCTTTTTCTCCTACTTCCCCCTTCTTCACCTCCAGCCTCTCGCATCTCTTCAGCCGCTGTCCTTTCATTCATGCTAGAAGTTAGCTGCAGCTCCCCTGCCATCCCCCACCAATCCCTCTGTTTCTCAAAGCCAAGCCGCTGCAGGGACAGCATTACAGCTCAGGGCATGAGCAAACAGTTGTTAATCCCACAGCAGGCGCAGCGTCCTTCTGCTTCCTCATCAGCCCCAGCACCTTGGAGAGAGCTTAAAGTAACTGCCAGATCCTTTCCCCCACTGATGGCAAAGGCAGCTCTGGGATTAGGCCCAAAGCTCATGGAGCAAATGCATGCAATAGAGAGGCCACATCCCATTGCACTCCATATGATACCTGCCATGGCCTTGAAGACACCAAAACCGACCCAAAAGGACCAGCCTTGGCTACTATCTTCCCCTCTCTGACACTTCCCTGAGCCCATCTCTGCCATATCTAAGCACCCCACCTGAACCAAAACAGCCTATGAAGTAATGACCATGTCAGCTCTTTAAAAAGCACCTCCCTAGCTTGAATGTATTCAGCCTCACAACATGCCCTTGTTGAAGTAGGGCAGGGCCAGTAAACCCAGCAAGAGTGACTTGACCAAGATTACTCCAGAAGGCTGCAGCAGAGCAGGGAACTGAATGCAGGTCTCCAGAGTCCTGTGAAGACCCGTGAGCCTCTGGATGGGTCATCCCAGCTCCTGCATTACAATTTTTCTCTACAGCAAAGAAAGGCCATCTCATCCTCATCAGTTCTCCCATTCTCTTCCCGTCTCTCATGCCTCGCAAGTAAGCACCCCAATATTCAACTGCTGCTATCTGTAGCTCACACTTGCTGACAACCACCTGAACAGGGGAAAACTGTCTCCTGGCCATGCTCATGCTCTGAAAGATTACTCCTACCCCACACAATACTGCATAGCATCCATGAGGTCACCTCTGCAATCCTAGTGGCAAAAGTACCATGGGAGCCAGGAGTGTGGTCCAGCACACTGGGCACCCCAAGCCTCACCTGGTGTGAATGGCCACAGCTCCACTGACTTCAGCAGAGTTTGGGCAACTAAGACCTCAGAGGGTCTCTCTAGTGGGTTGTAGACCCAGGTCTGCCACTGATCTGGGGCCCCTCTGCACCTCTGTTCACTCTGCAAAGTGGAGATTACAGCATCAACCCTCCTCTCTGCATTCCCAACCACTGAAAGCAATGGGACCAGGGTCTCCCATCCTTCCAACTGGGTGATGCTCCACCAAAAACAGCAGCAGTAGGTGTCTGCTCCAAAGCTTTTTGAAATCAATGGGAACCCTTCCCCTGTTTTCCAAGGAGTTTGGACTGGGTCCCAAGAGCTTGAGGCAAGCAGGATTTGGCCCTAAGGACCATTTTAATCCTGAGCTTCTCTTGGAGGGACAGAGGGGTGGAGAGAGGGTCACTGAAGCCAGTGACCTAGGAGATCCCTTCCAGGGCTGTGTGGGTGTGTGACAAGATGTGGCTGCTGCATGTCAGGTCCCAGGAAAGCCTACATTTCCTGCACTGCTGCTGCCAGGGTCTTTTCAGACTTGTGCACCGATGACCAGGGCACATGGGAGTTGTGGATTCAGAGTTCACAGACCCTGAACCAGGCTCGTTCCTAGGCCAGCTGGCTCCAGTGTGTTACTTACCCAGAAGGTCATCCCAACCCAAGCAGAGAGCATGGGCAGCACTACAATACAGCAGAAGTCGGGGGGGTGGGGAATATTGCACTGTTTTAACTCTTTTCTGTTTCCATCTCCACCTTCTCCCCTAGCTCTGCAAACATGCTTTCCTTTACAGTTCTGCCCTGCCCGCGGAGACGGTGCTGACGTACAAGCTGAGCCACAGTCGATACAAATATCCAAGTAAAAGGCGGGGGTGAGGGAGGATTAAGAAATTTGCTCTCACAACATTTAACACAAGCTACCACCGAGCTGTTAAACTCCTCAAAGCCCGAAGGCCTGAGCTGACACTCAACAGGCTTCCTTCCCCCTGCAGGAGCCAGGCACACCAGACATAACACGCAAAAGAGGACACAGTAGGGACAGTCAAAGGCAGCTTTGTGCAAAGACGCTGGAAAGGGGCTCTGGAAGCTTTTGACGAGCCTTGGTCTGGTCTGGAGGCAAACCAGAGAGTCACTGCAGAGCCAAGAGGCATTGCTGTCTCAAGGGCTCCCACCGCCTGGCATGTTCTACATATCAAAAGCACCAACATATTCGAGAGCTATTCTGCTCCAGTGGCTTGAATACTGGACTTGGACTCAAGGGACTTGGATTCTAGTCCTAGCTGGCCTGCTAGGTGCTCTGGGTCACACCCCCTTAATCCCTGTGGGCCTCAGTTTTACCACCTGTAAAATGGAGGCTCATCATCTGCTTTGAGATCTACTAGTGAAAAATACCACATGCTGTCATTGCCTCTCCTCACAGCTTGCTCAGGGGTTGGAAAGCTCCTACCTGTATTAGAGAAGGAGAAACTGAGGTTCAATGGGGTTAAGTGATTTGTCCAGGACCAAACCAAACAGGCAGCCTGCCAAAGCCATGAACTAAACCCTTGAGGGCCCTTCCATTGCCTTGATGACAAGACTTTCTTCTCTGGCCAACTATAGAGATGCAATACAGCCCACATGCTCTTGTCCCAGGGATCAGTCCTGCTCTTGCTCCCTCTAGCCCACTGGCCAGGGACTTCTCCAGCCTGGCATTAAATGACATCAGCAGTGTGCCCTATGGAGGCTATTCCACCATCTATCTGCTGCTGGCCTTTGCTTTGTTTCATTACTGGCCTCCTGGTTGCAGCCCTGAACAAGTCCCCTGACTCCTTGGTGCTTTGTCCCTTTATTAGCTGCTTCTGGTAATGGATCCTGCCCCTGCTATTTCCAACTCCCCAGGAGCTGAGGCTGAGCAGGGATCAGATCAGAAGCACAACTTAGTGGGAGATTCTTCACTGAAACACGACTGCACAAGGCCAGATGTGCTCAGGTAGAAAACCTCTGGGAAAGACCTTAAATTAGCAGAACTCTGCATTGCTACAACCTGATCTGCCACTGCTAATGATCAATGTCAAAGACTGGCAGCCTACAAATTCCTCTTGGCATCTGGGTCCCAAGTTGAGGCCTTCCCACACACCATTAGTTACAACAGACTGGGCAAGGGAAATTCTGACCTCCCCTTCCCTTTCTGGCTGCACCCTGCAAACAGCACCAGTGATGACGGACAAGGAGTTGACACCAGCTCTCTCACTCCCAGTTGCATCAGCTCTGCAGGACTAACCAGGATGAAACAGCTCATATAAACAGTTCTGTTGCTAATGCAATCAGCTCTGGCTCTATATACACGCACACCAGGAGCTAATCTGCTGGGAAATTTTCCATCGGCGCTTGACGGATCGAGCCACACCTAGAGTGAGAGTTTGTAAATGATGCACACAGGAAAATGTGCAGGTTATGCCTGATTATTTGTAAGATCAACCTAGCAAGGCGACACATGAGTTCTCACCAGTGGCCTCACTTGTCTGAACATAAGGGGCAAGATTTCACATGACAACTGCAGGCCAGTGCAAAAGTGGAACCTGGTGGTTTTTCCAAGCCACCAAAAATAAAATTCAGCAGAAGCCTTTTGCAGCAAAAGAGTGCATTCACCTACACTCCCAGCAGGAAACACCAGTAGCAAGGCTGAGAATGAGGGACAGTGCCCCTTTCTCCCCTTCCCTCACCTCACAGACCACCACATCTGCCTCTGGGCAGGAGCAGCTGTGAGGACAACACGTAGCACCTGCAGCTCCACAGGGATCTGGATTCTCCTGTGTGACATCCAGGTCTCTCTCTCTCACCTGAGTAAGGACATCAGGACCAGGCCTAACAGGACTTTATGTTACTATAACCCAGTGGTTCTCAGCCTCTCTTAGACTATCTCTGGATAGACTCAAGTTGCCCCTCTTAGTTTTCACCTTTTTTTTTTTTTGATTACACAAAAATAGAGCTTTTCTTCTGTTGCAAAGAGCTCAGAAAGCATGTTTCTGTTTGAAATCTCTGGGTTGATCTTGTGAATCATGGTTGTAAACCTAACAGTGCTAACATTGCATGGCACTCTGCAGCACTCATAAAGGGATCTCCAGGCATCTCAGGCACCCAGGTCAAGAACCACTGCTGCCACCCCTGCCATGCTACCCATGCATTAATCGCTAAATGAAGGGGATGGAGAGTTCATCAGTGGTGGGATTGTCTAGCTATATCAAGCAAGATGAGACTGAGCAGTCGATGCCACCTTCATCTGTGCAGTACTAATCTAGGCTACTCGAGTGCTGAGGCTCTGAACGTACCTGGCCGACAGGTGGGTGGGAGATGATGAAACTAAGGAAAAAGCTCCTCTGCTGTCCCTTCCTGAGCAATCTAGCTGTGCAATGAGTAAAATGGTGGCCTGTGCACCCTACCTCCAGGGCTCTGTGATGATCCAGTGAGCTTCAAACCCGCAGAAAACAAACTCCTCATGCTCTGCAACTCAAAACCCCAACCCAGAGAGGGAATGTAGTGCCCCCAGGAGGCAGAGGGGCCAGTGTCAGATCTCTCCTAAACATCCAGCCTTGTCACTCTAGGGAGCCGTTGCAGAATCAGCCGATCCACTGGAGGCAATGGGACCTGGACTGCAGCACTCAGCTACGCCCCAAACCCAGGCCCTGCCAACTCTTTGCCAATCATGCAACAGCAGCCTCGTGTCTCTAGGGGAGAGATGGCAGCCTATAGAAGATAGCACCAGGCTGGACCCCAGGACAGCTGGTCCTGTCCCAGGCGTTGCTGGTTGGATGACTGCAGATAATCCACTTTCCCTTCCTGCTTCTGTTTCCCATCTGTAGGATGAGGACAACAATACTGTCCTCCTTTGTGAAATGCTCCAAGATCTACTGAGGAGTAATGGGTGCATTAGTGTAACGACGAGCCTGCTCCAAGTCAAGGTGATCTCTGGTCCTGACTCCAGCAAACTTGGGTTCAGGCCCTTCGAGAGCCAAGAACACACCAGCCTTAAACAATGAGCTCATTAATAAAAATTAAAGCTGCAGTTAAACGGGTTGGGTTAGGGTGATGCTTGGAAAGTCCTTCCAACTGTTCGTGACTGCAAGCAAATAGGCAGAGGGGTTGGAAGCAGAAGACAGGGCAGCCTGGGGGCATGTGTGGCTGTAGGAAACCTCAACCATTTCCTGTGTTTCACAAAGCTTGTTTGAGTTTCCCTAGGCTTTCTGCTGCCTCAGCTGAAATCAGATCCAAGGCAACCACAGCCCAGAGTTATGTGGGGGAGCTCAAAAGCAACACGCTGGCTCTGCATCTCTAAACCACCTGCTGTAGGAAATGCTGGGTGCATCGGCACAGCCACCTCTCCAATAATACAAAAGTCACAGGAGAAGTTCATGTCTTTTAGCAGCTCCCCCAGTGTGAGCTGGCCAGGTTCTTTCTGGCTGCCAGCTCAGTGATCACTGATATACTACAAGACCAGGCAAATCAAGGTGGGTAAAACAAGACTTGACCTGATCCCTAAGCCCAAACCTCAGTTTTTGCTCTAGGCTCAAGCAGGGTTGATTACCTTGCTCTTTCCTTCCATCTCTGGGCTTTGGGTTCTGCTCAAGGGCATAACTGGGAGCCCCACCAGGTAGGGAGAGACCTGCACATCAGAGCTGAAGGACCAGGCAGCCATCTGGCCAAAGGAGCTCAAGGTCCCGTGCAAACTAAATTACACTTCTCCTTGGATCAAGTGGCCCACGCGTTGCTGAGGCTGGACCGCTTCTAGGTCTTGAGCTGTCTCTTGTACCGTGCTGCAGTCTGCCAGTGCCCCCAGCTGCCTGATCCTGTACTGGGTTCAGCACCAGGCAGACCTGCTGGCTGGAGGGACCAGAGCAGTTTCCAGTCTTTGGGGGTGGGTGTGCAGGGGTCACCATCGGGCACCCATTCATCAGCCCTCGGCCTGTGGAGGAGCACAGCCCAAGGCTGGGCCGCTTGGCCCTGCCCAATTCTTTCTCCCAGCCTAACTCCAGCTCAGACCATCACCCTGGGAGAGCCAGTCCTTCTCACAGAGGCAAAAGGCTTCTCAGCAGAAACTGGTGTCTCAGCGCCCAGAGGCTGAGGGCAGCTATGCTCAAGAGATGCCAAGGCTCATGCTGACCTTACCTGCAGCTCTAGCCTCTGCAAAACTGGGCTGGAAAAACTCAGCCTCTGTCATACAAATTCTTCCCTCTCTCCCAATCTCTTGTCCCCCTGCCCCCAAACTCCATCTGTTTACCCCTCCCTGAGCCCCAGGACTTCCCAGTAGCTCTCCAGGGACTGGCTCACCTTCCCTCTGGCTAGCAGCTTCTGCTCTGCCCTCCTGGGCTCTTTGATGCTGCAGCAATCATAGCTCCAATCCCAGTCTGGGGGAGTTAGAGTCTACTCTCATGCCCTTGACCACCCACCTCCACAGAGGCTGCTCTGCAGAGACCCCTCACATGCACCAGGAATTGCCCTTTGTGACATCTCCAAACTGCCTGGTTGGGATCCAGGACTTTGGTGGAGCTGCTAAGTTGTGCCTTGCTGTGCTCCTGGTTTGATGTTTTGGTGTGGACCCATCCCTGCTCCACAGCTTCCCCCATTTACACAGCTTCCTGCAGCCACCTGGAAGAGTAATCCCAAAGCGTCCACCACTTCCTTCTCCACCCCACATGATAACAGTGACTCCTGCCCAGGGCATCCCCTCCAGAAACAGGCTATGTGGAAGGACAGCTGAAGACCCTAGCACTTTTCACCTCACCTCATCTCTCAGATGCTATGGCTCATTCAACACAGCCACTTTTATCCTGCTGCCCATCACCACTGACCCTGAAGTCACCTGTCAGCTTATTCCTGCCCATCATGGGCAGGACACATGCCTGACAGACCCCTGCCTGACATCACCACTGGCTTTTCCAGCCTCAAGCGCTCTGTGCTCTAGAAATACAACACATCATACCAGGGTAACAGGAACAGGCCTAAGCAGAGTCACCCTCATCTTACTTTGAAGGGAGAGCACCTGGAAACAGAGGCTATCAAAGTCCAGCAGGTTGGGTATGGAATAATTTAGAGCCTATTTGCTTTGCCAGTCAGACATCTGGTGGCACAAAGGAAATGAGATGCTTTTATTGGGGGCCGCAAGATTAAACATGAAAGCACTCTGCCACTCCTGTAACCAAAGAGGGAGCTGGTGGCCAGAGCAAATTGCACCAGGCTGGGTGCAGAGAGGATGGCTTGTGAATATACCGGTGGCAAGTGACTACCAATTCTGGGTGCCTCTGGTTTTGAATGCTTTTCTTGAAATACCCAGAAGGGGCCTAATTTTCACAAGGCAGGAGCTCGACACTATAAAGAAACAAGGACTTGTCAGAGCTGGTCGAGTGGGGCACCGAATTCCTGGTTGTTTCTGAAAAAAACCTCCTCTGCAGTTAGCAGACAGCAGTTAGCAAGAGAGTTCACTGAGGACAGACAGGAATGGAGTCGGAGTAGGAAGCTCTCCCGAGTTATCAGATGGGCTTGAGGACAGATTGACTGCTCAGGATGCATAGAATTGGCCCAACACTACCCACCTACTTCAGGATCCTCCCAGCTGACAGCTGGCGCTCCAGAAGGCCCACCGTCTCTCCCAGCTCTCCTCTCCACAAAGCCACGTATGCTGGGCTGGGCACAACTTGGGCAGCGGCTGTGTGGGCTCCTGGGGCCGGGCGGGGTGGCAAGTCGGGGCACTTTCCCCATGGTGTAGGAGCTCCTCGTCAGAGAACTGTCCCTGGTTCTGGATCCGGGGTGGTTCTGAGCTGCTGCATTTGAGGGAGCATTTAGGTCTGGCCTTCTGCTCTGGGGTGGGATGGCCTAGAAAGCACCCCTCACCCTTGGAGCTGGTGCACCCAGTGCTCAGGGACGCCCCGTGCACAGGGAGCCGTGCATGTCCTCGCAAGGGCTGATACCACAGCAAGCATCCACGACGCACCATGGACTTCAAGAGTCCCCCAAGCACTTGGACCCCAAACCTCCACCTGCCCTTTGAGTCCTGAAGCAGGAAGAGCCCAGGCTACAGCTGGCCTGCCCTCGGCAGTAGCATGCACTGGGTGCTCTGCCCACCTCTTGCCAGTTCCCTCTGGTTTTGCAGGGAAAGAGGGTAACAAAACAGCAGAAGGCAGGACAAGGTGTTCAGTTTAGTCCCCCCCACTGCTCTCTCCTCCTCCTCTAGAGAAGCTAACAGCTCTACCCCTTCAAGCTCTGGCATCAACAGGTCATGCAGAGACCCAGCATGAGCCCGGCTGACTGCAGGGGAGCAAACAGCCTGTTAATAGTTATGGAAGATCTGTTGGTGCAGTTACCTTCAAGACATATTAAAGAGCATTTTGCCTTCATCATTTCCACCCCCCTCCTCCCTGCCTCCTGGAAATTCTCCTGCCAAAGCCGACTCTGAATGAACATGGGGGGGTGGAAGAGGAAGGCACAGTCAGTGTTTCTCCCCCACTCCTCCCCAGTGACCACCTGCACCCAGGTCCCTTGCCATTTACCCGCCCCAATGTCGAGCCTCTTAGGCGAGGAAGCCCTATTCCGAGCTGCCTTTGATGTTCGCATGGGTCCTGGCGGCCCCGGGTCAAGCTGCCCTCTCCACCTGCAGGGGTGGGGGGAGGGGTGCAGCGAGCTGCAGGTCTTAATTAAGCAGCAGCTTGTGTGTGTCCCAGGTGAGCAGCAGAGCTTGGTGTTCCCCATCAGCCCCTGGAGGGCCCCTATTTATTGCAGCAAGGTGCTCGCCCTGCAGAGAGGCCCCCGGCCATGAGAACGCCGGCATTGTACAGGCGTTGGCAGCCAAGGTGTCGTTTGTGTTTCGCTACCCGAGCAGAACCATCAAAGCCAAGCCTGGAGCCAACTGGCCTTTGGCACTGAAAAAAGCAGAGAGGGGCTCCGAGATGCTGATGGCCTGCCTTAAAGGGTTAAAGCCCTACCCAGCCTTTTACAGACCTGTCCACCAGCCCTGTGCATTCCCAGCCTTGCTCGGCCAGTCCCAGAAACCTGGTGGTCTGCATAGCAGCAGTGATTCACACCGCACGTGATCCAGTAACAGGGCTGGACAAGGATGTTTCCCCGGAGTGATCCCCAAGGAATTTAATCTATCAGCTGAGCTTTGCATCCTCCCAGAAGCAAGTGGCACTTAGCCCATTTCACAGTTGGGTAAAGTGAGGCACAGAGCTTGTGGTGTCATGGTCAAGCAGCAAAAGGCAGAGATCCCAGAAACCCTGCCCACTCCCTGCAACCCTGCCCTTGCTAAAAGGCCTCAGGGGAAGATTCCCCAAGGTGCATATTGAAGATGAGTGCACAGTTTCCAGCAACCTTCAGCGGGTTGTCAGCAACTAACTCCCTTTCTTGCTTTGGCAATCAGGTCCCTCCCACCTGCAGGGAGTTTCACACTGGATTTGCCCCCTAGGCAACGAGCAGTCCCAGTTGCCTCCAAGGGAGATACAAGAGACCCTCCATGGATGGTCTGCCCCACCACAAAGCGCCTCAATCACCTCCAGGGGTCCACCAAGTCAATCAAAGTGCAAAACGAAGCAAATAAAGTGACACAACAATCCCCCAGCCTGGCACCAGGCTGTAGGCCGGAGAGGCAAGGCTGGGTCAGATGGGAGAGGGAAAAGCCCGGGAGATCTCAGAGCCCAGGATAGACTCTGCGCTGTCAGGGAGGACGCACCAGAAATGACACTCTCATAGCCAGAGGATTGGACTTACCCACTAGGTGTGCAGAGACGTGTGGGCTCTCAGCAGCAGCATCGGTCCAGCAAGAAGGGTAGAAGGGGTCTCCCACTGACATTCAACATCTCAGTCAGGCACAAGGAGGGGGCTGGGGGGGAGCAGAGATGTGGCTCCGGGAAGTGGGCACGAGGGCTGTGCCCCTCACCCAGCGCAGCTCAGCTCCCAGGACACTGCCCGCGCGCGGTCTGGGAAGCGTCAAGTCCTCTGGAGAGGTGCCACCAGGAGGGACCTCCGCCTGCCAGGGCACACGTGAACTCAGCACCTGGCTGCTCTGAGCAGCTGGGGGAGCAGGAGAGAATCTGTGGGGCTACAGGGAGAGGCACGAAGCTACGGGCATCTGCCTCAAAGTAGGTACCGCAGGCACTGGCAAAGCCCTGCAGCCGAGCACCAGAATGTAGAGTGCTCAGCAAATGCCTCCCTCGCTCATTATATCTAATTCCTTCCTTATTTACCTGAACAAACAAGCTGGGTGCTTACCTCAGCTGGAGGTGTTTGAATATCCCAGCCCAGAGTTAACCCTTCAGGGGACCCTTCTTCCCACACCTGTGAAGCCTTCCTCAGTACTTTGCCTTTCTTCCCCACATGCGGCTGCCTCAGCCTGGCAGCCTTTAACCCCTTCAGGTCTCTGGCCAGCCCCAGGGGCCCTTGCTGCCAGCGGAGCTCAAACGGAGACTCAAGGTCCTTGTAGACTGGTGCTGAGGGGTGATGAAAAGGCTCCTTCTTCCCCCCCACAGGACCTGACCGAGGTGTTGGCCATGCCTGGTTGGTGGGTCATCATCAGTGCCCCTGTGGCGCTGCACCCCTGGGGCTGCATAGGTGGCACAAATTCCCCGACGGATCCCATTACACCCTCTTGCTGCAGACCCCTCCTCCAGAGCTGCTGGACCCGGAGGCCCCCGGTTTTGCAGGATCCTCTTTACCCAGAGTCGTTCCCCTCCATCCTATTGGGTTGCTCATTGCTCTGGGGCATGCACTGGAGATCGGCAACACGTCTGTGAGCCACAGCCCTGGTGGGGAAATGGCGCTGTAAGGGCTTCCTCTACATGAACCCGAACATCCCCAACTACAGAGGCCTTGCTTTGCCAAGCAGGCAGTCTATGCCCGCTGTTGAGAAGTAGAGGGCAATACTCAATAGCAACACGGTGATACACCACATTTCCGTAGCACCTGCCTCCCACGTTGGACCCCAGAGTGCTCTGGGAGGTCTTCTACCTGCTGAAACGCTGCTGCCTCTGGGATGGAAGAAGGCAGCGGGTGGGCAGTTTACCGCCAGTCCCCTTCCGCCAGCCCAAACCAAAAAGTAACCTCGTGGAAGCCAGTGGAATCCGACCCATGGCAGAAAGGAGACTCACACCCACTGCTGAGAACAGACGTCCCAAGAAGCTACCTGGGAGGATACAACCAGCGCTGGGAGAATAAATGGCTTTTTCGGTTCACTGGCAACTATCAAGAGACAAAGGAAATATTTTGCTTCTGGTTCGAGGACTTTTTTTTGAGGGTTCTTGAATGCTCGGAACTAAACCAGAAGGAAGTTTCAAAAGGAAAAATAGTTATGGCTCAGATAAAAATCAAAATGTTTCATTTCAAGGGCTTCTAAACAGAACATTCCAGCTTCTTCAACTCCC
>NW_017729019.1:14619309-14643900 GCF_001723915.1 Gavialis gangeticus | reverse complement strand
ACAAAGGAAATATTTTGCTTCTGGTTCGAGGACTTTTTTTTGAGGGTTCTTGAATGCTCGGAACTAAACCAGAAGGAAGTTTCAAAAGGAAAAATAGTTATGGCTCAGATAAAAATCAAAATGTTTCATTTCAAGGGCTTCTAAACAGAACATTCCAGCTTCTTCAACTCCCTCCCCGTCCCACACAAACACTCTGGGGCAAAGCCCAAGGGCTCCGTGTCATCAGATCTGCAGGTTTCACCCAAAAAAGAGCCCCCATCTGTCCCCAGATCTTCCTCCAACACATTGCAGTGCAAGCAGGACACCGGGCAAAGAGCCCCACACTAAGTGCCTGGCCCAGTGTTGCCCAGCCTATTGCAGCTACCTGCAGCATCTCCCAGCCTCAAGGTTGTGGGTACAGGACTTTGCCTTCTGCTGCTTCCCACAGTCGGTTCTAGCTTCACTTCTTCAGACTGACGCTCCCATCGTCATTCAGCTGACTGGCAGTTTCAAGTATGACTGAACATTTGGCATTGCTGTGGACACACCAATACACTCAGGGGTGTTTGTTCACAACCATGAGGTGCACACACAAAGCTACTGTATGCTATATGTACGTGCACGGATACTGACGGCACCCAGACACAAAGGCTGTGCGAATGATCACACATGACCGTTGCAAGTGCATCTGCATGTAAAGGCAAGTCCGACATCTGCCCAGAGAAAGGCTGTCCCTTATACACTCAGGTGCATAAAGACAAATTCATAAGCGCAAGGAAAAGTCCAGACCACATAAGCACATCCACGTGAACTACAGATGGGTGCATGTGGCAACAATGACACATGGGCCCAAACCCTAATAAGACCTGACCCACATGTACAAATACAAAGGTCCACATACAAGGAAATGCAAGTCTTTATGTACGCCCTCACACAGGGACCTGTGTAGGTACATCCAGAGCAACACCAGCGGAAACAAAATGTGCCCAGAAACCTACACCAGCACCAATGTGCCAAGCAGCAGGTCCTCAGGGAGATGCACAGACCACTGCAGAACCACATGCAGACCCAGCTACACAGGCTCAGCGTGTCTACACTGCCTCCGTGCCAGAAGCAGCTCCGAAGCCCTGCCCACCCACGCACTCCACCGCCAAGAAGCACTGCCCAGCACTCACGGCTAGTCTGGGCACTCTCAGTCCCAGAAATGGGGCCACATAAACACACCTAGTGATGCTGAACATGTGCCTATGAAGACCACTGCACTAAGGAGCCCAGGGCCCTCTTTAAATGGTCTTCTCCTTGCTGATAGCAATTCCTGAGCCCTCCTCCCCTCCCCCCATTTTAAACCCTGAATTTTCCTTGATTCTTCCTACATTTCCTCTGCTTTTTCTTGCCTTCTCACTTCCCATCGCCTTGTCTCAGAACAGCTGCGTCTGTGCCTACTTCACATGTGTAACGCTCTGGAGCATCTGCCTCGGTGTGTCCCTCAGAGCAGACTGCTCAGGCTGTCTCACAGCACCAACGTCCCATTCACAGCGGATGTGCAGGTGACCTCACGCCCCCAGACAAAGCAGATCAGCAAAAAAAAAAACCCAAGTGCCTCTTTGGACACATGGAGTTGATTGCAGCACACGCTAGCATCCCTGTGCAAGCTGAGCCTTATTATCCTGATACCCATGACTAGGCACAGCAGCCCAGACTTGAGCACACAACAGGGACCTCAGGTATGCCTTCATGCCACGTGTCTTTACTACTATAGTTGCCCACAGTAGCCAGCTTCAGCTAGCCCAGGCTCCAATCACCACTTTGCTTGCTGGGTCGGCAGCCAGCGCCTTATCAGAGAAGAAACCATGCCAGCTCTTTGCTGATTTTTATAACATGTTAAAAGAGCCACTTAAGCAGCCTGGGCCACACAAAACAATGGTGTTGCTCCACAAGTAGCTCCAACTGTGGGTGACCCAGGCCCCCGGAGGCAAAAGGTCCACCCTTTCTCCATGAGGCCCGTGCCAATGCCCATAGGTTTTCAAACCCACAACGCTGATAAGGGCACAATCAAAAAGCTGTTTTGCTAGCAAGGAAGAAAGGAGGCCTGCGCACGAAAGTTTCCTAAGCCAGCAGTGCCACGCTGGCACAAGGGCCCCACGCACATTCCCACGCTATCGCCAACAAAAGGGGTTCAGCCTCCCCTTTGAAATGCATCAATGTTATCTTATCACAGGGGGAACATTTCCCCAAGATTACAGCCTTGGCCACCATAGGCGAGCAAGCTCTTTATTCTTGTTTTGACAAGCACGCAGGTAATTACAGTCAGGCCTGGAACACGTGGCAGGTGCTGCGAGAGGGACCCGCAATGCTGGGTGGGAGGGTGGGTGCCCATGTGCGCAATGCTCAGGGGGGACTAGTGGTCCCACACGCTGGAGCTGGAAGGCTGCAGGATCCAGGGCTAACAACTCCCCCTTGCACACTGCCAGCGTCCTCTAGCCCCCTGCACAGCCCCGTTACGGACCTGGAGAAGGCTTGCATCACTTCTGTAAAACTTCTGTGAATCTGTAAATAGGTTTCATTTCCTGATGGAGCAATCTACCCATATACAAGCCAAACCCCTCTTGCCTCTTCTGAGGGTTTCATTCCAGCCTGGAGCTGGTGCAAAAAGCATGGTAAGCTGCAACTCTCTCGTGCTGTGTCCAACTACTGTCTGGTTTGAGGAAGGCACATAACGCATAGCCCAGCTCAGCGCGCAGCAGGTCCCTGCCATCTGCTGAATCTCAGGTAGTTACACGGGTGTGAACACAAAGAGAACTGGAGCACTGAGAAAGGAAACCTGCCACACCCAGGCAGTGTTACTTACAGAGGAAAGGACTTCCCCCCCCCCGCACAAGCATCCCAATCACAGCAAGGCTGCCTGCTCTCTACAGGAGTCACCGCATCTGCCCCTGGGCATGAGCAGTTGCGAGGACAACACATCGCACCTGCAGCTCCATGGGGACCTGGTTCTCCTATGTGACATCCAGATCTGTCTCTCACTCCAGCTGTTTCTACCTCAACCCGCTTCTCAGATACAAAGCCCCCACAGGGCTGACCCAAAGCCCCTTAAAGTCAGTGCAGATTTCCCCACTGATTGCACCAAACTTTGGATCCACCTGCTCCGACTCCACCCCACTGAGGACTTCTGGCTCCAGACGCATGCAGCTCTGTCCAACCAACCAGATGATGCAGCCAAACGACATGTATTTTCCCGAGGGCCCCCCCAACCTGTCCTTGTGTAGGTGTAGGTGCAGAAGGCAAGTCATCCTGGGCTGTTCCAGGGTGTTGGAGGCCCCCAGTTTGAGCCTTGCTCATGGACATCACAACGCTGCATCTGGAAGGTGCTTGCCGCACTCCAGTTCCATCCACTGGCAGTGGGAGATGCTGTAGGGAGCAATGCAGCCATGGTGCTTTGGAGCAGAGCTGAAAGCTGCCCCTGCTACCCCCTTCCAGCACAGGGAACTGTATTGTAGTGTACGAATAAAAACAGGCGTGTCTCAAATGTGGAAACTTCAGATAGGGCATCAAGGAAAAATCTACCACATGAAATAAACACGCACAGCAACCAGCTGGGTACACTGCTGCTAGCCTCACTGTTCCTTATTTCATTATTGCAAAGCCAAGGTAAATGGAGCAGGGAGGCTCTGAGTGCCAGGAGCTGGTGTGAGGCACGCAGGCTACCCACTCATGAGCAGCATGTATATTATTACAGGCTGTCACAGACATAAATCCCCTCATTTGCCTACACCATCACTCAGTCTCTTTGCAGGAACTGCCTGATCGATGCCCAAGAGCTTAGCAAACAGAACCACCCAGCCCAAGACGCACACACTTGGAGGCAGAGGTTACGTCTATGCACCTGGGCTACCTTTAATCTAGCTGGCAAAGGGATAGACAGTGCTGAAGGCAGGGGCTTGAGCGCATGCTAGCAGGCAGGCTGCGAACTCTCCAGGGACATTGGGTACATACACTGGGTTCCAATGCTCAGTGGAGCTTGTCCCACTATTGTCACCCACAACAGAGAAAAACCAACATGGACATGCCTCCCCATGGTATAGCCACACCTACCTTTTGCTGTGTAGCTATAGCCACAGAGACTGCCCCCCACACCCTAACACTGCAAATAGATTATGGCTCTTTTCCACCTCCCCCCTCAACATAGCTTTATCTTGTGAATCACAAAGAGATGACAGCTACAAGGTGGGGATGTCCGGACAAATTCTTGGAGGAAGGGGGCATCAGTAGCTATCGAGCACAGGAGTTAGGGGTGCAGCCTCTGAATCAGAACCTCCTAGACCTTAAATGCTGGAGGCTGCAAGTGAAAGAGGAATGGTGGGAAAAACTCTGATCCAGTTCACCCTCCCTTTCAGCAGCCGCTCTCTGCCCCTGTGCGACACAGGAGCCTGGGCAAGGTGCTCCTGCGGTCTGACCCAGAAAATGGGGGTTCTTATGTCCTTATTACGGTCTCATGATTTAGACGTGCAAACACAGGCAATCTCCAGCAGCTGCCAGCTTAAAGCTCTGGATATCTGGAATTAGGCCCTTCAGGAGATGTAGCCGGGCTCTGCACAGGTGCCAGTCTTTCCATGAGATGTGGTGGCTTCCTCAGAGGTGCAGCAAGATGCTTCCAGGCTTCTTGGTAGTCCCGGAGGATGGGTACTGCTCTGATAGCACACGCTGCGCTGGCCTTGAGACTCTCTGCTTCTCTTTAAGGATCTGCTGCAGAGGGGAAGTCATGAAACAACCCACTGGAGGGGTAGAGGGTCTGCCATGGCTTCACTCTGCAGAGCTGCAGCTCCAACAGCGTCTTCCCAGCAAGGGATCTTGGGTCCGAACTTAAGTGGCAACACCTCCAGCCTCAGATCCACGCAACCTTGGTTCGGAGCCTGCTGCACTGGTAAACCCCACAGATATCACAAGAGCAGGGACAGGCTCTGTTGCTGCTCTGGGTCATTGGCCCGGGATAGCAACCATGCCCAAGTCGAACGAGAGGCTGAGGCAAGGGCCACGATCCAAACAGCGCTCCAATCAGTGCTGCCTGCTGGAGGGAACAGTCCCTTCCACAAATGCCGCAGGAGTCGAGATCACCCCCCTTCCCTACTGTGTGAGGCAAACACTCTCTGTGTACTTTCATAGAGATCATGCTCCATTTCCAGGGTTTACAATGATGCCATTGCCATTTAATTAACCCCAGAGGCCTGTTTGCCTGTAGCAGAGGGACTCATGGGAACTGCTTGGGAACCAGCCAATGCTCTGCAGCCTCCCTGCGACACGGGACACCCCCCAAGTCTGGACCCGAGACTTTCCCTGGCTACCAGGAATCAGACCCTCTCGTCACCAGCCTGGGCCTGGTCTGGGCTCATTTCCGATTTGTGCCACCCCAACTGGAACTAGTCCAGCTTCAGGGACTGGGCAGAGGTCCCAGGCACAGATTGCCTCCTTCCTTGGAGAAGGGCCATGTATGGAACTAACTCAACTGGTTTTCGAAAGTTTCCTTGATTGCTAAAAAAAGGCTGACTAAATTTCAGGGCCCGTGAAAAGGAAATGGGCCAAACCAGGCAAAGCAGGGGGAGGTGCTGGCAATGATTTCTGCTACAGCTGGGCTGGGTCCTCACATAGCAAGTCAGCTGGTTCCCCAAGAGCTCCTGCCTCAGTGGGTCACGGACACTTTTACTGCACATCTTCCACCAACACACCTCGCTGCCCACGTCGGCTGCTGCTAGTCCAGACCTGAGCATGTCCCAGCTGCCACCCACCGCACGCAGTTTTGCCAGTGACACCACTGGCTTCTTACAAGGACAGTCTCCTAGGATCAGCCATTGGGCCTTCAAGTCCAGCACCCCAAAGACTTTGTTTCACTTGCTCTAAACACCGCTCCAGGTCACAGCTCCATCCTCTGTTCTCCAGACTCTCACTGCTGCTTCAGCATCACTCATTTGCTTCAACAGTCCAAGCCCAGTGCTCATCACAAGCCAAATTATGGCTGCCATAAAGCTATTTTCTTCCTTTAAATGATGCCCCGGGGGAATTTTAGCTGTTTGTGTCTGTCACTGATATGCCACATGATCCAGGCTAAGTCTGCATCATGCATTACCCACATCATCTGAGCCTCCCACACCCTACAGCATAAAGTCACATTAACTTCATGCTGCCTCCCTTCCAGCCCCTACACACACATGGCAAGGTCACAGCAACTGCGCACCCACACACACACACCAGTTACTTGCCTGCTTCCATTCACTGTACTCTAAGGTTGTGTTATGCAAATCTCAAATTTTGCACACGATCTCCAGAATCAATGGAAACCTAGATGAGACCCAGAATCCTTGCACCATAGAAGGAGCACGCTGACAGGCCTCTGCAGGAAACAACCTTTTTTTCTGTGCAGGGAAACAGCAGGGACTGTTACTCACCCAGGTTGTAGAAGAGGAAGTTGCTATGAAGTGACACACCACCATCACCATCATAGAAGTTCATTCACTGCCTTGAGCCAAGACAAATGTCAGATGGCCCAACCCCAACACAACCACCAGCAAACCCAAGAGCGCAGCAATCCAGCCATACAGGGCCAGTAGCTGGCCTCATGCTTTCGAGCAAATACGATTGCACTGGAAGTGGCTAGCTTGGGCCCATTTCTCAGTGCATCCCAGGCCCAGTTCATCAGGAATGCCATCACACTGCAGATCAAGCATGGATCTGAAAGGGTTTTCCTTGTTCCAATATTATCAGTAACACCAGAGATTTGTGCAAGTAAAAGAGGTTAGAGAACAACAACCCTGCTGGCCTCATTTTCTCCTGCTTGTTTGAATCTCAAGCAGCAACATAGGGAAGACAAATGTGCAGAAGACACAAAGTTCAACTCGGGGGGGCAGGGCTGGAAATGCTGTTCAGAAACCAAGGAGGCTGCCAAGCTGATCAGGTCCCTTTCTTGAAGCCATCAGCGTCACAAGAGAAGCAACGAGCTGCAGCCATTTGACAAGTGGGGAAGCTGAGGCACAGCTAAGAGGAGAAACTCCTCCAAGATTACACGTGCACTTTCAAGGCAGGTTCACCTACATGCTGCCCTGTCTGGGCCTCTCCAATTTCCTGCCCACAATCAGGTTCTGTCGCTCAAGACGCAACCCAACCGGCTCTTTGGGCTACAAATCTCTCTGAACGAGAAAGCTCTGCCTTTCGCAACCCCAGTGTGGTCACAACTGTTATTCAAAGCAGCTCGGGTTGCGTACGCAAAATGGGACAATTGGAGAAAGGACAGGTTGCAACACCAGAGACGCAATGAAAACAGAAATCAAGGGCAGCCGTGTTTAATACTTTTCTTTATCCTTAGTCCTCTGAGTGGCTAAGGTTCAGCTGCCTGTGTCACTCCTTCACCTTCCAAGCTGGGAGAGGAGGCCAGAGGGGAGGGTTAAAAAAGTCCCTGGTGATGAATCAGGCCAGAGGAATCTCTCTGGACCTGTCTGCCTGCTGCTAATCTCTGGCTCTATCACAAGAATAACAGATAAGTAGCTATGTAGTAAACGGATATAATAAACCTCATGGAGGGGCCCTGATGTCGTCACACAAACCACATACATTATCAACCACAAGCAATTGGTCACCAGAAGCCAAAGGCATTTCTTAGTCTTCAGGTTTCTCCACGGTAGCCACACCAGGGCCCTGGGCAGGCACCAAAAAAAGGGCTCCCTTGTATGAAAGGAGGGTGGTGGGCCTCAATCCAGCTCCCTCTGGGCAAGGGGGTCCCACCACCGGATGGGTGCTGAGGGGTCCCCTTGTTAGCAGCAACAAAGAGCCCCAGGGCTGGCTGGGTTGTTCTAGAGACAGGACCTTCATTCTTAGGCTCTGAGAAGGGGGCACAGGGGGTGTAATTCAGGCCCAGCAGTGTCCATCAAGAATCCCCTCCACACACCCCCTTCACTGTGAGGGGCACCAGAGCCCCCACTATGCCCTATCGTTTTGGGGGAAAGGAGGCAGGGAAGCAAAGAAACCCCTCCCTGGCTGGGAGCAGCACAACAAGGAGGAGTGGCCTGGTATTTTTGGGTGCACAGCCTCCTGCCACCTCCCAAACAGGCTCACTGCATGAATGAGCTGCTTCTGTTTGCCCTGGAAACTGCTGGCTCCCCACTTGTAATCTTAATTGCTCCGCACCGTGTGTTTGCTAACACTAGGCTACTTCCTCCCCACACACACTGGCAGGGCTTATCATTGGGTTATTTCAGGTTAATGCCTATTTAGAAGGTCAGAGCTGCCGGGATCCCTAGAAAGGAGGCTTCTGGAAGCGCCAGGAAGAGCACACGCAGGAGTACAGACCTTGCTAGGTCAGACCCCAGGCCCCTGCCAGCCTAGACTGTCCTGTAAACTCCCTGCCCCACGGACTCCAGCTCGGGCATCCATGGCACTGCCTTCTGCCAGCCAAGTAACTCCCCGCCCCACTGAGCACAGCTTGCCTTCTACCATCACTTGACAGCCAGCAGAAGGTGCACATAGATGTGGTTCCCTCTTTGGCTACCTGCTCTGGTCCCTTCAGCAATCAGGGCACGTTCTCAGGATGCACTGGGTGTCCTGGAGCCACAAATGCCTCAGAGCAGGCAGCAGGAGCTGCCAGAAGTGCATGCGTGCACACCTGTTGTGATGGCTGCAGGCAGAGGGAAGGGAGTGGACAGAGCCCCGATCTCAGCCAGCATCCCATCTCCAATGGTGCCAGAACAAAGAGCCCTGCAGGGGACAATGCTGGCCACGCAACCCCTGCCAAGTGCTCTCTGGCTCCCCAAGCATCACCAGTACCTGCAAGCTCTGAATCATGTCCTCCGCTCTCCCAGTAGCTTCAATGTCTTGGTGGAGCAAAAGCACCAAAGCTGAAGATTTTCAACATCTCAGCACCTAACCACTGGCTTCAAAGGAAATAGGAGCCAGCATACAAAAGCCTTGAGGATCCTGGGCCCCTTGAGGTGGCCTGGCAGTTATTCAGCAATCAGTTAGAGCTCTGTACCAAAGCAGTAGCACCCTTGGGAGCAGGTTTGCAACTAGTGAATTTGATGCCCCTTGCTATCAGGGTTCAAAACAGGCCTTCCCAGGTCCCAGCACTGTCCCCAGCCTCCTTCATCTGCTGTCTACTCAGGTTAGAGCTCTGAATTTCAGCAGCATGCAGCACTTCCTTGGTCCCACAGCAGCTTCCTAATGCCAGCCAGCCATGTCCAAAAAAACAGGCAAAAGCAGCACATGGGGCACTCTTACCAGAAGCTGTTCATACAAGGGAAGTTATTTTGTAAGACAACTGAGATTGGCTTTAAGCAGGTTATACCCATCTCCCACGGGCCGGCAGGTGACCAAAGCAGGTAAAATCAGGGGTTCTTTGTACAAACCAGAACTCCGGGGCAGGGCATGCAGCTGTCTCCACCCCTGCACGATGCCTCCTCAGGGAGGCAAACTCTTTACCCCCGCTGCATGGAGCTGCCAACCTCCAGCACTGGTAGGGCAACACTTGAAATCACACCAGATGCAGACAGCTGTTCACTACTGCCGTCCTGTTCCCCACTTGCCCCTCTAAAGATGCTCGGCACACCCCTGACTCAGTCTGGAGCTTTCCAGCATCAGTCTGGGGAGAGGCAGCTTCAAGTTTCTCCCGCTGACAGAGAGCTCTTGGACTTCCTTCCCCAACTCCAGCCTCGTAGCCAAAGTGCTTCAGCCTTGCCTGGGATGAGACTTGCCTCAGTCACAGCCAGGGCTGCCTCTGTACCTTTAGTGGAGGCTGGCAAAGCTGCTACCGAATGTGTTTTGCCCTGTGCACTTACTCCCATTTCAAGGGGTGATGCCAACCCCTGTTACTGCCTGCTATGGAGGAAGCAACCTTATAGCCAAGGGAGTCCCTAATGCAAATGAAACCATAGGTGGTCTAAGCTGCCCCCTTTTGCAACTGGACACAGGGTGCTCTCAAAACACTGGGGCTCCTTCTCCAGAAGCCCCACTGAAATGAAATGCCAAGAGGAGCATAGCAATATTGGGCCAGGTAACACATGAAGAGCTTTGAGATGCTTCAAGCAAAGGGCAAAGCCTCATCCAGATAAGTCCAGTGCCCTCTGGCTGCCCAGGACAGCAGGTCAACTCTGCTCTGTTGCAATGTTGCCAACATCACATGTTCAGGCACCTGCGTTCCCCCTGCCCTGAGTGTCACTGAGCATTAGCTTCTGCAAGAAGAGAAGGGCTGGCATGGGAGGCATAATTAGATCTGCGCAGCAACAGACTGGCAGCTCCTAGAGGAAGCATGACCCTGCATGTTGTGCTTGGGCTTCTCTTTGTACCATTGCTGCCCTCCCCAAAGTCATTTGAGCCTGGTGGGTGAAACCTGCCATCCTGGGAAACTAAGAGCCATCTCTACATCAGTGCTACTTAGGGAAAAGGTAGGCTGGAATCTACTGTGATACTGCCAGCTACGTGTGCAGGAAAGGCTGGGCTGGCCACTGCGTGACATCCACCTGCAGAGAAGGTGGCAAGGAAAAACACCTCATCTGCATTGCCTTTCATCAGTATTCAGGGATCTGGGATGCTTATGAAAAGCCAGCGGTTGCTCCCAGCTCTCAGAGCACTCATCAGCAGTGAATCTCCAAGCACTTCACAAGGGAGGTCAGCACCCATTTCACAGATGGGCAAAGTGAGCCAAGTTTCCCCAAAACACAACCACAAGATCGTGCTGCCTATTTCATTGCAAGGGGAGGAGTATCAGTCACAGGACTGCCTTGGAAAGAAGAACCACAGGCATCACCTGCACCTAGAACAGCTAGATCCCAATAAAATAAAATGCATGAAAACCGGTAAAAAATCTGGCCAAACAGCAGCTGGCATGAGAATGACCCTGCCCCACACCACGGAAACCCCAGGGCTCGTCTCCACACAAGTCGTGCAGTGCCCTAGCGCAGCTGGATTGGCCCAGGAGCAGCTCCATCAGAACAGGTTTGCTGATGGAAACACTTTTATGCCCAATTAACTCCAATTCCAGCCTAATTCTAATCACCCTTGCACCATCACTCCTAATTTAACTTCAAGCACACCCGGGCTCATACTGATTCATGGGCTGGGATAAAAATCCCACTCCAAGGCAGAAGAGTGAAAGTGGTACTAACGCTGCCTGGAGATCAGGGAGATTTGCGGGGCAGTCTCAGAACATTGCAAATGCCCCCGCTAACTCCCCAGAGGAAGAAGTAATGCAAAGGGGCAAACATGCTTGGGTATAAAAGTTTTCCCAGCCTAGCAATTATGGTTTCAAACACAAGGAAGAAAAAAATCCCATGTCCTTTCTGACCTGGCAATGCCAACAGAAATGAAAGTACATTTATATGGGTGAGTCCTTTAGCCTGGGGAACTGGTTTAAGGCTATCCTAGCTAAAGAAAGCTATTGCTGCATAAGCCCCATCTCTAGCAGAACTGGCTGCAAAGTGGAAAGCTCAACGGGATCATTTGAATAAGCTCAATGGGATCATCTGGGACTTGTCTACCCAAGTCACTGTGGTGGTGCAGACCAGCTGAGGCCCTGGATCCAGGAGGAGGGATGCCCTGAGGCAGAGACAGGCCACTCCCTTTTATTGCCTCCCTTTGCTATGTTTGCCCTGTGTCCCCGTCTCCCAGATGTTGCCATAAACATGGTTTATGGGGCAGAGGCTTGCTGGAGTGGAATACAGGGCAATTACTGTGGTGACAGCCAGGCGCGCGAGCGACCCACCCTTGGTGACCGGCCCTGGTTTGTTAGACAGCCTGGCGCACGCACAGGAGATCCCCACCTCCTAACTCCTTTCTATCTCCAGTTTCTCAATGACTTTACCACCTTCCATGCCTATTCCAGCTGGTGCATTTGATCAGTCAGGGGCAAAGCCATGGGCATCATCTGCTGTGCTCACACATGGGAGGATGGGGTGAACATAAAGGACTGGCAGGGGGGTTGTTCAAGATCCATTCCCAGCTCAGGTTACAGTAGCTGCTAAAACAATCAGCACTGAAGCAGCTAAGCAATGTTGATATTTAACTGATCATCATTATGATTCAGACTGAACATCAGGCAGTCTTGAGAGCTCCACTGTAGACAAGACAGACCCAGACAGCAGGCCTCATCTGATCCCTCCAATCCTCAGTCAAAGCAGAACTGGCTCATCCTCCTCAAGGAAATGTATGCTAACCACTTCCCCCTTTAACAGTTGGATGGGCTGGGATTTAAGGTTCAAATCTGGCCCGTTTCTAATAAGCAGTGAAGAATCCCCATCACTACAGCCTCACGTCCCTGTGCATCAACAGGGGAGACGGGCAGTACCGGCTTCGGAGGCAGGCAGCTTCTTCCTTGTACTAAATTAACTTAAAACTGAAGCAAAAGCACCAGAATTGCCCAGTTCAGCTGGGAGAAAGCCTGGGACCTCAGCAGAGTTTCTGTCCAATGCCAGGAACCAACAGATCGGGGATGATTAGAAATGGACCAGAGGGAGGTTGGATTAGAACAGAACGGAGCAGCTCACAACACACAAACAGATGGGACTGGACAGACAAGGCCAAAGAAGCACTGGCAGTGGTAGCAATAACTCAGTAGGACATAAGGGCCTCAGCTGTGGACCAGGGTCCCACCATACAAGGCACTACAAATAATGAACAAAGACTGTCCCTGCCTCCAAAGTTTTGTCTATGCAGCAGTGCAGCTCAGCAAGGACTGCAAACCTGCCTGGGAGGCTGAACGCATTGCTCAGACATTTTTTCCAGGCTGAGCTCTGCACAGCTGTGACTAGCAGTCATCCCATGCCAGCTAGCGTAAAGCTAGCCCAAGCCTGTCTACACAGCACGACCAGCAGAGCAGCATCTGCAGGGTACCTATATGCTGCAAGAGTGGTGAGTTAAAACAGCCTGGGCCTGGGGGGCATTATGAAGGCTGGGGGATGGTATAACAGACTGCACCAGACCAGAGGAGATGGGTGGGGAGAACATGTTTCACTGCTCTGGGCTGGGGCCACAGCTCACATCGCCTTGGCCTGGCCCAGCTGCCCCATCCTACAGCCTTAGTGAAAGTGCGTCTGGGACGAGCCCTCCACACCACACCCACTGCATCCTCACAGCTTCCTCCACCTGGGAAGGGAGGTGATGCCACCAGCTCCCAGTTACGCAGGGAGGAAGAAAAAACACCACCACATGTTAATCCCTCCTGGCAAGTGGCTGCAGCGCTGACACCTGTATGCTTTCGCCAGGATGAGCAGGCAGGCGAGGCTCCAGACTGGGGAAGAGAGACCTTGGCAGTGTTGAACCAATGCACAGAGCTGGATGGAGAACACCTTTGGCTTTGGGGAGAAGGAAAGAGCCAGGTAACAGAGGTGCTGGAGTGTGGGGCACACCCACCCCCGCCAGCAGGCTGCTCTGCTCAGAGGAGTTTCTGGGAGGGACAGCAGGAAATATTGCCATCACGCTGGGCTGCAGGTCTGACAATGGCAGGGTTGAGTGCCAGGGGGACCTGCAGCAGAAAAGGTCCCAACTTAACCCTTCCCTTGAGCCTCCCATGAGCACCCTGTGCCCATATGAGCAAGGAGGATGCACTCCTCCCTAGTCATCCGGCCCTGGGGATACACAGCAGGTGGGTCCTCTGCCCACAAGTCAAAAAAAGAGATGCCCAGGAGGGGGTTCCCACTAGTGCAAGGCAGAGAGAGAGATCACACCACTGGCAAAGTGGCACAAGGAACATGCCCTGCTGCCCAGGGCCAAAGGGTTCAGTATCTGGCGGCTCCTCATGGTTATTTGCACTGCAGCAGCCCCCGAAAGGCCCCATCACCACCCAGACCCTGCTGTTCTGGGCACTGGGCAAGCACAGGGAAAGAGAAGACCCCTGACCCCAACAGCTCACAGTTCAAGCCCATTTGACCCTCTGCTCAGGGGCACGCTGCTTGCTCGGCAAGTTGAACAAAGGGAGCCCGTCCTCTCACCTCTAAGCCCTCTCCTTCAGGGGCATGTGACCCGTGTGAGCAGAAGGTTAAGGGACTGCTGGCAAGGAGATGGTGGCAACTCTCCAGGGGTAGGAAACCAGCCCAGCTGGGGGCGGGCTAAGGCCTACAGCAGACTCAGCAGAGGACTAGGGCACAGAGCAGTGACCCTGGAGAAGGCCAATTGTAATGGACTCAGCCAAATAGTAATGGCAACAGGTCGCTTGATTCCACCCCCAGCCCTGCACAGACACATGCTCCACTGCTGCCCACAGTGTCAAATCCACACTTACAGTCCTGGGAGAGAAAAGACAAGGCCAGGCAGTATCTCCTCACTCCTCCACCCCATCTCTGCTGCCCAGCCCACATCTGGGGCACTCTCCCTGGCTTCCACCCTGCCATCAGCCTGCTCCTTCATGGCTCTTGCTTCCTCCTTGGCTGCAGGTGCCCGTTTGGGCTGCTTTGTCTCCGTCACTCTCAGCACTGCCAGCTCAAATCCTTCATGACGCAGAACAAAGGGAAAAGATCTCAGCCCGTACCAACCCAAGGGCCCAGCTGGCAGGCACCACACAGGGGCAGAGCCCACCTGTATGTTTGCTGTTCCTTTGTTAACGCCTGGATCTTTTCTTCCTCCGGTTTCTTTAAATTACTGCTTTTGTTTCTTGGGATTAAGTGGGGAATTCACGGTGCAGAGCTGCTGGATGCCAGCATGGAGCATCTCAGGGCAGAGCAGGTGTGCCCAGCCCACAGCGGCAGGAAACTGAGGCAGGGAGCGGAGGAAGGAAAGGGCACCAAAATCCACCTTGGTTTTCATGCTGTCAACTTGAGCACACAAGCCACAGGGATAAGAAATGTAAGTCTGGAGGAAGCTTCTCAGCACAGCTCTGCCAATGCCCCTCAGTGCCATCGTACAACGTCCCCCTAGCTTGGCCCTTGGCACAGCTCTGCCAATGCCCCTCAGTGCCATCGTACATCCCCCCAGCTTGACCCTTGACATAGCTCTGCCAATGCCACTCAGTGCCATTGTACAATGTCCCACCAGCTTGGCCCTTGGCACAGCTCTGCCAATGCCCCTCAGTGTCATCATACAATGTCCCTCCAGCCTGGTCCTTTGCACAGCTCTGCCAATCCCTTCAGCCTGACCTGCATCTTCTCCTTCTTTGGTTATTCCAGCCCGGGACCCAACACAGCTGTCACCTCCCCTCAGTCCTACCCACTGCCATTGCAGCTCTGGCTCTCCTCACAGCCCTGGCAAGGCACCTCCATCCTGCCCTCCAAGTCCCACCTGCTATGCCAGGCCCAAGTCTCCCAGCACAGCTGGACCAGCCTCTACTGCACAGGCCAGCTGCACCCCAACACCCCTGTTCTGAGCCCCTCCAAGCAGCCCCAGCTCTGGTTGCACCCCCAAGGCCCCTCCAGCACCATCAGTGCAGTCTCCAAAGGGGCCACCTCAGCTCCCTCCTGCTGCTCCATGTCTCTCGGCAGATGCTGCCATTCACAGGCCAGCCGTGCTGATCAGTGATTGCCATGCCTAGGCACTAGACTTGCACTGCCCTAGTTGAGCCTGACCAAGCACAGCACCCCCAAAACCAGGACAGGAGCCCCATGAGCTAGATTAACCCCTTCCCTTCCTGCTGCTCTGACCAGACCCAGCAGATTCCCAATCACTTTTGGTGCCACCTTTCCCCAGCCCCTGCCTCCCGTGCCCATTTTGTAGCAGGGCCCGGTAGGAGAGGGAGCCTTGCTGCAGAGAAATAAAATGGCTTCACTCTTAAGAGGCAGACATGTGGCATATTACATGCACTGATGCTGCCCTTAATCCCGCCTAGCTAGAAAGGCCCCACCATGGTCTCCAGGGCAGCGCCCTCACCCACCCCATGGCACGGCCTTTGGTTCTGGGCACCCTTTGCAAAGGCATACATAGACAGGATCTTGCAAGCCAGGGGCGCCCCTTTGCATGGAGCAGGCTGGGTGGGCACAGCCTCACACCCCACCATGGGTAGCACTCCAGTGAACACCAAAGAATTGACCCCTGTGATAGGCAGATGCCATGCATTTGGAGCAGGATGTACATAAAACGCCTATGAGAAAAGTGTCAGCACGGGACTTAAACCCCTCTGCCCTTCCTCCTCAGCTGGGAGGGTTATTTCAGAGACAGGTCAGCCAAGCCACCTCCCCACCACCCTGTCAGCCACAATACATCAGGCCATTCTCTGCTGGCTGTTCCCAGGCATACACAGCCAGCCAGGTGAAACCAGCAGGGCCCTGTGCCAAGAGAAGGGATGTTGTCTTTTCACACAGCACCCAGTGCGGAGCCAGGCTGCAGCAGAGCCTGACTCACTGCCCGCCTCGGTTCCCACAGGAGCTGCCACGAAGCAATGCAAATTCTTTCTTTTCTGCATGCAAATGATCCTCGGGCATAACGGCCCCAGGGAGCGCGTCGTGGGAGAGCCAAGCGAGCCCTCCTCCCCGCCTCAAAGGCAGGCGGCCCTGGCCACCCCAGCAGCCCAGAGTCCGGAGGGGAGAGAGGGCACTGGGAGGTGCCACCAGAGGATGGGCTGGCTCCTCAGTTAAGGTGCTTGGGGTGGTGCTTGTCCAACCCAGTCTACCCATGGCCACCGCAGCCTGGACTAAAGGTGGTGGCAGTTTTGTTCCATGGGGGATTTGGGCTTGCCCAAAGGGGTGGTTCAGGTCGCAGTCTTGCCTTACCCCACAGCCGTGTGCAACAGGGGTAGATACCAACTTCACAGGTTGGAGCCCTCTCATTGTTCCCGTCGCAGCAATCCAAATAATTAGGTGTAGAAACAACAAAATCACCAGTGTCCCCCCTTATGTCCAGACGCGAGCTCTTTCAGGCCAGGCCTCCTGCTTCTGACAGTGTTTGATCCCTGGTATAGCAAGATACCCATAAAGCAGCTGGGAAATGTGTCCCGCTACACATGGGAGACAGAAACCCCACCCCCCCGACCCCTGCAGAATCTATTCATGGCCTGAGACATGAGACCTATTTTACCTGGTCTTACAGACCTGGAGCCTGAAAATTGCCCCTGCAGGATGATCAGTAAATGAGCCTCTATTTGGGAAGGAAAATGGCATTGTCTGCAACTCATGGGAGCTTAGGCTGCTGTGAAGGTGAGCATTGTTATCGGACACATTATCCCCACCCAAAGGCAGCATTTGACTCTTTTTTGCCCGAGGCAGAGAGTTGTAAAGGTCATGCTCATGCTGAGAGAGGAAACAGTTGATTATAAGTAAGATTTATCAGCTCTGGCTTCAACCACATTTTCTTGGCCTCATGTCCAGGGCATTCAGGTAGGATTAGCGACCCTAGGCTCTACGGTGTGAAAGACTGAGGTTCTCACCTTTGATTTTATTCTAGAGCCAACTGAGTCTGGTGAAAGGCAGACACCCAGGAAGAGCCAGGCAGCAGGGCTCAGGGGCTTCACCTGGCAGATGGAGAATCCAGGTTTAGATCCCTGCTTAGTCTGGTCCAAAACAGTATCCGAGTCTGCTGCATCCCCACTGACCACTCTCAAGACCGGCCTGCTGGCTACTCAGGGGTCCTGGGATCTCCCTGCACTTCAGACCCCTCCTCACCAAAGTTCAAAAGTTTCACCAACAAAATCCCAGCCAGCCAACCAACCAACCACCCAGCCCAGCAGAATTGGGGGTTAAGCTTTCAGTGGGCAACTGCAGACCCAAGAGCTTTTTAGCAAGGTTTGAGGTGCTACCACCACTGTCCTCCCTGCCAGCTGTTCTGCCTCTCTCAACCACTGAGCTGCAGCTCTGCCTCATGACAGACATGCCTCTTTCTGGTCTATGCCTCCCCAAAAGTTGCTCTGCTCCAAGCTGGCAAGCACCAGGCTCCACTCCAGAGGCAACTGCACTTCAGAGACAGGGGAACCAACCTCAGTCTGTATAAAACTAAGAGCACAATGGAGAAGGTTTGTACATGTCCAGGCTCTCGGGAGAGGAGTGGGAAGGTACAAAGGACGCGAACCTCTCCAGCAAGCCTGAAACGAACACACGTGGCAGGAGGTGGCCACTCCTAGAGATTTCCAGGGGGTCACGTGGGAGACTGAGGTCCCGTCAGCTCTGCTGCATCTTCCCCTGCAATGAGGAAACTCTGCCATTACTTCTGTTTAACACTGATGCAAACAACTCCTGCCTGTCCAAGATGCACTAGCTCCTGCTGGATCTTGTCTTGAGCTGTTCAGAGCAGATTCAACATGGTGCCTTGGGCAGGCGCTTTGCCCCACAGCACCCAAGGGACTGACTGCTTGGGAAGTCACTTCCAAAAGGACACCTGGCTACCTTGCCCCCTTCTCCTCCTCCCAGTGAGAAAGAAGCTGGTGCAGCCCATCTTCTTTGAAATCATGCACGGCCCGCTTTGTTGCCACAAGGACCTGCCGCAAGGATCCCACGTACGTGCAGCTGCACTGCCCTGGACAAGAGGTGTTGATGGTCACAGGGATGGGGGGTAGGAGGGCAACCAGCAAGAGGCCAGAGGATAGCTAAAGGAAGGTCCCTGTCAGTGGAGGTGATGCAGGGTGAGCACTGACTCAGGGATGAGTCACTGGGCTGCTAAGGAGACGTGTCATTCCCGGCTAGCATCCAGCTGAGCTCAGAGACCCCCCCTCCATCCTCAGAGCTCACTCCTGCACCCCTGACACTGGCACTTTGTACCACCAGAGTTGCATACGCTATGACATCCTTCTGGGGGCATACTCTGAAGCTCCCAGAGACTGCCAGCAGCAGGCTGAGACATCCCACATCCCCACTGCTGGAATGGGCAAGGGGCCAATGCAGCCAGGAAGCAAATCAGACATACGCTAGCCAGCAGCAGGGAGCAAAATATCCTCCTACCTCCCAGCAGCCTGGCATCCCCTAACCAGATTCAAAGGATCTGGCATTGGAAAGCTCTGCAGCTGCCATTGCCTTCCCTGCTCTGAGCCTCATCCTGTGCTTTGGGGGTTGGCTCAGTGTTGGATCCCTACTTGTTTTTTTAAACTGAAGGCATTTCCCCCATAATAATTACCTCTGTAAAGCAATTCAGGGGGACTGCTGGCTGCTGAGTCTGGCAGGACAGGGCAAGCCATGATGGGCTCCCCAAAGCCCTGGGTTCACAGAAGGAAAGATGTGGGCCTGGCTCTAGGAGTTCGACACTTGAACCCGGCTGCAGTCAATCCTCCACGTTACATTTGAGCACCACAAAGGCTTTCACAGACTCTGACTCGCACCTCCCCCAGATGACAGGTAATATGAAAGTCTATCACGCAGAGTGGGAAATTAAGACAGAGAGAAGTTAAGTGACAGGAGCATGCAAATCAATGACAGAGCTGAGGAGAGTCCCCAGGCACATCTGCTCTAACCTCTACAGTTCCTTCCAGCTCTGAGCAGGAGGGAGATCCTTGGAGTCCTCCCTCCCAGACCGTTTCTGCCTTCCCCTTAGGGAGAAAAAAAAAAATCCCCCCTCTTCCAGGCTGTGGATGCGTCAGTCAAAGAGCAAGAGCAAGGAGGCAGTGAGGTTCTTGCTTTCCTTGCTAGTGGTGAATTTGAGGGCAGTAAACTGTTTGCTCTGTCAACACATCCTAATCTGCAACCAAAACACTATTAAAATAGGGTGAAGGATGGGAATATGCTGCCCTTTACAACAAGGCTAACAGAAGTGTACAGATTGACAGGGTCCTTAGCATGCATGCACTGCCCAGCACCATGGAGTCCCCACTCCACCTGGTGCCTCGGCAGCTTTGAATGTGCAACACAGCAGGGAATCCATCACAGGTAAAAGTTATACCAGCTTACCTGAAGGCAAAAGGCAAGGCAAGGCAGCACCTTTGAGACTAACTGGTTCAGAAAAGCATGAGCTTTGGGAGGCAACAGCCTACTTAGTCAAATGCTATGGAGTTTATCTGACATGACATAAATAAACTAGCGCAGCTGCTGTGTGCAGAGCAGCCCTGACTCCGCACCAGCCCTCTGGAAACATTTAGCTCCCATAATACCAATGATATTATTGCAAGTCTCATAATCCTTAATGCATCCCTCAAAACCCAACCTCCTGGAGCCAGGGGATTGGGTAAGAAGCATCATTAAGAAGAAAGTGAATCTAGACTTCTGGGTTGCAGAGAAACATTTGGGAATAGGAAAACTTTGGGTCCCAGAGCAGCAGTTCCCAAACTAGGGACCCCGGAGACACTTGGCAGTTAGGTTCACATTGGGAGCAGGGCCACAAATCCAAAAGGGACTGAGGCCCAAAGGGCTCAAGCCAGAAAGTGAACGGAAAACCCAAGATGTATTCGGCAAATGTTATCTTAAGCCAATATCAAGGATTTGGTGGGATGTCTGCAGGTTGGCAACACTGAGGTGATTGTAAGCCCACTTGAAAACTGAACAGCGAATTTCATATAGCCCCCACCATTTAGCATAGCATATCATTTAGCATAGCCCCCACCCATTTAATGACCTGGGGCCTAACTCTCGAGCGCTCAGCATTGGCAGCTCCTATGGATTTCACTTGTTGCACTAGGTATTCGGCATTTCAAAACATCAGGCCCTTAACATGTCCTAACACGGGATCAGAGCCGGGATTAGAGAGAAAGCTCTTATGCAACCTGACATATGGCGCGATAACAATCGCTCCATTCTGAAATGGGCACCCTGACCTGCAGAAAAGGGAGCGCGCAGGGAGTTCAGGATTCACAGAGAGCTCTGCTCACCAGCGCTGCAACAGAAATCCCTTTTAATCCCAGGTAACAAGTGGTAACATGGGACTAGACACGGATAATGCAGAGCATATGCCACTTACTGTAACAGTAAATCTGTTCTGTGAAGAACAGGATGGGAAATAGGAAAAAATAAATGCATACACATACATATACATAAATATAAGTAATAGAAAAAATATAAAAAAGGGGGGGGGGGAGTGTGTATATGGTTTTCTTCTCTTTTCTTCTATATATGTCAGGGCAATTCTGTGCAGTTTTTAATCCGACTGTGAAAATCACAGACTTGCCAGTTCAGACTGGAAGAACAGGCAATTTCAGAGCCCCCTTTTGGCAGAAGCCTACCAATCTATTCAAAAGGGATGCAAGATTACAGCTCCAGGTCACTTCATTCTACTTACTCTTCACTATATAAATGGAAAAAAAGCTCAAGGTGCCTTTCAGCATGAGTTAAAACTATATCAACTAACCCCCAAACCAGCAGCTGCAGCAATCACGGCACTTCCTACAGAACTAGTAACATTAACGCTGGGTTCCAAGTCAATCCCAACTCATTATGCCCAGCTCGCAATCCCTACTGTTGTTCCAATTGGGAGCACAGACTTCTCCTCTCACCCTGCATGGAACCAGAGCATTATATTTTATTCAGTAGCTTCCACCCCAGGGCAGGGGTTAGCGGGGTGCAGGCGCTAAGGTGCCCAATTGACAACCCAGAGGTAACAAGTCTGAGGCCACAGCAGAAGCATTCATGGTGCGACCATGTCAGATTCCAACGAAACTGCAAATTCTGCTAAATACCTTGTCGCCAGGATGTGAAAAAGGAAAGGACCCCAGTGATGATGGCATTTTGGTATGTACGAATAATTTCACGTCAACACACACGCTTTGCACTTGGACGGAGCCTTTTGTCACGGGAACCTGCAGTGTTGAGAGGCAGCTTTTTAAAAACATTTTAAAATAAACATTTGAATTAAGCCTCAGCATATCAACCACCCTTATTTTGGAGTGGGAAGACAAGGTGCAGAGAGGCTAAGGATTTAGCATAGGAACTTGCCCACTAGACTAGGGCAGCTTGATGTGCCCATGAGGTTTTGTGCATGAAAACAGGCAATGCCCAGTGGCCCATCTGTAACTCAAGATCTGTATCTTCTCCATATTATATATAAAGCAACCCCAGGTGCTCACAGTGCCCTGCACAGCCCACGGAGGAAGCTTACGATTCTGACTGCATAGGATGTGGGCCAATTTCTGTGCAACTTGCCCCACACTGGTTTTTCTGATGGGATGACCCAATACAGCTGTTATTTGCATCGAGGCTTTCAGACCCATCATGAATGTGGCTCTCCAGCTTAAGCTTGGATTGGCGGCCCCAGGAGAGGGCTGCGCTTGCTCTGGAATTACGAGGGAGACTGGTTGATCAGATGTTTCGTTTGGCTGCTTTTAGTCAACTTGGAGCAACTCCAGACACCGTCCAGGCAAACTCTGGTTTGTCCTCAAAAGGAATCTACGGAAGTAGGTTGTTGCTTACAAAAGGTCACTCCTCTGAACCAGTTAGTCTCTAGGAGGCTGCCCTGCTCTACCTTCTGCCTGATTACTAGCACAGAGTACTACCTCTGCCCCTCCCTGCGCCCGGCTAGTGCCCCGCAACAAGCCTCTACCACTGGCACATCCAACACAAGCTGGCGCCGGGCTCCTTTCACCTATGCGCCGTAACAGGCATGATACAAAAACCTAGACAGTACGTGAAGCAGGGTGAGAAGGTGGTGGGAGCCACTTCCTTCAGTTGACAGCACTGACACTGTGCCTCCTCCCACAAACACACACACACAAGCTAGTAATTTCCATTTGTTTGCTCTTTAAATAATTGCTTCCTTATCGCTATTTATTCAGACCCCTTTAAAATTTCTGACAAACCTGCTTCTCAGGCACCACAACCTGTTTCCTTCTAACCCTCCTTTGTGAGCTGGGACCAAGCAAACGCCAGATCAGATAGCTGAGAACAGTCAGCTCACGGATGGGCCACGTGCTAACCCTGGTAGACAAGAGTGGTCGATAACGTCTCAGCTTCCCGCACTCTTCCCTGCAACCTCACCAACACCCGTAACACATCCATCACTGCTGGGGGTAAACGTGCCAGGCACCCACAAATCTGACTGCCTGTAACAAAGAGGAGCCTTCTCCCACCTTGAGAAGCCCCAATACAAGTGGATTTCTTACCAGAGCTACAGCAGACACTTCCTGTACCCTGTCTCCTTCCTGGCCAAGATCAGACGTGGTCTCACTGCTTCCTTTCCATGAAACACAGCCATTTTTGCTCCCCTCTGGCTGCACATCCCCAATTCTGGAACACCAGCTGTTGGGGGAAAACACAAAACAAAACAGTTACTTCCAGGACTGCATCTAGCAAACGGCCATCCTCGGTTTCTCTGCGCCTGTCAGACAAACGCTGCTCCGGGTGTGGATTCTCCAAAGGAAAACTGACAATCTTGCTGGGCTCAGCACTTCTGCTTTAAAAATAAACTGAACACCTGTCTATTTATTTAACGCTCGGAGCCAGCACAGAGCTGGCAAGAAGGTGCTGGATTGAGTGCACTGGAAAAGGAAGGCCCTCCATTCACAAGCAAGCCTCGGCCTCTCCTCTGAGACTCTCATAAACGGGTGTCAGGGCATATTACAAAGAGGTAAAGACCTGCCCTGATGCAGATGCCTGCCTGCTTTGGGCTCCTTTAACTCTGAAGTCATCAGCCATCCATCAAGACAATATTTGTTGGTCTCTGGACTTGGTGAAAATTGAAGCTGTGGGCTTGGGAGCGAAAGAGAAGGTCCTTACCTAGACACCAGACTCTCTCTCTCTCTTTCAAAATGAATAAGATAAAGTTGAAACCTAAGAGCCTTTACTTTAGCTATGCTGTTGGCTCCAGCAGTGTCCCTTAAACTGGAGCTGGAAGGACCAGCATCTTCTGAAGTCCAGGAATTCAGCTGCCTCTGCTGTTCCCACTCCTCTTCTCCATCAAGACGCTTGTCAAAAGCTCGAAACATAGAAAGTCAGAGACTATGAGGCTGTAGCTTCAAGATACCAGGAGCCTGGTTCTTGTTTTGAAGAACCAGAACCCCAGGATACTTCATAAACACGCATGAAAGCAGGACTAGAGGAACAGAACCTTGTTTGAAAAGAGAGACAACTCACCAGAGAAAGCGTCAATGGGAGGAAAAGAAAGTGAAGTGCTTGGACTGACCTTTGTGAAGAGGTCTAATGGGATAGTGACTCCAAGACCCTGAGTTATGATGGGTCATGGACAGGGCAGGCAATGTCAGGAACAGCGTTTCAGCTGAATATGGTGCCATCTGTTTTTTGCTAGGTACCCCCTTCCACCCCAGAACTGGATGAAGCAGTGGGCACCTATCCAACGAACTTAGGATCTACTAGCTGGAAAAGCATGAAGTTAACATAAGATTATTGTTGCCTAACACTCCCCTGTGCAAAGTCCAGGCAAGTTCCACACTTTATTATTAACCTTTTTATTACAGTAGTGCCTAAAGACCACACAAGAGCTGAGCTCCATTGCACCAGGCACTGTACAAACACAGAGAAGTAGATGGCATGTGCTGTGAAGCACTTATAATCAAGAGACAGGCAGGGTGGGGGAGATGTGGGACTCGGTGGGATGGTGGCAGATGGCCTCTTACCAGTGTCGTTTTTTGGTGGGTTTAATAAAAAGGCAAAAAACATCTAAAGGGAAAGAAACAGGGAGCGAAGGGCAGTAAGGGCTTGAGCAGGAGAAAAGGGGGCAAGGGGGGCTGGTATGCACCAAATCTAGGAGGAAGAGACCTAAAGGGGGAGCAGGCTGGAGCAAAGAGCCCATTGGCAAAGGGTAGATGTCAGAACAGCGGGAAGTTTTCAACACAGCCAACGGCCCTTGCACTGGCTGCTG
>NW_017729019.1:14611441-14619227 GCF_001723915.1 Gavialis gangeticus | reverse complement strand
CCACCCTCCCACCCCACACAAAGCAGGAGAGACACCACTTGGGTGCTAGAGGCCCTAGCATGGGGCAAGGTCTTGCACCATCAAATCTGAGGCTAACCAAGTCGCACGGTTTCTTAACATTGTCCCGAGTGGTGCGTAAACACGGCTCGTGCATCAAAGGCTACCGCAGGCCCTGGGGTCTCCCCACCAGCCCCACACTTAGGTAGGCCACTTTCCAATGACTAGTATTAAACAGCCCTCATTTAAAAAAAAAAAAAAGCACAATTTTTTTCTTTCAGTATTCCAGTTTGACGTCACGGCTCAGCCTGCAGCTGTCAGACTTATTGAGGAAACTTGGTCACAGTAAACAGAGGGGAAGGAAAGTGGGGAAGATTAGATAACAAGGAAACTTTTATTGTGGTAGACATCGCGCCTGCAGAAAGTCCCAGCTTTTAGGAGGTACGAGCCCAAGCAACCATACACAACCCTTCTGAGTCGGGGCTCTTGCTTCCCAGCAGCAGACAGCATCCTGCTCCCAAACAGCTCCTCACAAGGGAAGGGAGTGTCCTGATAACATTCGGGAGGTTCCCCAAAGTGAGCCCTTCTTTGCCAGCTGGTTTATTAAAGTCCTACTTCTCCTGGTCTTTCACCCGACTCAGAATTTTTTGAGGTTCTCTCAGGTCAGCTCTGGCGGTGCAGGTGTCACCAGGAGCACAGATCAACATCCTTGCTTTAGACCAGGCGATGCAGAAGGCAGCACATGCACGGTTCAAGCCCGGTGGGCGCTGGCAGCTTTCAGACTCCCGCTCCCTTCCGACGGATAATGCACTGTGGGGAGAAAAGGGCTTGCTGGCAGGTAGGAGGGATGAACGGCTTCATCTGTGCCAGCTGAATCTTTGTTACAAGATTCAGGACAGTTTACAATGGATCCTGTTGAAGGCTTCTGGGTTCAGCTAGCTGTCAGGGTTAACAGGCACATGGACAGCACAACAGACCAAGGCTCTCACGCCCTCTCCATTTCACAGCAAGTCTCTGGAGAGCCAGTGGGTGTTGCCTCGAAGATCCAGCTTCTGGAGTCCCATAATAAAGCAACTCTCTGCTTCCATGTACAAAGGTGGGGGCGGCGAAGGAGTGGGGAGCCCCTGAGTTTCTACCCCTTGGGCTTGCAAAGGAAAGCTGAGCAAATCCTGACCTCTGCAGCCTCCAAAACCAGAAGATCAGAGAAGGCAGTGGCCACCACCCGGGTTGAAATCTCATTCGTTTTAAAACAGGGAAGGATGACTTGTGATTTCTGTACAGTTGGGGTAACAGCACAAAGCAAAAATTGCAAGTGAACAGATCCTTCAGGAAGTCTGGGGGGGAGGTGGGACTGTTGCTGACCTGCCACAGTGGGTGGTTAAAGGCAGATGCAATGGAAGCCGAATCCTCTTAAAACATTTCTGAGTTCCCTCTCCCTCTGCGAGAGCTTCTGAGACCCCCGAAGAGCAATCCTCCTTCTGGAGAAAGCTTAAAAGGCAATAATAGAGCCTCAAGATTTATTGGCACTGGCAATAGAAAGGGCTACCCCAGCTCCCTCCTGCCTTGCACCATAAAACTCCTTCTGCCCTGGCAGGTGACTTGTAACAAGAGCTGAGAAGTTGCCCTGCTCTCTCACTGCTGCATGGCTCAGGCACTTAGTGAGCTTTGCATGCTCTTCTAGCACTTCACAAACACACGTGGCAGCAGGACTAGAGGAGCAGAAGCTTGTTTTAAAAGAGACACACCACATGCATGCCCCCCCTTCTAGGATCACCCTCCAACCTGGGGGCAGCGCCTGCTCAACAAGTCTCCTGCCCCACCTAAGATGCATTTATTTTAGTAGACATCATGGGCACAAGATCCATTGATACAGCACTAGATCATGATGCAGGACAAATCCTAAGGGAGGATCCAGCCCATGTCAGGCTGGGTGGCAGCACCGAGAACTGGAGCTTTGGGTGAGCATGAAGGACACAGAGCAAAAGCTGCTAGGATTCAGGATCTGCTGGAAATCCACTGGCAGCTTTGGGCCAGCTCACAACCAACTGGGCGTTTTGAAATATAATGGATGAGCTCCATTGATCTCCATCCTCCCTCAGGCAAGCTGGACTGGGCAGGAAATTGGTAAGCAGGTAGGGCCATCAGCCAGATGTCTGCAGTAAGAAGGGCCGGGCTCAAATATCTAGGGGTTCCTTTAACAATATGCTCAAACACCTGCCTAGAAACCTGGGAAACCTCAACTACCTCCCCTGGGCACCCTCCATCGTTGAGACTTCACCCTCACACCACCAATTCCATTGTGTGAAACAAAGAAAATTGGATTGGGAGGGAAAGGTGACAAGGAAAGCTAGTAATAATTAATCCACAATATCTATTAAGACTCCCACCCCCAGGGTGCCTTGGCAAGAGCCTTCAACTCAGGCTTCCACTTGCAGCGCAGGCATCCAACAACCTAACGTGTCCCTGCAGTAGCCAATTCCCTCCTCATCGGCCGCAATCCCACTCTCTGCCCTCCAGGCTTTACACGGCCACCTCCACCCCTAAAGAGGAAGGGCAGGATGCTCAGCTCCTAGGGCTCTACCATAGGCTTCAGATGCAATGAAAGCCATGTGGATTGTGCAGCTCTTCAGCTGCCGTCTAAACCTCCCCAAAAAGCTGCCTTGGAGTGCATTCACCTGCCCTGAACAGAGTTATGCCCAGCTAGGATGCTTCTCACAAAAGCAGGAACCCCTTCATGCCTCCTCTTTTTGGTTTTCCTCAGGTTCTGCACCCACCCATGCGGGACAGCTTTGCAAGTGTGACCCTCGTCCCACGTTCCCCAGGCACCGTCTCAGACCTTTTAGTACCAGCTGTGCTTTATTACCTTCAAGTCTGATCCAAGTGCTCCCCACTGACAGACAAACCCGCTCAGGTGCCCCGTTCCACTGTCGTCTCCCCTTGCTCCCCACCGAGGCCAGCAGACAGATGGCTTCCTCCCCCGTGCAGCACGAGGTCACCCGCATGCCCCCTGCTCCTCTCCCCACCACCACATTTGTCCATAGAAGTTGCCAACTCTTGGGGCACGGGGCTCAAAACAAGAGCTGACACCTTATCGCTATGGAAAAATAAACCCTGACACGTAGCAGAGCCAACTGGACAGCATCTTCCAGGGCCCAAGCCTTTTCCGCTCTAGCTGAGAAATGCCTTCAGCTCCCTCTACCGGCTGTTCTACCGTGCTGCGGACGGCTCAACCCCGAGCACCTTTTAGGCAGAAGCTGGCCAGAAGAGCAGACAGAGGTGAAACCTCTTTCCCCTTTGTTCCTATGGATTTTTATTTGCTATCCTCCTCCCGTTTCACCTTTTGTATTCAGACCGCTCACTCCACTTCATACGCTGCTCTGTGCTCATGTTCACACAAGCTTGTGCTCTCTATAGCTTTCATTCAGCTAGTCTATGAGGTACATATCTATCTTGCTCTCTGCCATGCTTCCCTAGACCTGGCCCCCAGTGAAGATCTCATGCTTCTAGGCCACAAGCTCTTCAGGGCAAGAGGCCTGTCTGGTGCTGTACGTGGAAGGAGTTCAGCATGAGGTGGATGGGATCTGAATGCAAACAAGCAATAAAACAACGCGATTCGAAATCAAGTTGTGAGCAGAGTCTAAAATTCCTTATCCCATTTTACAGTCAGCATGCTAAGCTCACCTCAGGCCACAGCAAAGCTGGGAGGAGAAGGTCTGCAGGGAAGCATCGACTACCTGGGGCACCCAGAAGTTGTATTGTTATCCTGTGTTTTCAGGTGGGAATTCAGGAGGCTTTCACCACTACATCATGCCAGTAGCATAGAGCTGGGAGTCAACAGCAGTCTGACAGCATGGGATGGTTTGCACACACACAGCATCAGGGAGCGGGAGTCTGAAAGCTGCCAGCGCCCACCGGGCTTGAACCGTGCATGTGCTGCCTTCTGCATCGCCTGGTCTAAAGCAAGGATGTTGATCTGTGCTCCTGGTGACACCTGCACCGCCAGAGCTGACCTGAGAGAACCTCAAAAAATTCTGAGTCGGGTGAAAGACCAGGAGAAGTAGGACTTTAATAAACCAGCTGGCAAAGAAGGGCTCACTTTGGGGAACCTCCCGAATGTTATCAGGACACTCCCTTCCCTTGTGAGGAGCTGTTTGGGAGCAGGATGCTGTCTGCTGCTGGGAAGCAAGAGCCCCGACTCAGAAGAGTTGTGTACGGTTGCTTGGGCTCGTACCTGCTAAAAGCTGGGACTTTCTGCAGGCGCGACGTCTGCCACAATAAAAGTTTCCTTGTTATCTAATCTTCCCCACTTTCCTTCCCCTCTGTTTACTGTGACCAGACAGCATCAGTCTCAAAAACAGTGCTTTTGCTGAAAGACTACCTAGGAATGGTACTGTCTCATGTAAAGAGGAACATGATGAAGTAGCAAGACCCATCAGACCCAAGAAACTTGTGTGCCCCAAAATATGGATATACTGGAAGCTGCAAAGATCATCTCCTCGGGAAGACTGTTCCAAACATATCAGGTGCATTTGAATTTTTAAATTAGAGTGATAAAGAGAAAACTAACTGGTAAGAAGCAAAAGGGGCTACTGGGTAGGGTGCTGGACAGCCTAAACCTAATTAGGTCCAGGACAGGGTTTTGGACCTGATGATCTGTTTAGGTTCCTCCCAACCCTAAGCACTACAATACTATGAAATCCTGATCCTAGCCACTTCTCCATGTAGCTTTTTTCCCCCTTAAAATGGTTTGTTTGTTGAAAAGAGTCTACTTCTTTCTTTTATGGAATCGGAGGAAAGCAGGGCCAGCAGGGACCTCAACAGGCCATCTAGTCCAATGCCTAGCTCCAAGCCAAGCATCTCTATCTAAACTGTTCCAGTCAAGTGTTCATCTACCTTGCTTTTCAAAACTTCCAAGGATGGAGATTCAACCACCTTTCTAGAGAGCCTGTTCCAGTGATTATCCACCCTGAGTTGGCAAGTTCTACCATCCAACTTAAATTTCCCTAGTTGCAATTTAAGATTGTTCTTCCTTGTCCTGTCCCATGTAGCCACAGAGAACAGTTTATCACCAGCCTTTTTATAAGGAGAACCCATGACACATTTGAAGACTTATTATTAACGCCTTCCCACCCCCCACCCACCCTCCAGGTAGTTCAAGCAACTCAGCTATCAACTTTTCAGAGCTGCTGGTGACAGGACTCTGCAAGTGGTCACCTTCTTACTGGAGGCTGGACTGGGCACACCGCCTATTTTTTAGAAAGAACTGCTAGGATTCAGGATCTATTGGAAATCCACAGACCACACTTATACCAGAGGGTGGCAATTTTGCTCACCAGGGAGCAGAGGTTTGTCATATGACAAAAAGATGAAGTGACCTGTATAGATTCTTAGATTATAAAGGATGACTGTGATCATCTGGTTTACACCTGTTCATAGCAGGCCAGAGAATTCCCTTTGCCTAGGTAAGAGTCTGGATAGTTGAACTCGTAATATCTGCCCATCTCCTCCTTATCTGGATGGGGCCAAGCACTCAGTTTCAACCAGTCTACACTCCTCCTCAGCTGCCTGTTTAAACAGCACTTCACGCTCATCCAGGCACTCCAATGCAGGGCCCATCCTTTTGACCAGACAGATGCTACAGGGTGGAAACTTTCACCTTTGGCGCTCTCAGGCTGGGAATGACTTCCTACAAGCAGTGGACTACAGGAGCCGACGCAACTCCAAAGATTGAGTCATTAATTAGCCTCTGCGCAAAAAAAAAAATCATATGATTTAAAAATCGATGAGGGTACATGAAGAATGGTAATTCTGCTAGATCTCCCCATTCACCTGAAATGCTTGAAGGCACTTCAACTTGAAAACACACCAGAGCTGGAAAAGTTCTAGAGACTCCATGAAGTCTGCTAGGGACTTCACTATCCTATTGATTTCATGGGGAAGATGCTGCAGGTATTAAGCTGATGGGTAGCAGTCTGAATGGTTCAAGTGGGATCTTGTCTCTCTGTCCCCTAGGCTGCAACACAGTGCAATCCAATTTTCCAGCGCGAAAAAGGATCAGATTAAGAAACAGAAACGCTCATGAAACAAAGATGATAATGCAGTTCACTGCACATCATTTGCCCTAAGAAATCTCCTGTTGCTGGGTTTTAGGTTTCCCTGCCGCTGTTGCATGAGATGGAGTGAAAGCTACACTGTTGCCTGCTTGCCACAGGATTTCAAGTCATTTCACATCCATGTACCTCAGTTTGCCCATCAATAATAGACTCTTTTAAAGGGCTCACCGATGTATGGGCAGAGCTCAACATAAAGCACTTTAATAGGCTGGCACACCTATCACCATCTGCCTTGCATTATTTTGATGACAGCTTTTAAACTGGTCCAGCTTAATTTAGTCTTCTGCAGACAAACGTTCTCAAAGGGATGGAACAAATCATGCCGCACTTCAGTGCCAGTGCCTTAATAGGCGTTATTATTAACGAGGCCATTTCCTTACCCAGGAGTGCCATCTCTTTCCCCACTGGAACTTCCTGTGTTGTTTCCAGTTTCATCACATTAAGCTCAGCAGTTTTATTATGAATACGATTTGGTATGTTTTATATTAGATCATTTTAGGCTTCCATAAATCAGGTCTGTTTAATTTTTTTTCAGCTTATGTGCTTCATTAAAAAAAAGGTGAATGGAATATATAGCTGGTGAAGGGCTCGGAAACAGACAGCAGCCAAACAATATATTAACAGGATATTAAGGCTACAAACTCCACCACTCGGATGCTAGGGAACACCAAAAGTAAGGCAGCATAAGCAATCCTAATTCTCCCCCTTTATACATATGCACAATATGACCCCTGGCTGCATGGTCACACGCTGCTTTCCTCCATAGTGCCCTCCTACCAGAAAACATGCAATCCCACTTATGTGGTTATTCTGCCCTGCCCATATGAAGCTGAAGGAGCAATGGCACTTGCTGAAGCTGCCCAGACTTGACCAAGTCCATAGGTATCCCACTTCTCGGCCTCTCCTGAAGAGCCACCCAGTAGTGGATGCTTAACTGGTACCCTCATTTGACCCCAAGAGAAAAATGCTAATTTAAACCAGCTGAGGCCTACCTGAAAGAATGCCCTAGATCTAAAATGAAGAGGCAGGGGCCGAGAACAAGATCCTAGAAGATACAACTTCTGCTTGCAATCCAGGGTAGCCTTTGAGGGTTGGGGATAAGGAGCTGGTCTTTGGACCCACTGTGGCTTCCAGCTTGCTAGAGTGGTTTGGCAGTTTGTCCTTGGTGATTTAGTTTGCCATATTAGCTTCAAATGAAGTAGGAGGCAGAATAGATTATAGACCAGGGGTGCCAAAAAAATTGGCACCTGTACTGGTAAAATGTTGGCGTGCCAGAAGCAGATAGTGGGGAAGCCACAAGGGGTCCGATCCTTGTTGTGGCAGCACAGCCCCAGCCCCTTCCCCTTCCTCAAGGAATAAATGCCAAGCAAAATGCCTTCATGTGCCACACTGCCATGAGTGCTGGGGGTTGCCTACCCATTATAGACAGGCTAAAATAGGTATCCAGCACAGACCAGCACTGCTCCATGCTAAAGCACTTTTCTCTTATGGTTAAGCATGTGAGTTACTCTGCAATCATTTCATAATGGCAAAAACCCCCTCCAGCCAGAGGTGCATGCAAAAATTACTATGTTCCTTCAGTGACTGAAGCCAGACAGCAAGATTTACCACAGAGGAACAATATGATCCCTTGAACCCGTAACTTCATCTTCTAGCAATAACTAATAACCAAGATT
>NW_017729019.1:14604853-14606441 GCF_001723915.1 Gavialis gangeticus | reverse complement strand
GGCTTCTGTGCCCAGATCTACTGTGGGTGTCTGCATTGTGCTGCACAGACATGCAGAACTAAGCACTTTGGGTAAATCCTCAAACACTTTTAAAGCTTGTTGCCAGATTAACATGTTTTTCATATGCTTAGATATCACTGAAGATAGTCAGGATTCATGAGTATGGAAAATGTTGAATCAGGTCGCATGATCAACACCAGAGAAGATTTGCCCTTACTACATAGTCAGCTGATGCTCTGACTGAGCATCTCAGAGGAGACTTTTATATACCATCCCATAACTTCATCTTCTAGCAATAACTAATAACCAAGATTTAAAGGCAAGCAGTCCCCTTTCCCCACAATATATCAGGCTGCATAGGGCATAGAGGAGGAGGAATGCCATCCTGACCACTGCAGCCATCACTTGAAGACCTGAAGCATGAGGCTGGATTAACTCTATCTTAAAAAACGCACATTAAAAAGTGTTATAAAATTCTACTTATGCCCCTCTTACTGCAAAAGTAGATTCTGATTCTCCAGCCACTATTTGACTTTGCTTTTAGCTTTGCCACCTCACACCACACCCAAAGTATGAAACCACCAGGTAAGAGTCACTGTGCAGTGGAAAAGTGACCTGATATTGTAGCAACAGCCTTATTTGCCTGCTTCTAAGATAGTGGTATAATGAGGGTGTGATCTGATTGTCTTGCTTTGATGAACTCCTGACAGGTGGCAGCCCTAAAGACAAACAGATTCTTTCAAGCAAATAACTAGTAAATGAAAAGGGAGGAGGTGGAGAGAGGGAATCTTAAACTATCCAAACACAGCCAGTTTAAAAACAGCTGGGAGCATCGAGGATCCAAGGGGTGCATTTGTTTCCAGGCACAAAATAAATAGCCATGGGCGCAATCAGCAGGATGTCTGTTGCCAGCAAAGTTTTCAATCAAGCTTAAACAGCATATGAAAGCTCCAGGCACTTATTCAAATGTTTTAATTTTGTTTTTTTAGTTAGAGATATATAGCTCTCTCTCAAGATCACAAATGCTTCTCTCAGGGATTAATAATAAAGTCACACGTAAGCAAGAGAACAGCTACACTAAGGTGATCCAAAATAAAATCTCTATAGGCAAAATATTGGGCTTAATGCAAAAGTCATAAGAGCAAAATTATTTGGCTTCTTGTGCCGGTCAAGCCACGTGGTATTGCTGGCAATTTCTGAGCCCGTGAAGCTTTGGGACCCACCTCTCACAGGATCGGAGAGAGTAGATGCTCCGAGATGACCCATACTCCAACCTTAAATATCTAGGGATTTCTGGGTTTTTCGGTGACAAGCCAAGATGGATCCAGGTGGAACCCTGGGTGGGCCAGATACTCTGGCCGGTACAAGTCGGCATGGCTCCACTAAAGGCAATACACCAAGATCTGGAGGTCATTGGGAAAAAAAAATGGAGGGACTGGTTGGTCAGTAGGTGAGGGGACAGCAGCAGGGCTGGGCTGGGGGCCCGAGCTTCCAATTTGCTGGCAGTGTTTTCCTCTCTGTACGAGGTAAGCTCGGTAACTTAGCATAACCTCTGAACCCCTGAGCATGATTGCTTTTGGATTGCCGG
>NW_017729019.1:14582531-14599853 GCF_001723915.1 Gavialis gangeticus | reverse complement strand
GACAACAAGCCTCCTGAGCTTATCAAAGTCAGCTTTCCTATAGTCGAGGACTTCTGCATTTCTGACTGCTTGCCCCCTTCCACCTGGAGCGAGCTGTGCCCGCATCCCGCCCCCTCTCCCGCCCTAGTTGGGCAAGCAGCAGCAGGACAGAGCCCTTGCTCCCAGCATTGCCGTGCCCACATCCCGGCTGGTAGCTCCACACTTGTTTTTCCCTTTCCCACTTGACCCCCCCCCATCCACAATCAGCCAGCCAAGAGGCTAAAGGTACTTGTCAAAACAACACTTACCTCCATCCTTCATGCCGGACCACTGAAGCTTGGCACAGTACTAGTCCTTGACACTGGCTCAAAATCTTGTTTAGGACAGGTTGTCAGCAGATGCCACCTGAGTTGAGGGCCTTGTCACTCAAAGTGGTCTCCAGATCCGGGCAGACCTAATACATGCTTCTGGGTCATCTGATATATCAGAGCACTCTGAAATGTTATGGTTATTGCCCCCAGTGATCCACCCTCTACAGCAAGTCTCGGGTCTCCCCTTCCCCACCCACCCACACCACTGGCTCATTAGCAGAAAACCAGTCCAGTCTATGCTACTGACCATCTTCACAGAAGACATGGTTACCTTGCAGCAAGCAGAACAGGAACGATGGGCCCTTTGTAAGGAACTCCTCTGTCTTTAGATGCCTTGATGAGGCTGGTTTTGAGCTGCCACATCATCACTAGCACAAGCTCAACCATTTCAGATACAGGGTAGTGAAGTGTATAACAAAATCCCCACAGCTGGCAAAGGAACAGCCCTCAGCATAGCTACAGTATAGTTTGGACTTGGCAGATTTACTGAATTGTTGCCCCTCTAATGGTGCTATCAGAATGACCCCCTAGACTCCAACAAGCCCCACGACCACTGAATGATTGAGTTGCCTAAGCCCCTTCTGATATAAATGCCTGTTTCTATTTCCCTTTATACGTTTCTTTTTTCAATCTGCATCGTGCAGTACTACTACTACATTCACTTGAGAAAGTTTGCATTAAATAGTACCTTAGACTTTTGTATCCATGCACTGTGATACAGGTCACCCACCACAACTGGGCTGAAGTAACTCCAGCATCTCAACATCTTTTGTATGCTCAAGTTACCCAACATCCTATCATAGAGCTGGCTTGAGCAGGAATTCTCCTTCCTACAGCCACACGTGGAGAGAATAGTGCTGACCCAATGCCAAACCCGGAAGTCATTGGGCACCTGAGCACTTGTTCAGTGCCTCCTGGGGCACAGGGTTGTCCCTCTTGAACTCAGGAAGAGTAAGTTGTGACCCAAATGTGGTCAACAGTGTGAGCAAGCACCCTGCTATCACAGGGTCCCCCAGAAGGGACCCACCTGTGAGCAGTGTGGGACCCAGTCTATTCCTCCCCCCCCACCAACAGGTGACATCTCAGGTCACATAACCATTTGCTTCCAAGTTTAATGTACATTCTCCAGTGCTTATTTTTGCTGGCACTTGTATGTAGGCTGGAAAACTTTCTTATTTATTTCAGGCATCCAGTGTACCCTGAGTTTATTTTTGCCTTTAAATTAGTCATGGCTGAAGGAGCAGGAGAGTTGAACTTTACAGCGTTGCGTGTGCAAACTGATTTTAAGGTCTGCATGCCACCTCCATCTAACCCGGAGACTTAAATGGACCTCGTTCACTTCAGGCACATGGTGGAGGTCACAGGAAAAGAGAACATTCGTCAATAAGACTCAAGAGCTGCAGATGTTTTCCTGTGTTAATTTAATCATACAAATATTCATTTATACATAAAGGGAACAGCTTCCTTTTAACCCTCAATGTGCTCTTGTACGACTTCTCCCAGACCCAATGCGGCAACACACCATCCTGCTCTACACATGCACTCCCCACAGAGAGAATAAAAGACAGGCCGCAGAACCAACCACTCACTCACACAGGAAAAAAAAAAAACACAACGGAAACCCAGACACGGGACAGCGTGCATTTCTCAGCCCTGCCAACACCAGCCACTCACACCCACAGGCTCTGGGACTGTTTCTGCTTCCCCTCTTGGGGAGCAACAGGTATCTTCCAAGCTCTGGAGGATTCAGGGTGGTCCTCCTGAAACACAAAGCACCAGAGTCCCAGGCTGGCCAAAGCAGGTGGGTCACCTGTTCCCAGGTATGGAGCACATTACCAGCAAGAAGGGCTCCAGTGCTCATCCCTGGCTTTCTCAGCAGTGGGACAGGATGCTTTTGTAGCCCCAGTTTCAGTCACATTCTCAGATACAGAAGATTTTGAGGCATTTCCTGACCCAAACAGCTGATGCTAAGCTCAAGGATCCATGAAAGAAAGGTAATTGTTGGAAATGGGAAATTCCTGGCTTAAAAGGTCCCAACCCCCTACCTCATTTCACGACTTCCAAGATCATTGCCTCTAAAGAAAAAAAAAAAGTTGCCTCTAGAGAAACAAAGAAAATTGTCCTGGTACAGCCTATCTATAGCCACAGTCTCTCTCATACCACTGGGTACCACCAGCTCCTTTGCCTCCCAAATCAGGGAACCCGCTTGAGGAAACGCTGCATGAAGCAAACTTCATTTGGCCTTTCCTTGTCCAGTGGGCTCAGCTGACAAATCGTTTCCTGACAATCCCAGAAGTCAGTACAACACATTCAGCCTAGCTTACATAACTGCTGCACCCACACCTTCCCATCAAAGTCTATGAGAAAACTTAGGTATTGAGCGCTTCTGGAAATTTAGGTCATTTTTTGGTTTAAATGCCTCACTCTGGACTCCCAAGTTCAAACGTGCCTGCTCTACAAAACCAGTGCAATTGCTGCTCTCGCTGTTATCCGGAAAGAGTTTGCTAACCATCCTCAAAACTCTTCATTTAAGAACTACTGCAAACTGAATGGCAAGTTGTATCTGGAGACTGCTAGCATTTCTGAGTACTAGGGAACTTGAGGACATAAACCACTGCTGACATCAAAGCAGGTCTCACTGGAGAGATGAGGAGGGAAAAGAGGCAGAATCACCAGCAATTTAAACATTCTCCCACTGTTACAGCAGGGGTTATTCAACTAACCAACACCCTCAAACAGTTATAGCGTTTTGTCACTAGTGATATAATGATCATCCCCATAGAAAAGGATTGTGTTTATGCTCAAGAGGGTTTCCTGGGGAACAGCTGTAATACATGAGTATCAAGAGGCTGGTTTTCTGCAGCTGCAAGGCAAGTCTGACAGTGACTTCCCTCGCACCCTGGAGTGAGCAACCCGGTGACAAGAGTGCTGTTAGACTGAAGGGGAGAAAGGAGACTGTATTCAAAGCTGTGCAAAATCGGCATGCCCTCCGACTAAGAAAGGCCAGTACCAGGGTGCACGCCACGTGACTCCTGGAAAAGGAATCTTTGCAGTGGAAAAACGTGGACATACACATGGTAGTCATTTCTAAATGCATCAAGTGTGTGTACCTGGGAGCAGAAGGGAAAATGAAGTCAGGCCCGAAGGTGACAACTTCCCCTGCCCATATGAGGTCTGCAGGGTTCCAAGTGTGGCAGCAGCAGGTGTCAGTGACCCAGGGCTCACTTTCACCTCAGTCTACACAACAGCCAGATAAGGCTGAACTGAAGAGGCCAAGGGGCAGCCTCATCAGCTGGACTACACAGCAATCCCCTGGCCTCTTCCCCCCGCTTTAGAAGGGACACACAGTAGTCGTGCACATGAGGTACTGGAGGGCACAGGCTCAATGCCTAGCAGGCTTGTCACAACCAACTCCACCAGGCCAAGCTGGGAAGAAAAGATCCATTCACCCACAGGGTCAGGATGATGTAAATCTCTCCCTTTACTCACCTGTCCAAAGGCTGCAACTCATCCAGGGCAAGAGGAATTTTACAACGTACAGAGTATGAGGACTGCAGCTGAACAAGTGCACCTTCTCCATTTGCATTCAAGGGGGAGAAACTTGGATTTAATCAACTCGTGCAGTTTTAGCAAAAAGCTGCCTTCCCCTCCCCACATGCCTCCAGGTTAACTCAGCAACAAGAGCTGGCTCAGCAACAGGCTCACAGTACACAGGATGTCTTCCAAGCTTCCCTTCTTACACCCAAGTAGCAAATTCTTACACAAGTTCGTCTCCCAGCATTTGGAGCTCTCTTTAGATTTCAAACGTACAGGGAAGTTATTCTTCAAACTAGGATCTCTACAAGACAAACAAAGTCCACCAGTGGTCAGCAAAAGCACAAGACTGCCAGGCCCCATGCTTCTCCCCAAAGGCCCAAGTCTTTCTCTGCTGGGTATGAGGAATTCATTAGCCTTAACAGAATCTACCTGCTTGCCTTGGTGTGAGAAGAGGGACGCTGGAGGCTAAATGAAGAACAAACACTGACACAATCAAGGAACTAGTGCTCCTTGGAAACAGCCTAGGGCAGACCAAGAGAAGATGGCAGTTTGGATTAGGGTAACTACATGGCGATAAGAGGGGTGTTTTGCATATTAGTGTATCTTTGGCAGGCGGCTCTTGTGGCTTGGTTCAAGTTTCTAAAGTAGATAGTACCCTCACACCCTCTTCCATTTCAGTTCAACTCACAGTGACCACAGCACCTTGGAAGTCTGACACAGAACTCAAGTCACTTTTCCTACCTATGGGATTAGTCTGTGTCATCCTATTATACATGGCTATCATTCCACAGTTACGTGACCCTCACGTCCAGAAGAGCTCTCCTTCGTCTAAAAACAAACCTTGAAGAGCTCACCTAGAAAGAAAAACCTCACAGAAGCTAAATTGGCCAGCAAGAGAAAGGCGAGAGAAATGCAAGATGCCATCGTGGAATCCAGCTGATGATTCCACTTCTTGCGCTACATTCAAAAACACCTTGGCCTCTCCCTGCTAAGCTAGCATTTCACCACAAGAAAGAGGAATTAGAAATATACCAATACAAGATGGAAGGGTAAGAATGGAAGGCTTAAAACTAAAGAGCATGACTTTTGCAAAGCTTTACAATTACTAGCTGGTGAACTAGATACAGAAAGTTAGCTTCCTCTTGGCACAAGACTAATACACTTGCATGGTGGTCCTAGGCACAACTACTGTACATTGATAGTTAACAAGATGGTATTTTAAAAATAATCCTACCAGCTTTGGAATCCTAATAAATTTGTTTCATTATATATTTTGTGTATTCAAGTTTCAAGGGGGTTGGGAGGAGTCTCCCATATTATCTGAGCTTAGTCCTGCAGTCCTCTCCTCCTTATGAGATAATGAAATCTGGTGTTGACTTAAATCTTCAAGGACAGGTGTGGAATACCAACAGCACCCCTCAAAAGGGGAAAAGAATCAACAAAAGATTAAAAAGGTAGATAACTAAGAACAGCTGAAGTCATTAAAATCCAGAGAGCTGGGCGTGAACCCAAATTTACATTAAAAAATGCCCAACATAGAAAAAACAAAGCCACAGCACAAACCCCAGAAGATGCTAAGCAAGTTCCCATTCTGTAGCAGGCAAGCACAAAAATCGATAAAAATGCACGCTGTCCCTTATTTTTAAAAAAATATGAACAGGAAACAAACAAAGAAATTAAACATTTGCACAAACTACAACCGTTCTTGTAAGCAAAATAATTTCTCTTAAAAAGATGGCTTTTTCATTTTAAATGTTTAAACTTCTTTTAAGCTACCTAATTAATCATGAGAATGACTCCTAAAAAAAAAAAATGGTGTTGGTGTATTTTCTTTCTTGTAGCATTGAACAGCACTCCTGAAAATTCAGCATTCACACATGCATACTTAGTTTTGTTTTTTCCTCTGGAAACAACTAGTCTTAAGTTATTGTTTTCTTCGTTATCCAGGACATGGAGGCAGAGAAGGGGGGGTCCATGCTGCGTCTTCAGTAAGCCATTAGAACCTCCCTCCCGCCCCCGTAAGTCAGTTGTTAAAATTCTCCTCTTGTCGATACCCGTTTTTTGATTTTTAAGACTGTCCGAAGGGATAAGGACCGTGGAAACCCTGAAAAAAAGTTGGAGACAAAATCAGTTTCAATAGGCAAAAGCTGAAACCAACTGATCAATGTGTGTGCGCAAACATCCCTACCACCCCCATTCTTCCAACTCCGCATACTGAAGTCCCCACTCCTTTCACTTCAGCAAGTAGCTACATACCCATGTAAGATCCATCCCGACAGTGTGGTTGTTTGTCTCCCTCTACCGGGTAAGTCTCATGTACACATTTGATTTGGCTCCTGCATTTCAGATAATGGATCTGGTTTTGCTTTTAAGATCCACAGGACTTGCATTCAGGCCTCAGAGATTAACTTATCAAAGGGAGTTACTACAAAAGACTCCCACAAACTCTCCTTTTCCAGCTAGCCTGACAGTCGCCAGCTACCAGGGCTCACCAAGCTGCAAGCTACTTTCTGGCCTGGTCTAACTGGGATTTTTTGTTGTTGTTGTTGCTGCAGCTACCAGAATTCAAATGCCGTGCATGGAGTGGAGAATCCATTACAAGTCATATTTGTGCTGATGCAGCATCCAGACTGGTGGAAACCAGGGTAAAGCTGCAATAATGCAAGGTGCTGTTTTGCCAGTCTTCACTAGCAGCTTACAGTAAGCAGCAAAAGATGATAACAGGGAAAATCCCCCAGTACCAAAAAGGCCTTAGTCTCTTCCCTGCCACAAACACTTTTTGTTTGGAAGCTTCTCTTCTATAATTTTAGACCTCTCAAGATGATAAAACAGGACATTTCTATAAACATGCTTTTCTCCAGTGGAAACCACCTGTCTCCAACAAGTTTAACACATTATTAGCATCCTTTGCCGTTTTGACCTTAAATGAATCATCTCAGCACTCGTTCTAGCAAGAGCCAGTCTGTTATTAACAGCGACATTTTCCATAATCTCTCACACTGATCAAACCAGCCATCAGGCATTATCACGCATCAAAGGAACGAGACCAAACAGTGTTTAGGAGGCTTTTCAGTAAACCCTGTGTTTCTGTGACTTACAGAAGCGGCTGCAAATATTAAAAAGGTAGAAAGGAAACACTGGTATTTAAAAAGAACACAATGAACAACCAAGGAGGGGACACTGGAGGAGTTAAGAAGACAGATTCATTTTGTCTGGTTACCCAGGGCAAGAAGGCAGTTCTCCTAGCATCCTTTCCATGGTCCCGCTGCTTTCTATTGTGGGGGTGAGCAAAACTACCAATAGCCTAATTAAACACAAATGCCACTGCCTGTCTTTTGAAGTAAGGTGCAGATGCTGCTTTATACTGCTTCATTGCAAGTGGGACAATGTGTCACAGCATCAAAGGAAATATTACTGCTGGCATGTTCGCCTGTAACTCCTCTGTGAGTTATGTGCACCATAACTGGCTGAGGCAACGAGACATTTTAGGATGACTCACACCAAAAAGCCCTGATTGTATTGCAGGAGTTCAGGAGGATGGGCTGGGTCAAGTGACAAAAACCGGAATTCAAAAGCTCTATTGTACCTTTGTAAGATGGAATTTGTTTTTAAGGAAGTGATGTTAGGAAATAGAAGTCACTCCACAGCTAACAAGACTGGTTTCATTACCTGAGCTATCTAGTGTTAGGAGACTTTACACGGACACCCAGAAAGTGTCACTAGTGCCTCAGAATTACTGCTGGAGCATCAACAGGGGAGGAGGATTAGTGGAAGATTACACAAAAGGAACACTTGAAAATTAGGGTGGACTTGGAGTATGCTATACTCCCACTACTTTGTAAGGGCCAAATATCCAAGACAGAAAAAAAAAAACCAACAAGAGGCCAGTTATTCACCTAGGTAGTCAGGTCTTCAGAAGGGCTCAGGTGAAAGCAGCTCCCTCTGAACAGGGACTAGAAGATGCTAGAACAGTGGCTCTCAACCTTTTCTGGTTCAAGGCACCCCTCAGTATACTCAAGCCCCAAACTTGGGAAATGCTAGGTCTTAGTTTAGACTTGTTTCTTGTCTTCAAAAAATTAATAGAACAATTATTCTGTTGCAAAGGACTCAGGAAAGATCACAGCAGGTCAGAATAGTTTTAACACTATAAATTCCTCTTTGAAAACTCTGGGTTTATCTTGTGACTCATGTATACGCACCTCACAGTGCTAACCTTGCGTGACACCCTGCAGCACACCTTGAGATTCTTTCAATCTCAAGGCACCCCAGGGTGCCATGGCATCCTGGTTGAGAACTGCTTTGAGAGAGAGGTAGTTAGCCACATTAGACTGAAGTCAGGCAGAAGGCAGGGCAGGGCAGCACTGTAAAAGAGTAACTAATTCAGAGCAGTATAAGCTTTTGTAGGCAACAGCTAACTTCATTAGATGCTATGATAGTTATCATAGCATCTAAGGAAACAGGCTTTAGCTTACAGAAGTTTATGCCTCTCAGAGGCAGTTATTCTAGAGGTGCTATCCTGCCCTGCCTTCTGCTAGATGCTTGAAAATCTGTTCCCTAGCATTCACAAAGCTGAAGGGTAGATGAGGAATGAAGGATTTAACACAAAGATTAAGATAAACTCAGAGGTAGGTAGAACACACAAAAAACAGAAGATGCATAGAAATAAAACTGAGAAGTACAGACATAACCGTGAAAAATGATACCCCACATAGCTCTGTGACCTTGGGAATAAGCAATTTATACCTGCTCTCTCTGGAAGACAAGAACATACCATTAGTTACAAGTATTGCTGCTTGCCATAACTCATTTCAGCCCTTAAGTGATTCCGTACATAAACATTTTTTTCAGTTACGTATTAACATGAAACAGATCTGGAGGAAAGTCATCCAAGCAACTTGGGTACATGAGTATTTTGCAAGTTCAAGTCAAAGCAAAGATGACTGTCCTCAACTTTGATAGATAAAGTCAAAGCAGCTTGAGAACGGCGGACAAAGGAGACAGTAGTTCCTGTCCTATGAAAGCCTAGAAGAATGGGCCAAGATTTGTGGGTTTGTGTTTATTTTGAATGAGGAACCTAAGTCACCACTTCCTCCTAGCAAAAAAAAGTCTGCATCAGAGAACAGAGTGTTTTGAGACAGGTGTATTCATCAGCTATGAATGAAACATGTACACAATAGTGACTGATGAGTATACTCCATCAGCACCATCATGCAAGTACTGTTTATAGTACAAGACTCAAGCCACAGAGTTTGCAACATTAAGACCTGCAGCTAGAGTATATGCCACTGTGTCATGGTTATACAGAAGCTGCGTTTTGCAGTGCTTCAAGGCCACCTGGCATTAACCCTCCCTAAAAGGTGATGGAGAGCTTGTGGAAGCATTACACAAAACTTTCATCTAGGCTGCACAGATTCTGCTTGTGCATGTGTTGCCGTAAAAGGCTGCATGTGTAGTAGCCTGTGCATATGTAGGGGCCCTAAATGTCAAAATGTCTAGTTCATTTTATAATAAACACATTACAAAGACACTGAAAATGCTTTGTTACTGAGATGTGAGTATCATAGGCACACGCACACACACAAGCTCCCTCCACTGCTCTAAAGTCAGGAGTTAGAAACAGATACCAGCTCTCAGCCTACCCCTTGCAAGCATCAAAAGCCCCTGTGGATGTTACTAAATTTAAATGTCACAAGAATAATCATCCTGTCCTTAGATCTTAACACAAAATGTGAGGGGAGAAGGTATTTCAACTCTGGCTTTTGACAGGGTTTAGTTTAAATCTACACAATTCTGTTAACTATTTAGGATCTTAAAGCTGGATTCTGACTCATCTTTAGAGCGAGAAAAGATTTAACCCCTAAAACAGCAATACTCAGCTCTGCCTGGCTCAGGAGCCCAAAAGCCACAGCAATGTGATGTAAATCTGTGGCGCACACTTCAGTTAAAACACTACAATACTTGGTTCTGCAAGAGAGAGAGCATGTGTGTGCTGCATTATTCACAGTTGCAAGGAAGACTTATCCAAGCCATGCAATAAACAGAGAAAGACAAACCAAGAAATGCAGCAAAAAGCTAATGAGACTTTCTATGAAGCAACAAAAGTGATAAGCTGCAGAACCACCCGCAGCTTGGGAAGCCCAGCCTGAGTGTTACAGACCTATGAAATGCCATTGGTTTAATCAACAGCTGTAGGCTGGGTCTCTTACCATTTGACTGTTGCAGAACCATCTTGAACTCCAAATGTGACTTCTAAATAGGTTTCTCTTGGCACTGGGCCTTTTCTACGAACAGCAGCCTCTGTGCTTATGGTTTTTGTATATACAAAGCCCTCCACTATATCTCACTTACCTGCAGAGCTTATTTTTGTACAATTCATTCATGTTTTGTGCTATTAAAAATGATTCAAATACAACAGCTGTAATGACTTGTTTTGGTTCTTCTGATTAAGGCTAAGGGCATTACTGGTTTAACATAGACATAATCCCTGTATGGAGGACTGTATAATAAAAGGCAGACAAAGACTTAACAGTTTTTTGGCATCTAACTTTCATATGGTCTCAACCCATCAAAGTCCCCAGCAAAAAGAACCACAAAGTTTGAGGAGGATGGCGCTCAAAAGATAAAGGATCGAATTTGGCATGCATTTGCAAAGTTTGTGACATTTCCACTGAAAAACTGATCTACATGTTTCTTCCCCCAAAATGAGACCATTACACAAGATTGACTATGATCAGTTCAACTTCACCGTTACAAATTCAGTCTCCAATTTTCCTCCCCGCATCTTCCAGGAATTAAATGAACAATTTTACAGTGAAATGCATGGAGTATGCAGGATTATAAATATTGGGCCTGGGGGGAAGAAGGTTGGGCTTTTCAAAACAAAGGCAGCTTTCGCAGTGAGAATACCAACTACTACTTTCATTTGGTACCTAAATGAGAGTCGACCTCTTCTGGATACTCCATTGGTGGGCAATTCATCTGTTCTAAGTCTGCATGTTAGTCTACAACTCATGCTAGGAACAAACCCAGGCTAAAAGTGAGGCCAAATGAATACAGGGCAGACTCTAAATACATTGTCATGCATCCACAGATGCATCTCGAGCAGGTCCAGAGAGGTGATCCTCCCCCTTTATGCGGCACTGGTCAGGCCGCAGTTGGAGTACTGCGTCCAGTTCTGGGCGCCGCACTTCAAGAGGGATGTGGACAGCATGGAGAGGGTCCAGAGGAGGGCCACTCGCATGATCAGGGGACTTCAGGGCAGGCCCTATGAGGAGAGACTACGGGACCTGAACCTGTTCAGCCTCCACAAGAGAAGGCTGAGGGGGGATCTTGTGGCCTGTTACAAACTGGTCAGGGGGGATCAGAAGGCATTGGGGGAGTCACTGTTCCCCCGAGCACAGCCAGGAGTGACCAGGAACAACGGTCACAAGCTAGCAGACGGTAGATTTAGGTTAGACATCAGAAGGCGCTATTTCACGGTCAGGGCGGCTAGGGTCTGGAACCAACTTCCAAGGGAGGTGGTGCAGGCTCCTACCCTGGGGGTTTTTAAGAAGAGGTTAGATGAACACCTTGCTGGGGTCGTTTGACCCCAGTACTCTTTCCTGCCATGGCAGGGGGTCGGACTAGATGATCTTCTCAGGTCCCTTCCGACCCTAGAAACTATGAAACATTCTGTCTCAAGCTGGAATGGAATCTCCCGAGAACACAGCATGGCAACTGTAAAAGCTTAGGCGTTAAAAATATCAAAAAAATCAGCCCCCTTCATCTCAGAGTTAATCTTTTACAAACCACCACAACACAAACGTTCACACAACTATCTTTATTTCACCTTTGTGTGTGGTTGAATTTAGATGGATATAAAAAGGTACACTTTTAACATTAAAAGAAACATGAACTTTCGATGCATGGATGCAAAGCAATACAAAAGAGAGTCTCCCAGTGTACACCGATGGCAGCATCAGATAACACTACAAGTCCCCCTTCTCCTCCTCCTCATTTTCTGGGCCGTTCCTGGTCAGTGCTTCTCCAAACTACCCTGAGCTCTTTTGACTTGCTTATGTAAACTGAATGCAAACAGAAGAACAGACTGTTTAGTACATGTTTTTTTTCTCTGCACTCTATGCAAATACAATGTGGCAGCAAGGACTAAGGGGAAGTTAAGAATCTTCCCACAGTTCACCTGGCCATCAGGTTGATTTAGATGCAAGTAACTGGTTTAGCTATGTCAGATGTTCACCAGAAAAGCAAACTAGCTTGCAAAGGGTTCAAGTACACACAGGGTCTTCATAAAGTCCTTGTGAATTTTTAAACTCCCCCCCACACCACTGCCTCTAACAGAGACGGAGACCAAGACCGAGACCTTAAGGGCATGAACTTAGGTTGTGCACAAGGACTTTATGAAGACCCTGTATAACCCATAGATGCTACTAAGGAGCTCTGCAATTGGCACAGGCTCATAGTAAATAGCCATTTGGAGCTTGCAACTTCTTCTTAGTTCTGTATCAGCTCTTCTGGCTAGCTAGAGCCCTTCTCAAGCCTAAATATCTAATCCAGGCTGAACATCTGAGTCATAGGAACATATCTTCTTCCCCAGAAGGAAAGCCTCAAGACTCTAGGAATAAGAGAAATACAAGGTACTGTTGCAGCCCCAATGTTCTCGTTCCCCTCTGCACACCTCCCCCACAACCCCCCATCTCTCCCTGAAATCTAGGTAAGCTGCCTGAACAATTCCTGCCTTTTCGGCTGCTTGCACTTGTTTTAAAAAAAATGTGATTTATGGGAAGAAGCAAAGTGTTACAGCCACTGAGAAGTATAGATCAGGTGCTTCAGTGGGGCTTTTTGCCACTTTTACTAAAGCTGACTAAGTCTAAAGAGCAGTTACCAATCTAAAAATAGGGTTTCCCCCATTATCAAACTGGAGTGGCACACCTTTGGAAGAAGTGTGCACTGGCAAGCAACAGCAATTTTCAAATTAAGTTAAACCAAAAACAAGTTAAAAGGCTTCTGAATGGGACTTTTTTGTCTATTTAACAAGCAGGTTCAAGTTTGATGCTATATTAATAACTGAAATCTGCTGGAGAAACACACCAGGAAAGATGCATGTAGAGTGGGGGCGGGAAATTATTTTGGACAGAGGGCCGCTTACTGCGTTTCGGCTAGCCATCGAGGGCTGCATGACAGGCAGCTCAGGGCAGATAAATATTAATTTTCTAAATTTTTTAGGGGCCCCGCGGGCCAGATAGAACGGCCTGGTGGGCCGGATCCGGCCCTTGGGCTGCATTCTGCCCACCCCTGATGTAGAGCTTCAGGCTTTAAATCAGAACCTAAGCAAATTAAATTTAAGGTGGCCTGGGTGTACAGAACAACTTAACCAATTTTAGATACTCCTGAGCTATGGCATAGATTTTGCCAACTATTTTATATGGGGGTAACTGCAGGACACCACTAAAATCAACAGGGATGTGCATTGCTAAAATATGCATGATCTGGGCTTTTACATACAGTTCCCAAACTTACAGAACCTGGTGTAGGATTTCTCTCATGATGAACCCTTAAGAACTCCATGAAACCAAGGTGCATATTTGATTGCCCCTGGAGCAGTTTTAAATGCAAAGGACAATATTAAAACATTTGGAAAAAAAAAGTTATCTTTAGCAGTGTGTCAGGACGACCTAGGATTTCCAAGTAACGGCCAAGACACCTGAAACAGATGAGTTTTACGCCCATTGCATTATCTCGAGCATCTGATCTCCCCAGTTATTTCACAGGGAAAAAAAGGTTTGCTGTCCAACACTTCAGCAATTAATTAAAAGATTTTCCTGAGATTATAAGCATGCTCTGTGCTTCCCTTGGAAAAAGACAGAGATAACAGTGCAGTAGTGTCTCCTAGCAACATCGCTGGGATCAAAGGAGGAAGTAAATAAAATAGAACCATGTTGGCTTCAGCACTTCTGATAACACAGCGGGGAGAAAAAAAAAACACATTTGCCACGTGGGAGAACAAAATCCACACATCTGGGCAGGAATTCAGTCCATCACTATTCAGGAGAGCACATAAGCATATGCTTATCTTTAAGGGATTAAGCACAAGCTTGAAGCTAATCACGCTTAATAGCCAACTTAAATGGGAATGAGTTGAACACATGTTAAATTGCTGTCCTGAAACTGGGCCTAGATCTGTAGCACTCTAAGAGCTGACTATCTAATTATACTGTGGAAACAATATAAACAGCGTCCACTTTGTTTTAATAAATGACGGGCTCATTGTTCTACCATTTTTAGAAAAATGAAGTGTTCATTCATGTAATTTTTGTTCACACCATCCACGGTCCAGATTCCACATTCCTGTATGGAAGTATTTCAGACGTTTCAAGTGTGCAATCTCAATGTGCCTTCCTGCTTCAAGCAGCAGATGGCACGCCTGCATGTCACTAGGGCCTTGTCTACACTAGGGAATTTTAAAAGATGACTTGCCCTCGTTTAGCTGCACTAGAAGCACCAGTGAAGACAAGGTACAACAGCTGCTGGCCCTTTTTGGACCAGCAGGTTAATCATGACCGTTAAGACACTGGAAGTGCCAGAGCACTGTCTGACAAAAGCTTCTTCTGTTGCAAACACCAGTGCAACTGCACTGCTGGGAATTCTCCCAGATTTCCTGTTGGAAGGCCCCAATGCCACTAACACCTGGGCTGCCCTTATGCACTTGCATCCCTTAAAAATGGTGCTTCTGATAAACTTCACCCACCCCTTATGCTACAGATCTTCAAATGCTTCACTAAACCCAACTAGGAATCCACTCCCTTTTATAAGCCTGGGGGGTGGGGGTGGGAAAGGCAGCAGAGGCAAATTTGTTAGAAGGCCTTGCCCAAGATTACGAAGCTAGAGAATAAAACACAGATTCACTAAGCTGTATCCATGTGCTCAATCAAATAAGCCAAAACTCTCCCCTTTTGCTGCAAAATCTTATGTTACTGCCACCCTGAAATAAAACCTTCCCAGGTAGTCTTGTGATCAAGTTGCAGAATACCACTTGCCCTTTAAACTACTCAGAAGCCAGAGCACAGCTCAAGCCCCCCAGAGAGAAGGGATATACAGCTAAAACAGATGGTAAAGCACAGGGCTTACCAGAAGGTATGTGCACACCATCTGCTGGTGAGGTGGTTTAGTGCTTCCGAAGTGTCCCTAAGGAGCCCTTCTTCCTCTCCAGTTAAACACACAGAGACCCAGATGTAAAAAAAAACTACTATAATCGTGCTTATCTCAAGGGAATAGCCCCCTTTCCAGAAAGATTTCCCATTTGCAAAGCAGCATGAGATCAAGTCAGATCTGAATGGTTAAAGGCTGGCATACGGTTCGCTTTCCAAATTTATGATGTCAAAAATACTCCGTGTTAGGTATCCTACTTTGCTTGACTTGATCTCTACCAAAACTTTCAGAGAGGTGCTGCTCCTGTAAGCCCGAACAATGAACGAGCATTAAAGATCCTTGATGATTATTTCTGGAAATGAACACCCAATTCCACCTCCTTTTGTCTGTGGACAGAAGCTGCAGGCAGGTTTTCAGGGCAAGGTCCTTAGTCAAAACAACTACAGAAACTGGCTGGTCTTTACTCTGTTAAGGAAAAAGCCATTGCTTCACATAAATCCTGCAGGTGCAGGAACCAATTTAAAAAGCCTGAACAACTAAACAGCAAAGGAAACAGCAGAGGAAGAGGAGATCAGGCTTAATGTTGAATTCTTTCCCTGGTGGCCATTTTTAGAAAGTGATAGCTGCAGTTAGGACAGTTGCCCACATAAAGGAAAGATTAGCCCTGTGCTAACCTAAGTACCTGCTACTAACGGGTTTTCAGTTGTTCTGAAGCCAGCAGTGAAAACTAGCTTGTATCTTCTACTAATGCTCGATCAGCCTGTTCACTCAGGACAGGCAAGTTACCAATGAGCCAACTATCAGCCCACTGTGTTTCAAGCAGAATTATGACTTCAAACAAAGCAGGGTAGCATATAGCTACCCGTCTACCACTACCACTAACACAGATAGAGACCGAGCCCAAGACCTTAAGGGCATGTAGATGCAGAGGAACTGGTCATTTCCCTACACAGCTGCCTACCTGGCATCCCCATGGAGTGTATGAATGTATGCAGAAAATATTTTACCTTGTGTCAAGCACTGACAACTGACCCTATCAATATGCTTCAGATTTAGTACCAGTCCTTTCAACGTGACAGTCTGTCAATGTTGCTTACTTGGACAACATATACGGTACCTTTTCTAGTCTTCCATATTGTTTTTTGTGTAGAGGTTTCTTCAGCTGATAAAGTTCACATTATACTAGGAAAAAAGTCACCAGTGAAAGAGTACCCAAGTGTTTGCAATCATCAGTTTGTAACGAACACCCCTGCATCTGAACGACAATGAAACAATACAAAGACCCCGCATCCTAGACAGATACATCCAAATGCAGTAATATCAAACCTCAATCAAATTTGGCTTTCTCCAGGATGGAAGGACTAGCACTTCACCTGCGATGCTTTTTGTACCAAGAATATTAGAGTTTCTGCAAGCAAACCTAAAACAAAACACAAAACTTGGCATATCAAGCGCTGCTAGATAAAAAAGGACTAACAGAGGCTGGTATCTGTGTGTTGGTGAAAAGGAACAGCAATTACTGAGTACCTGAGGAAACTTTCATTACAGTTACACTATAAGCAAAGTCCCTTACCTGCTCTCAGGCGAAAATGTATCAAAACCAGCTTTAAAAAATGGATGCGTGAAACTAGCCAGCTAGACCACAAGAACACTAAAAAACCAGACTGACTGCTTCCTGAAACTAGATTAGAATGATTCACATCAGAAAAGACTAATGATCATGCTGCATTAGCCTAGATTATTAAGTTTAATATAATCATGGTTCAAGATACCATCCCCTTTTGTTTATCTAAGTTGTGGTTCAGCTCGTTATTGTTGTTACACCAAGGACCAAACATGCTGGTTGTCACTGCATGCCAAAATTAGGCAATTAGAAGAAGATGGTTCTTAAAATGGTGCACCACATTTCTCCCAATATACTCTAATACTGCATTCCTAGGTTTCCAATACAGCTTGTCAAAACAAGTTGCCATTCTTACACTGATATAAATTGTGGGCCCCTTAACCATTAATGACTCAGTTGCGCTATCCTGTATGTAATGGTATAGTGGTTTTAATAGATGGAAAGAGTCCAAGTGGGTCTCACGGGCCAATTTTAATACATCATGCTCCTGAAAGGAAGATATTTCTGCCAAAAACCCAACTCTTTTTTTTTTTTTTTTTTTTGCATCAACCACTTTGCAGCTGGAAGACTTAGAAATTATCCATTCACTCGACTAGAGATGCAAGTCAGGTAGACACAATCAAATCCAGCACCTGCAGTGTCCAGGCACTAAATCCCCAAGCTTAG
>NW_017729019.1:14546231-14577531 GCF_001723915.1 Gavialis gangeticus | reverse complement strand
AAAACCCAACCCTTTTTTTTTTTTTTTTTTTTGCATCAACCACTTTGCAGCTGGAAGACTTAGAAATTATCCATTCACTCGACTAGAGATGCAAGTCAGGTAGACACAATCAAATCCAGCACCTGCAGTGTCCAGGCACTAAATCCCCAAGCTTAGCCAAAAGCTTGTCCTTAAGACTGGGATAACCATGTGTAATGTGACCTAAATTAGGACTGGATGCACTTTAACTGTGAAATGCTGACATATGCATCCAGCATCTGACCTAAATAAGGAAACAGACCTTACCTGATTTTCATCTTAGTTCTTTTCATGTGATTGAAGCGCTTCTGAAAGGGCATCCAGTTACACAATCCTGGATGCCCTCTAGACAGGGCATATAACAGAGACAATAGCAGTGTAGTTTTCCCCACAGTATGCCACCAATGTTCCTCAGCTTTGTTATGGGGAATCATTTTGAGCTCTGCTTATTGCCCTGACTATGGGTAGTACACTGGTTCTTGGCTTTTTCTGTGCAGACAGAGCAGTGGTTTGTGAGGAGACCACTGTCCACTGAGACCCACCAAGCAATCATCATACGGTAACAGTTTTCAGTAACTATTAATCTGGGCTAGCTTTGCACTGGCAGGTTAAAGGTTTTCCGTGTCACTACACATTCCCTCAAACACCCAGTTCCACCTTTTAAGGGTCAAGGAACATCTTATCTTGAAGCAGGACCCAGTAAGTTTCATACCATTGGTTTCAAGTGTATAACATGAAGAGGGCGATTGATGGGTTTTTTTGAACCAGTTGCATCCTACTTGCTTGCTGTAAGAAAGAAAGAGTCAGAAAAAAGAAGTGTGACCTCAGTACAAAGCAGTGTACTTAAGAATGGATTTGTGTGTATATCATCATAGGCAGTTTATCCAGTTAGTTCACCTACAGCACTGCGGTTCCTAATATTAGGGCTTTATTAAATCATTCAGCAACCGAGTGTTATTGTCCTACATAGCCTGCTTAAAGTACAATAGGCATGTTTAAAGGATTTTAAAATCAACTAGTTTTGACACAGGACAGTACACACCTTGGCATGCTTCTGGTATTAACAAGATTCTGAAGTGTAAATAATAATCCTGCGATTCATTTTTCACACACAAGCAGCTATAAAGAGTCAAAATATTACTCAGACTTATTAGCATCCATCAAGCAAACTTCTTAGGGCAATTAAAAGTAATGGCAATTTAAAAATCAACTACAATTCATAACAAGTGCAGAGAAACAGGAACAATCCTATAACTGACTATTCCTGAAACATGGCTCCGGGGACTCAAATGTTGAGCTGGGTATTTTTCTCCCTCTTCTGTTACAATGAAGAAATAATCTGGATGAAGCCTAGGATTTTATCATCATCTACAGTAGTCAGGAGCACTGTTGGAGAGAGACTGACTTCTGTGCACTGAGTGGCTGGCACGGTCTCCAACCACTGTTAGTTAAAGCACCCAGACACGATATAGTTAACTTTGAGAAGGACTTTAAAAGAAGGTGGTCTGGTAGAGTCTATTGGCTGCAAAGGGATTTTAATAACGTGAGGAGCTGGCAGAGTTATACAGTCTTAAATCAGAACCTTCTTTAGCAAGTCTGGCGGAGGCAGAAGGGAGGGCTTCGCAGTTTGCAACGAAGGACTATCACAGTACACACTATGGCCATCACCTACCCATTCTCCTGTTCTCCCAGGGCACCTACCTTACTGTACGTCACTACTGACAAGTTGTTCGAGTGACTGCTGGGGGAGAGATTTACAGAGTTTTGTGACAGTCCGTTCTGATCTTGTTCGATTTGGTCAGGAGCAGGCCCCCACGTGTTTTTGCCGATTGTGCCTAACTCGGAACCCCCAGGGTCTTTTAGGTTGTTGTCATCTGGTTGCCTGTTCTTCTGTGGTGAGGCGAACGGGTTAAAGTTTCCTTCTACCTTGCGATGCGGTTGTGTGTTGAACTCTGTTTCGAAGGATGACAGCTGCTGCGTTACTCCTAGAAGTCCTCCAACTTCCACACTGAGGATCACCCAGATGACATCTGGAAAAAGTGAAGGACACTTTGGTCAGCACTAGATACAATTTACAGGGAACAGAGATTCTTCTTCTGCTACTTGTACCATAAAATTCTGCCCTTGCACAGCACCTTTCAGCCTGGGGAGTGGCCAACCTGCAATGTGAGTGCCGCAAGTGGCCCAGACAACCTCTGCATAGCACACAGCAGATCAAGGAGGAGATAGGCTGCACAGCAGGAGATAGGGCAGGAAGTATTAAAGGCAGAGCAGAGCAGAAGGGGACTGAAGTGGCACTCCGGGACAGAGCAGGGCCAACCTTTCTGGCAGACGTGCTGTAGTTTCAGTCAATCATTTTAAAGGCTTAACTGTTATCTATAAAGCACTAACACCTCTAAGGCAGCAGCAAGTACTCTTCTTACCAAACTCCTCAGCATGGCTGCCTAGCACTAAACAAACAACAGATCCCAGGAAGACATATTTCAGCTGGGTCCATACAAATCTGAAACAATAAGGGAGCATAAATGACTTGCCTAAGACCACGTAGGACTGCCAAGGGAAAGGTGCAAACAAAACCCAAGGGGCTCTACTCCCAGTCCTCTGCTCTTATGCACCAAACCATACCAGGGTCTGTTATACGAGTCATAACTTACTACTCGATAGTTCAGCGTAGCTGTGTCTATAATAATGCATTTCACCAATTTCTATTTCCAGCTCTAAATATTGGCAATAGGCTGACAAACTACCTTTGGCGCCTCACCACATTTTCTCCTATTTCATGCAACATTATGGTGAAAACTGAAATAAAATGTTAGGAAACTCTTAGTGGTCCAGTATAGAATGAAACTGTCCCCTGCACAAAGATGCTATTAGGCATTACTATAAAACTTCCGTTTATACCACTATACATACAGAATACCTGGTTTCTATAAATTAGCTTTCTGACTTGTACATCTACATTCTCAGTGTTGTAGTAGGAGCTTTTTGCATTAAAGCTTCCTTGCTTGTCTTCTTTTAGAAGACAAAGCAGCTACCTTATGGCATCTCAAAAAGACCGATGAATGAACCTAGCATGATACATGTAGTTCAGCACCTGGCTTTCCTTCAGCTACTTGATCACAGCGCGCGAGTGAGCTCAAGCCACGGTTCTCAACCTTTTTTGTACCGGGACCCATTTGTAAACATTGATGGCCAATCCCATTTAATAATTTAAGTAGAAAACAGCCCCCTGGCCCTTCCAGTGCCCCCCACCCGCAACCCCTCCAGTGTGTGGGGTTGGGGGTGGGTACATGGGGCATAAGGGGCCCCCAAGCAGCCCCCTGCAGGCTAGAACTCTGTCAACCTGCAAGGGAAAAGCCACGGCTTCCCTATATTTGTCTCCTTTAAAGATGAATCCATTTTTAAAAGTTTGCTCACTACCCTTTCATACAGTCTTGCGACCCACTTTTGGACCATCACCCGTGGGTTGAGAAACACTGAGCTAGAGGAAGACGACAGCAGGCTTCTTTGCAATTCGGTTTGGTCATTATTGCTACTTTTTACATTCAATCATATAGTTGGCAGGGTTTTAGCTGTGCTTAATTTACAAAACAATTAAAAAGTGGGATTCACATATAGCACCTTGCCTTCCAATTTCCTAATTAGCCGTCTTAGTTGCGCATAACAAATGTATGGCTGATTAAACACCCAAATACCCAGCTGATGTTCAAATCCCTCTAAGAAACAACAGTAAGGACTCCAAAAAGGCAGAGCCAATTAGACTAAACCCAGCCCAGTCCCATAATGCAATGACATTTACAGAAGACTCTTTTTGGCTCAGTAACAGTCAGCAGCATTCAGCAAGGGGGCTTGGCAAGCGGGGAGGCAGTGCCATCTGCTGTTATAGTACAGCAACTAACTCTTCACCTTCTACCTGAGGACATCAATAGCATTAAGCGTGGCAACTCAGCAAGTCTTCCATGTTGGTTGTAGCCGTGTAGGTCTAAGGACAAAGGCAGACCAGGTTCTTTGGGAAGATGCTCTCTCTTTCACTAGGATCAACTAAAATAGTTGGAAAAATTCTTCTTTGCAAGTTTTTGAGTACAAACACTCTTCCTCTGCCTGAAGAAGCGGTGTTTGTACCCAAAAGCTTGCAAAGAAAAAAATTTTCCAACTATTTTAGTTGGTCTGAAAAAAAGAGATCAGGTTTACCCAAAGAACCTTGTCGGCAACTCAGCAAAGGCCAGAGAGATTTCTACATGTTATTAGTGTGTCCTCCCCTGTTTAAAAGGGAACTGCTACATTTGGGTGTCTAAACAGCTTCTGATTATTCCCAGTCAAAAACCTGCTCAGACTGAAAAATGCTATAAGTATTTGAAAAGAATCACTTGCTTTACCTTACCTGCCAAGCCCAGAGAGTTTAGCCATTTGACCTGAAACAACTGACGAAATTGTTACTCCCTAGCACAGCTGCTCCTTCCCCGTCCTGCTGTAATTTCGCTGGTGCTTGCATTGAATCTTGAAATCAGAGCCCAAAAGGTCAGGGAAGGAGGAAGCACTTTTTTCCCCTGCTAGCATTTGTTTTAAGGTGAGTAATTTCTGTAATTCTTCACATTGTTATGCTGCCCTTCAGAAGTTTCAAAGGGGGACAAAAGCCATGTCTCTGCTTCTCCAAATATCAATGGAGAAGCTACATTTCATACATTATACACAGAAGCCGGGGCACTAATTTGTTTGGTTTCTTTTAAGTATCAGTGATATTTTCTCTAAGTGTGCCAAACAGCCAGGCCTTCACAAAATTCGCCACAGACTTGATCTCCATCATACAGGAATTACTGGATGATGATCTGTCCTGTGCTGTTTTGCAATAGGACCAACTAGTATGCCTCACCCCTTTGGGCCTATTAATTTTAAACAAGAAGCATGCATTACCTAACTGGCTCAAGGTTCACCTATGGAAAAAAATATAATACGTCTTGAACATCCTGCTGCAATAGTATAAGGCAAGGGAGTTCCTCCTAAAGAGCTGAAGAGGATGTGAAAGATTTTGTCACTAACTAAGTTCCAAGGAACTTACAACTAAACATTAATCCTGAGGTTTATTATTTCCAGAGAAGTAAAATCTTGACCTTTTCTGAAACACTCCTATGGGAAAGGGGATACGACTCATGAACTTTTAAATCACCTCAGCTTACGTCATTTCCCCTAGTACAGGAGACACAAGGCAGCATTTACTAGGGCTGTGCAAAACAGGCCCTATACGATTTAGATTCGGCCTGAATCTGGGACAGTGGTTGGATTAGTTGATTGAACTTCTGGTCCACTTCCGGGTCTGCCAGGGAGTGCACTGGGGGGCCCCACCATGCTCCCCCAACTCAGCGATTGTGTAAAAAGAGATTAAATTATCCAAACTAGATTTGAAAATGTTGGTGTTCAGTGGCTTGGTGTCACATGAATTCTGGGACAGACCACTTTAGACCAGCAAGAGCTAGGGAGCTTGTAAAACAGCACATTTTGTTCTGGGAATGAAGACAAGCATGTCATGTTATTGTAAATGCATGCCTCTAGTCTACCTATGGGGATGTTTCACCATCTTGTACCATCTATACTTTTCCCAGAGCCTGATGAAAGGACTTTGATCCTGAAAGCTTGCAAAAAAGGTCAATTTTCTTGCAATTTCCAAGTTGGTCTAACAAAGGGTATCATTTTGGAACCAAGAGTTCTAGGATTTTGTATACCTCCAGTTAATACTCAAGTAGCTCCAAATGACTCGAGGAAGCCAGTTTGAGTCTTTGCCAGGCTCTGACAGGAGGATTCCTTTAATAATGGAGTAGGGAATACTATAGCACGGCAATTGTACTCCCTCGATGCATAAAACCCTGACAGGTAGTCACCACAAGCTACTCCACCCATTTCTAGAAGGACACCCCTAGTGAAAATAGCCAGCACCAAGTCTAAAGGGGAAGAGATTAGGTGAGTGGGGACCCGAATATTACCATCTATTAGAAGTCACCTGAAAGGAAGCTTCCTTTCCATGCCCTGGACTCGGAAATGACAAGAGGATGATTTTACAAATAAAATTACTCCCACATTCCAAGCAGTAGCAATTTTATGACCAACTACACTTGTAGTTATGCAAGTTGTGAATAATCAAATCTCATGCTTCAGGGAGTCAGCTGATCATACCAAGAGATCAGGAAGAAATTCCACATCTCCAAAGTATACAGCAATAAACCGATTATCCATTATGAGGGTGTCGTCTTTCCTCAGGACTAATACTCTGCTTCAAAAGATATATCATTTGGTACAGCAAAACCTATGGTTTGAACTCAGGAACAAAAATACCAGACAGAGCAATAGAAGGGTTAAGCAAATTTAAAATCCTTTTGAACACTTCACTTCCAAATGAGTCTTAAAAATAAGAGTTGTGCACCCTTATACAGCCCTGTGACAAAGGCAACTGCAAGTTAAGCAGGCCTGCTGAACTGAAACCAAAATAGAGAAAGTTATAAAACTCATCCCTGCAATGAGAGCATATCCTTTTCCAAAATATTTTTGAAAAGGCTTGTATCTGCTAACATCTCTGTTCAAGAAGCATGGAGTTATGTGCATGAATAATTATTTTATCCCCTGGTGGTAATATTTCTCATTTGACCTCGATGTTGTCAGGGCACTCCAACTGCCAAAAAACCATGAAAGTCTTGTTAACAATATTTTCACTAGCCATTAATGCCAATAAAGGTTAGCTTCAAGTCTCCAAGGAATGAAATGTCCTGTAAACGATGCTAGTGGGTTATTTATTATTTAAATTCGGGTAGTGCTAAAATATCCCAGGGGCTTTCTAAATACTATGTCATATACTTTTCCAAAACTAGGTACATGAAGTTAGGGCTCATCTACATTGAATTTTTACCGGGGTGACAAGTAGGGGTTGCATGCGCACCCCCTGAGCATGGTTGTGCATCCCCTACTAAAAGGCACCACTGGCGGCATCTGCGGGTGGTCACCAACAGTACTGGCAGTGTCTGTGTGGGAGCTCCCGCTTACTACCACCGCTGTGCCCCCCCCCCCAGCCATTGGGGGCACATACCTTTCATGATTTTTACCATTATGACTAACTACGATTTGGCTGGGATTTCACCCAGGGCTTGTACATTGATATCAGTGATTTGTACTGTAAAATAGTTTCCTTCCATGACGTGAAATTCTGTAACATAGAAGCACTTTTATAACAATAACATGGTGTGCACAGTATAGGGCTTGTATTTGCTTTAAATAAGCCATTATCAGGAAAGCAGTACACAACTTTCTAGCTTAGACAAGCCAAATTAGGCTCCAAAGTCCATATCTGGGTACTTAAAATAGGTAGCCTGTTTTTTCAATAGTACTCAGTACCAATCAGCTTTAAGTTTGAAAAGAAAACAACAAGGACTTTTACTAGACTGTAAGTCTCTCTCTCAGTGAAACTAGCAGAAGGTTCTTTGCTCCAATCTTTTAGAAATGCACTGGACAAAGCCCTGAACTGAAAAAAAAAAAATTAGACAATAACCCTGAGCTAACCTCAAAGGAACGCACATAACAGATAGAAAAGATGCATCTAGTCACTCAGAAGCGGCAGGGCTGCGTCATCCTACTGTTCTACTTCTCATAGGAGCTAGTCGATACAAATTTTACATGCTTCAGAAAGAACGGGATGGTCACTGGCTGACTGGGACGGTTTTGAAGTCAGCACCTACAGAACACAAACCAAGGGCCTCCACAATCAAACGGCCATTGCTCTTCACACACTGCCAGAGGGTAGCATTGTTCTGACAGCCGCTGCAATAAAGCACACAGGAATAAAATGTACTATCCCATCTGATCATCATTTGGATATCAGAAAAGCACCAGGGATGCAAGCAAATATCTAAACAGCAGCGATAAAATAAGGAAGACTCCTACCTTGCATATTGTAGGAACATTACAAATAAGAGCCTGAACAGCAAGGAAAGGGATCACTTACCTCCATAATAGAGTCCTGTGGCGGTGCACATGCGCCACTGTCCCTGATACATTCCGGCTGCACTGGGGCTGCACATCTGAACGCTGACATCTGCAATCTCCTGGGGCTCTAGCGACCTGACCATCACCATGTTTACGTGGCCAAACTGGTCTCCCCCGACGTACTTTAGACAAACCCCTGGTGGCCATGCTTCCGTCCCTGGGTTTGAGCAGAAGATGGTGTTATGTGTGAGCGACAAAATAATTAAAGAAGCCTTGCATTATTTGCTTTGGAAGGACGATCAACTACAGACAAACAACGTTGTGCTGCCCTGCGAACAGTCAAGGAGACACCAAGCTGTGGAAGGCTATGGACAGAGGTAACTTTAACTTTGCAAAACAAAGGACCATGCATAGGCTATTATAACATAGGCTGTTACCACTGCCTATTTCTGGAGTGGTACAAACTAACTAAACCACTTTGAATTTAACCCCATCTCACTGCAACAGTTTTGCTAGACTTGTATTCCCACAGGCAGGCACATGTAACAGTTATCACAACAGTTGATATGGGAATCATTTGACCCCAGTACAATTGTTACATCTGTCTATATTCTAACAGACACCGGCTGAGTTGGGGTCCCACACAAACAGCCAGGGGTGACAGGAGAGGAGGAAGAGACCAGGTTTTCATTCAAAATATCACTGTTGCATCACGTGGCCAACTGAAAGGAAAAACGCACAGAACAATAAATCCTTTAAAAGCAGGAAACACAGTTGTAGTTTAACAGAGGCAAACAGCCCTCGATATATTAGCCGGGCACCCGTGATACCATTCTTGTCCATTTTAGCTACGTTGAAGACAAGCTGCACTCATCTGGCCTAGTTTTTCCCCTCTACCTCTTCTCAGAACTTCAACGATGTTATTAATAGGAAACATTTTCCTCCTGGGAGTCTTGCTCCTTTCTCTGTTTGTTGGCAGCTTCAGGGGGAGCCAACAGTTTTGTACTCCCCATTTATCAACCCGAGAGTAATTTTCTGCATTGTTGTGTTTCTCCTTTCTGCTTCAAATTGCCTTCCCAGCTTTGTACATGTGTGGACTGAACTCCGAACACAATCTTGCAGAGATCCAAGTTTAGCCTGCAGTACCAGGGACTGACACTGCAGCATGAAGAGATGGAATAGAGTGTTCCTGGGGACAGCTGCAGCAGGGAAAACAGCAGCTTCAGGAAGGAGTCAGAGACAAATGTGAGCAGACAAAGGGGGGGGAAAAAGTGTTTCTGAAACATCTGGCAGAGTTTGAAAGTGTCTTCAGAAAAGGTTTCTGGGGCGCCACTGCCCTTCAAACCTTTTCTGATGATGTAATATGAACCAGACCAATTAAATTTGGTTTCTCGGCTGTTGGTAATGCATTCGCTATGGTTGAAAATGACAGAAGCAGGTTAGGGAAATCTGTGGCTGCAGAGGACCATGGACTTATCTGTCAGCCTATTCTGAGACAGTAACAGTAGATTCCTGTAGTGGCCCAAGGGCACCTTGACGGAGTGACACTGATAGCTGATCTACCAAAATAATCAGTTCTCTGGAGATGCTGCAGTAAGGACACAGCCAAAGTACCTGGTCCTGTAGGCAAGTCCCCATTATTAGTGGGTTTGCAACACAGACTGAAAATCTTAAACGGAGGAAGCATCAGTGTGGGATATATGGAACGGGAGCAAGGCAGCGCTTCCTGGATTTTCTACAGTTAGAAAATAGCATATGGGGGCTGGGGAGGGACTAGAAAGTGAGGCTCCAGGCAGTTTAGCTGGTCTTGCAATGTGGATTATGGGAGGCAGTGAAAAAACTTGTCTGAAAGGGTTAGCAGCCCAGCAGCGTAGTTTGGCTTAAATAATTTATGTGGGGGTTTTTCTCAGTTTTAAAACCTTTAAATTTGCTAGACGTCTACAGTGCTGCAGCTAAGCACCACAGAATGACATAATCATTGTTTCATTTTTATTTCAGTACATGCATCTCTTAGGAAGATGATAAATCGTAATAATCATGCTGTGGAGTTAGTCGCAGCTGGGCACACAGTGGGAAAAGGAAATAAGCTGGTTGAAGTCCACTGCTTTTTAGGAAATAGTGTTATTATACAACCTGGTCTTTTAGTACACAAGGAAATGACAACGTTGAAAGACCAGGTATTAACCTATACTAAGCAAAAGGGCTGAAACCACCTGACTCGTAAATAGTAGTGCACATATACATTATGAATGACGTCTTCTGTAGAGTTCTAACAAATGACAACACAGTAGTTAAGTTGGGTTGCAACTAAAATGAGTTTTAACACTGTGGTCTGACCTTCCTGTCTGGAGCCAAACTTTGTTGCAACTAAATTAAAAAAAAAAAAAAAAAAAAAAAAGACAGGCTTTAGCCCAGGTTGAAGCCAAAACAAAGCATAGTTTTGAAAGGAACCCACAAAAGCCATGGAAGTCTAAGCTCAAGCTTTCATCCCTCTACCCACATCTCTGACCAGACCAAAGGATTCTGAAGGGAAACAAATTCTAAAGAATATTTTATTCATCTAGCTTAAAATAGGTATCCTTTTGAAAGTGTTTGGACTTTCTCTTTTATGAAGGTCCAGTAATTTGGGGGAAGGAAAAATATTCAAGAGGATGTGGGTGTAGAAATGGGGTTTATCAATCATAACGGTCCATAAGTTTGCCAATTATGTTTGCATATTACCATAATTATACTACATAAAAAAATCTCTTTCCACTTTGCATCAACCACACAGGCAAGTTCAATGTGATACCTGAAACAGACGCTGAGCATAATATTACCTCTAACTGATAAAATGTCCATTTTCACGGTTTCTTATATCAAACGTTCAAATGATTCAGTTCAAATACTGATCTTTTTTTAATCTGGTTTTATGCTTAGCATATTGCTGTACACTGCCCAAGCACTGCAGTCATTTATAAACAGGATTAACATAGCTGTAGTTTACTCATGGAGATTACAGGACACGTATGAATCCTTGTTGTACTGTCATTCTTCTGCCAGAAGTAGCAAGCAAGTCAATTAAATTCAGATCCACAGGATAAATATACATATGATATCCTGTCACTGCAACACTTGAGGGTCAAGTATTTCCCTTTGCATCTAGGGATCGGAGTTTCCTTCCATAATTATATCCCAAAAGATTAAGGCTGAGCATTTATTTTGCCTGGCCTCGTATGACAATTATTCTTTTGACTCACCTCATGCTGGAATGTTGCCTCCACAGACTTGCACTGCATACTACTCACTAAGGGCCCACATCAAGATTACTTCATTCCCTGTAACTTCAATTTTAATGGACTTGCGGTGACACAGCCTTGTACAGAGAGTAATTTTGCCCAACTTTACATCATCTCTTCTCAGAACTGCATTACGGCATCACCTTTGCTGACCATTTCAAGAAAACAGCCCCACAGTGAAGAAATTACTTACGTAGAAACAGAAAGCTTTATAAGAAGTGGCTGTAACTTATAGGCTGCTCATGAGGTGAGAAGTTTTAATAAAAGTCTTATTTTTCCAGCTGAAAAAATCTTTAAGGCTAAACTGTTTCCATCCTCTTGATGAAAAAAAAAATAGAAACGACTTATTTTTAAGTCAGAGGAAAGATTGCAGTAAGTCCTGTCTGGAGTTTATATACAAAAGACTAACTTCTTCTGCACTTCTACTATAGAAGTTGCCAAATAAAGATGGAGACAGGAATTCCTGATGAAAGATCACTGATCACGTATCTGCCTATAACAGAAATTTGGCTAACGCTGGCTCCTGATAATCTGCTAATTTCAATGTCACGTAGCCTTCACGTCTGTTGACAAAACGGACACGAAGGATACAGGATCAGATCCTAAAGCACCACTCCCTACAGCAGTCTGGCTAACTCTGTTCGTAGAGTGCCGTTCCAACAGAACAGACATCCCCATTAAATGCTTCCTAACTGCTATATTCTAATGAAAAAAAGAAAAAAAAACCTCTCTCACTAAAAGTAGAAAAAAACGAACCCTTTTAGAACCACTAAGTCAGTTTTATGTTTGGACTAAATTTGCATATACATTGAACTATAATTTTATTGCAATATATATTTGCAATTAACACCCCCCCGATCCCCGAACTGTTAGGCTAGGCAACCGCCAAAGAGAAAAAATGACATCCCCTTGTATACAATGGCGCTACCAGGTCACTATGCTTATCCAGAACTCCAGAGAAATACAGACAAAATAACGAAAGTACAACAAGACACACCAATGCAGCTGACAGAATAGAAACCGTTAAAATGACCAAATATACATATGGGACATGAAAAAAGAGGTTGCAAGGTCTTTTCAAACCATACAGCCACCATCTGGCTCTGTCCCCTGCTGTGATACCTCCAACATAATAGAACCCCCTTGGGAAGGGCAGAGAGGAGGGGAGAAGAGGAAAGAGCTCACAGAAACAGCACATGGACAGCAGGTATCACATTACATTTGCTTTTCTGGAAGGCTATCCTTTCTTTCTCTCCTATTTACAGCGTTGCATTGGAGACTCTCCAGCAAGTCCCAGCTGCCACAGGGAGTAAAGGAGAATTAGACAGAAGTCACAGCTCCTCACACATCAAAACAACATGTCTGGCCAAGTGAAAGGAAGTATCAACATCCAAAAAAAGGAAAGATTTTCAAGACCACAGGGAAGTTAAGAACCTAATTCCCATTGATTTTTGATGGGAGTCAAACCCTAACTGGGTTTTGTCTTTGAAAACCTCCCCCTTAGCTATTGGCAGAAAATTACAGTTGTCAATAGTTTTGGTCTCTGATAGTTACTTAAGGTTTTAAGTAACTAAATTGGTCTCTATGACACGTCCAACTCGGCTTAAAACATGAGGGAAGAGGTTTCTCACATACCTGTGTTTTGTATTCTCCATGTTTTTGTAAACTGGGTATCAGGAGGGATAGACTCTCCTTCTCCTATGGTGACGTCTTCAACAAAGGACATGGAGGGCACATTGATGTTTGGACTCTCGAAGTCGTAGTACGCTCCAATGGCTGCTTGCAAGTTCCTGGAAAGCAAAACAGACTGTAGCTGTAAGTACAGACCGGTTACTTCCTTATGAGCTCCTTTTGGTTTATTTTAGCATAAAGGAGCCATCCCATCCACAGACACCACAAAAGTTGGGTCTTAAAGTAACCAGGTCTGTAACACAGCCTTTTGTGTATGACATGTCATATACAGAACTGCAGGACTTCCCTTTGCTCACTGCTGACAGCACGCTCACCCCAATAAAGAGCCCCAACTTCAAGAAGTTCACAGTCCATTTCAGAAGACAACGTTCTTAAGATAAGTCACAGAAGATAGCAGAAGTTTGCTGTGGTAGTCATTTTAGGTCCTCCATGTTGTGGACTCCAAAAAAATCATAACAGATGCTTAATAATTTAAGTCATGCGATCTTTAGGGTGGAAAAATGAACGGTCAAATGACGCAATGAATATTCCCAAGTCCTAACTTGTATGCCAAATTACACCATAACTTGTTTTGTAAACTGTATCTAGATCACTTAACCCTCCCCACATTACCCACCTAAAATAGAGCTAAAATGTCGGTGACACTATAAGAATTCACAACAGAGCCTTCCAAAACTTTTGGAAGCAAGGCACAGTTACGATGGAGGTTAGATGACGCCCTGTTAAAGCAGGTGAGTGAAATGGCCATTCATATTCATTCAGAATAGAGGTGCACAGCAGTTATGGTCCCTTCTAGAGCCCAGCTGAAAGAGCAGGACCCATTACCAAAATACATGGTGGGCAAGCCCAGCCAGAAGCTGAATTATTTCAGGTGGAGGTGCGTATCGGAGAAGGAGCATCTAGGTTATGGCAGTGAGAAAGCAAAAGCAGAATTCACAAAGGTAGGACACGCAGCACAACCCTGAGAGAAAGTGAAACCCTGAGACAGGTTTGAAACTACAAACAAAATGCTTCCTGTCTGATTCCTGCTCTTCAAGGAAACAGGCCTGTGGGCACACACTTAAGTTAGCTGAAGTGCCACCAAGAATTTCTATTCATAAGCAGCTATGAATTTCTGCTCCTTATGAAAGCCACCTGCAAATCGCCAAACACTGGCTAATAGTTGGGTCAAAAAAAGGTTCCGTCACGCCTGTCTAAAACTATCATGAAGGAGGACAGAGGGAACAGATAGCTCGGTTCAGATCAGAGCTGTCATATTTACCCAGCCAAATCTGGACCGTGGGGCTCCTTGTGGGGACAGATCCAGACTTGGGGAGGGGGGGGGAGTGTCATGACATCACGGAGTCAAGGGGGATTAATGCACCCATTGCTCAACCCCTGCCCCAACATGCTTTCCCCAATGGGTCTCAGTATCCGGGATTTCAGCAGTCAGCCCTACCCCAAAATCCCAGTCCTTCTAAGAGTCCCGAAGGCTAAAGGACACAGCTTCAGAAACTGTGGGATGTTTGACACCCATTTTAGATGCATCTGTTCCCACTATGAATCAAGACATTTGTGGCTATACTAAACCAATGGGGTTCCTACCAATGCCCAGTTGAACTCGTGCTAATGAATTAGGCGGCACTGAAGGAACATTTTGTACACAGACAGGGACGTCAAAGGTCATACGAGTTAAGGGGTTTTCTTATTGTTAGTTTTCACCTTAGTACACAACGGAACTTGATATTAATAGTCGCTCTGCAAGATTTTCCCTGTGATACATAGTTAACAATGAATTTTATACTACAACCCATTATTCAACTCCAGGCATTTTCTGCTTATCAGTGACAGGGCTATATTTAAAACAGCCAGCTCAGTCAAATGCTACGGGAAGGGTGCATGTCACATTAGCCAATAAATGGAGACAAATGCTAGTTTTATGTCACCAGCCGCCTGTTGCTTATACACTGAACAAGATTTACATAACTTGCAGTGGGGCCGTGCCAAGAGGCTCCTGTTCACTCAACCGATTAACATGATGATCTAGATCTGGAGGTTAGTCTTCACTGAAATTTCTTCACCATGTTACACGCTGATTCAACCTGAAAGATATTATGATAACCAGACACAGTATTGCCTACAGCCTTGCCTTTTCCACTCCACAAATACACCAAGGTTAACCTGCAGACATCCCAAGATGTCTGATCCCAGGAGCCCAATACACAAGGGGCAGCAAAAATCCTCCATCTGCATTAAGACAAAGGACCGATCTTAAACGGAAATTTCTGCAGTTCTTCCAAAGGCAGCCTGCAGCATTTTGTTCTGTCTGTTTGGCTGGTAAATATGCTTCAGGGGGCAGTGGGTTATTTGTGCACCTAGGCCTTCTGCCAATTCACTTCCCCTCCCCGTGTCATATTTCATCAGCTCGCCTCGCCACTGGGAAATGATTCAGAATGTGCTGCAGCATTTAGTTAAAAACTAACCCAAGGAGAATGCAGGCTGAACAGCGGACTCGCTGTCCCAGCGTGATCAGGTATCACAAACCCTCCTCCTACCTGCCCTGGCTCCATTCTGCTGAGCAAACAGTTCTAGGGTTGTGTTTTTTTGTTTGATTCCCTTTTTCTGATGTTTCTCCTTGGGCTCTCCCAGTGGAGAATTAAAGGAATTTTCCAGAACTGAAGAGAAATTGAAAGTAGTGGACTAGAAAGTGGCAGGAGTCACGGTCAGGATGACAAAGCAAATTGCAAACTGAAGTTCATGCAGAAGAACGTTCTCGTTCCGGCACAGAGAAACCTGCTGCAGGGCCATATGGCACCGCCCTGCTGCCACAGCGCCTGGTCCTTTGCAGTCACGTGCTTCACGGTTACACAAGCGGCAACAGAGACTGGACAGTAACACTTCCCTGTTGTCTTTGGCTCCTGGCAAAAACCAAGTCAGTTGCAGCATGATGTTGGGAAAGCACGTCTTGCACTTGCAGATGGACCTGTACACTTCCTGCACTCTCAGCAGCAATTGACAGTGGCATTACTAACTCCTCACACCCAATTCAGTATCAGAGGCTTTTACGGGCAAATGCATACTTAAGAAGACAAAAACAATAAAGCCAAAACTTCATTTCTATTCCTATATGTTTTTGCTGGCCTGAAGTTCGAGCCTGGCTAACCCCTCATCTTTGAATCTTCCTCAGCTCATGTTGTCCCCTTCATCTCCATTTTGCCAAGCCTGGCTATGTCACTCTCCTACAAACTCACTTTTCAACCATCTTCCCACAGCTTCTGCTTCCTACATGATACAAGTCCCAACATAAATTAATAATAAAACCTGGAACTGCAAGGTGACTGTCCAATGTAACACATAGGACTATGCTGTCATGGATGCTTGGCTAGCTGCTTTTATCCTCTTTCTGGTTGGACTGTTTGGAGACAGCTCTTGTTGTAACAGCCAATCTAGTCAGACAGGAAACATCCCAAGAGTCAGGCCAACACAGAATATTCATGCATTAAAGTAAGTCACAAGCTATACGCTTTCCTCCCTGTACCAACTCCTTTGCCAGGCAAACCTTAGGCACATTAAAGCAATTTTAGGATACATTCTATAGGTTAAAAAAAAAGTAAGCCTCATTCTGTTCCAAACATGGACTGAGACAGAGGTAATGACTTGCTTATGGCCAAACGGAGCAAAGAGCAAAGCAGGGAACGGAATATAAAAGCCATACTTCATCCTGCTTTAACCATTAGGAACTGCTGGTCTCCCAATAGATTTGGTCGCTGCTACTGCCCTCAAATGACAAAGCAATTAGTCTCCATAAACACAGAAGACAATATTGACAATTTTTTTTGTGTAAAAATACATCTTTTTTTAAAGATAGATAGATAGATAGATAGATAGATGGTTATGTGTGTGCACACATACACACACACACCCACACCTTCTAGTCACTGATCATTGTCTCCTTAACCACCACAGGAACCCAAACACCCGTTACAATACACGCACGTGTGGAAAGGCGCTCCCAGAAGTCCAGGAACCTCCTAATGTACAGGCACACGAACCTCAAGGTGGTAGACAGACTGTGTTAAAATGGCTTTGAGTGATTTCCATTCCTACTACCAAAAATCAGTAGCAGAGGACGGTGAGGACGCAGCCAAATCCACCTGGCAGAGGACACTTGGCATAGGATCTTTCAAGACCTCCCCCTGCACTGGGGAAATGGACAGCGACAGTAAAGAAAACACTGAGACAACCAGATTAGAAGACAATATTGACAGATACTTCTTACAACTGAGACACCTGGATGTGTGTGTTAGCCTTCTCAAGCCAGATAAAAGGAAAGCTGAATGGGAAATTGCAAACCATGTCACAACTATAGACTTCCAGCAACACTTCTGATCCAATTACCAAGTCAGCTCAGTATGGGGAATGACCTTTTGTCTGTGGTTGTGTTGAGTACAAGGTGTGAATATGTAGGCAATGGTGTTTCCCCCCCCCGAAAGAATGATTTGCTCATTAATACATTTTGTAATTTCTCACAAGGGCACTAGGAGAATTATGATAATATGAATAAAAGTTACTTCTTTATCCGAAGCTTGCAAGGGTTAATGTTGGTTTGTAAAGTGCTTTGAAATCCTTTAATGAAAGTACTCTACACAATGCAGAACAGAACCCGTATCAGAATGCTGTTTAACATTAGTGATTCAACTGCATATTAGTTCAGTCACATAGTACATGCAAGTTTGGATATCCTACTGACTACGGCCTTCCCTTACAGCCACCACACCTGAAAAGCATTAAAAAGGTCAAGGATTGACACTTAAGAAAAACAAAGCCACTCAGTAAAGCACAGCCTCTTTGCTTCCCAGATAACCACATACCCCAGGCCACCATAAACTGTAGTCTTCAGATTCTGAATTGTATGCAGGTTGAAGTTTATGCTGAGCAGAAAGCACCCTCAAATGATGCCCTTGTTTCATCTGAGCTGAAATGGGAAATGCAAACTGATCAACAGACTGAGTCGCTTAGTTTTATGGGGCAGCTACAATGCAGAAGACTACAGAGTTGTACTCTTCTCTTCTGGCAACGTTCTACATGGCCTCCCACTTTAACACAATGAAAGGGGAATGGTCTGAAAAATCAATACTCATAATTTGCATGTTCTCAATACTGATAATTTGGAAGAACCTTTGTCACAAAAAACAAGTAAACAACCCCCCTATGCCTCCCACATACACCAAATGGTGACGCAAGAATAAACTAAGAGCTACAGCACAGAGCATGAGCTGTTAAAACAATCAACCTAGAGAATTTATGCAAAAGAACTGAAGTAACCGAATTCCTGTGCTCTGCAAACTTTCATCTTCCTCCCCCAAAATATACTGGGAATGGCTTGAGGTCCAAACTAAACATGTAAGACCAAGAAAGTGCTGTAAATGGACTAATTCTCCCTTCTCAGCACTGGAGCAGTATGTGGGATAGGGACAATTCTCCAGTGTATCTGTAAAAACTAAACACCCTTTCTGTCCTCCTGACATCCAGAATTTTATTTGACTCAACTACTGGACGAATGGTGTTACCATATTTAGACTACAGGCCCAGGAAGGAACCTCGGGCAGTTATCTTGCTAATTCTGAAGTAGCCGACACCTCAAAGAGATGCTTTTTGAGAAAATGTCAAGGATTAGAGAAGAAAGTGTATGTTCCCTTTTGGAATTTTTTAATGCTAACCAACCTTTTTAGCAGGGATAAGACAGGGTGGTCAGATGGAAAGCCTCAAGATGTTTTAGAACACAGATGCGCTAATCCACCAGCAAGTGACTCTCAACACTATCAGAACCCATTTTTTGACATGAGTTACAAGATACTTTCACTCTTGACTTCCCTTGCAAGAAATCAAGGCTATGGAAAGCAGTGACTTTTGGGAATTCAGATGATCTGGGAGACAGAAACATTGAGGCAAAGCTTTCAACTCAATTGTTTCACATTATGGCTGAAAAAGAATAGCTGCCTGATTGTGACAGGAATTCACAAATGTCTAAAGCCAAAATGCTGTAATGTCTCAGGTGAACAGAACCTATTCCAAAATGCAAACTGGATTTTTTCAGGAGAAGCAAAGAAATCTACACAAAACAGTTCAAAGCTGCTCATCAGTAGCCCTGTTTAGGAGCAATACACATACTGTACTTGGTACTCTATTAATACAGAGACAGCACAAGGAAGGAGAAAGATGAGAACCTGCACCCCACTCCACCCCAAAAAAAAAAAATCTCTGTAGTTACTACGGCACACCAAGCAGCTAACAGCAAGCCACAACTAACAGTGAGTCACTTTCCTTGAATGAAAACACTAATGAACTTGAGCACAGATTAACCAGTATCACTCCAACTGTACTGGGTCAAGCATTTTATCTTGCCAAAGAATGGAAAGCAGAGTTAGTGACACAATCAATACTGTGACATTATTAAAAAGCATTATAACCCGCACAACCATCCTCAGCAGCTGAACTCTCCTAAGCAGGTGGTCAGAAGCTCTTAAGACTGGGGCAAAGTATTTTGAGAATGTCTCAGTGGGAGTTTGTTACTGACTTGCTGCCATTAGAAATAGAAAACAGTTCTTTACAGCACAACAGACAAACCAAGGGTCACCAGTATGCAAAAGTGCTGGCAACACTGGTAATTCTTCAATTAGAAACCATCTCTATAATTGTCTGCATTAAAATAAAGGAGGATTAAGCTACAGAAACTGCCTGAGAACAAGTTCAGGCATGTATTGCAGCCCAGCTGAACTCAAATTATAGTGTCCATCCCCAATTCCTTCTGCTACATTTGTCTGCTTACATTTCCACTTCTTCTGCACACATTTTTCAGAGGTCTACACAAATCCAGATAGACAGATATTCTCCAACCAGGACTTTCATTTACCTTTTTCTACTAAAATGAGGGTGACTAAACTATGTGATTTCTGACTGGAAGAAGGAAGAGTTTTATGGATAGTATTCTAATTAAAAGTTGCCTATGACAACACTTTTTCAACTGATTATTCAGTCCTATGTTTCATAATCTGTCTTTTATGCTCGCTTGCTCTTTTTTTGTGTGGCAGTTTCAGTGGATGGGTGGACACCACCAAGGAGAGACTGCAAAATGTAATGTTTTTACGGTAAATTTAAAAAACACAATCCCAAAATATCTTTCACACAAAGATATACTGAGGATGTCTTGGGGTCAAAACAAAATGTGTGAAACGGAAGTGCTGTAAATGGACTATTTCTCCAAAACCCAAAATAAAGGGCTAGAGTTCACCTATATTTTTCTATAGACAAACCACGGCAGTGACCTTAATCACACTCCTTTGCAGCAACTATTGATAGAAAATACCAGTCTGCTGTGATACCTTGGTTCTAGCACTTCAAGAGACAACGGGCCTATCACGGACAGAAGCGTGGCAATGTAGAAAAGACAGCAGCAAAACAGCAGCTTCCAAGTAAGTACATTCAGTTTAAGCCTAAAAGATTTTTCTGAGGGCATCTGCAAGTTCAGCCAGGAATCTGGAAAAATTAAGCACTTGTCTTGCAACTTCAGGCACTGCTCAACAGAAATTCTTAAATTAGAACTTGCTCAGCACTGTACTGACCTGGCCAAAGTCGAAAGAAAACACAGCTCGCTCACGAACAGGCACTGTTTATTGATTGTGTATTAAGAACTCAGCTCTGGTCAATATATTACCCCATGGAATGTGAAGACTGTGAATGTGAAAGCAGAGAAGTACAGTGACAAGGTGTTTGCTTTTCCACTGTCACTTCCCGAATGAAGCCCTGAAGAGCAGCTGACTAATGGAAACTATTGTCCAGGGTGCAAGGGAGAGAAAAGACTAACTTTCCAAATGCTGCCTTTGATTCCTTGCCTCCTACTCAGTGACACTAACATGACAATTAGATTAGCCCATCCTGAAAAAGCAAAAAGTTACTGTATTTCATAGTGTATAAATCAATGTTTGCAGCCAAAATATTTACCTTTAAATTTCCACCTCAACCTATACACCATATCAATACTTTTGACTCCCACCCCAACACTGGCCAAACCCCAGCCCAGCCCTGACCCAACCTTCTTCACTTACCGACAGCTTCCCTGTCACTGGAGGACACAGGGCCTAGGCCAAGCCTGAGCACAGCCTGTGGGCCTTGCCATCACTATGGAGATGCTACTCAGCTGGGTGCCAAGTCCAGCCCACCACTCACAGGCTCAACGCTCAGCTGGCGTGGCCCCATTCCCAGCAAGCGGCACCTCCTGGGCTGTGCCAACTGAGTGCCAAGCCTAGCGCTGCTCACAGGGGATGGGGGCAGGCTCAGCACCTGGTCCAGCGGCGTCTCCATGGTGACACCAAGGCCCGCCCACAGGCTTGGCTGGTAGGGGGTCATGGCCTGTGGGCATTGCCGACATCGTGGAAATGCTGCTCGGTCAGGTGCCGAGCTGGGCCCTGGCCCCTGTGAGCAGTGCTGGGCTCAGCACTCTGCTGGTGTGGCCCAGGCAGCACCACTTGCAGGGGATGGGGCTGCACCAGCCAAGTGCTGAACCCAGCCCCATCCCCTGTAAGCGGTGCTGCCTGGACTGTGTCAGCTGAGCAGTGAGCCTGGCCCCGTTCCTTGCAAGCAGCGCTGCAGCATGTGTCCACACCCCAAGTGCCCAGCCCACAGTGAGGGTGCACAGGGGCAGGTATGAGTCAACCACGTATTTCTGATTCAAAAAGCTCAATTGACTCATACACCGGATCTACGAAACTCCTAACTTTTTGGATCAGAAAAACAAGGTCAATTTATACACCGTGTCAAGTTATACACCATTAAATACAGTAGTTAGCTGCTCTAAAAAGGAGTATAGGCAGACAAAGTTCTTTGGGTAGATGCGATATCTTTTATTAGACCAACTAAACAGTTGGAAAAAACTGTTCTTTCCAAGCTTTCAGGCACAAACACCCTTCTTCAGGAGAAGGAGTAGATAGGATGAAATTAGGAATTTACCCTTAACTAGGAAAAGCCTCCTTCAAGGTATTAGATGACGGCCAAATACAATTAATTAATTAAATTTATTTAGGGAAGTAGAAGTATCGCTAAGACAGAAGCCAGATACAGAACTGCCAGTAGAAATCCATGAACTTTTCTGAAGTTAAGCAACTGACCACCACAAATCCGTATTTGTGACTGGATTTAAAAACAAAAATAAAAAAACCCTCTCTCTGGCTAACCCAGCAACTGCATACACAGAGCATCACCTTTAGTAAGTGTGCATGCACCGGCACTTTGTTTCCTTCACAGAAATATGCTGTTATCCTTTTGGGGGGGGGAAAAAAGGACTAAATCACATCTACTTTTCCCAATGCTTTCATGCCTTTGCCTCGCTTCTGGCTGATCTCTCACAGCTGGAAGACAGAAGGTGGGAGTTAAGAGGGAAATCAATAGAAGTAATCAACCAGATTTCCACAAGCTCACTAGAAAGCATGCGAGATCACACTCCAGAGATTTTGAGACCTTTACATTACATCATTTTCTCTAGGGAACAATCTTCACTGGCTGAGCAACCAGAAGGAAAGAACCAGTGGGAACAGACTAGATGACCCAACAGGCTGTTTTAACCTCAATTTCTAGGATCGGGTGATACAAACTCATCTGTTTCCAGGACTTCAATATTAGATTCCATTCGCTGGAAGAATGATCAATTAATCTGTAAGTGAACATTCAGGACATAACCAAGGTTTCTGAGTTCCAATGGTACAAGAAGCATCAGAAACCAAGTCATCAGATCATGTTTCATGCAAATATTAAAAACTAGAGAGGAGACAACATGATACTAAGTAGTGTCTGCAACAGATGTGTTTCCATAACAATGTACACTTACAAATCAAACAATACACATGTTAAGTGTAACAGGAACACAAACACACGAGATACGTACTCTCTGTTAGGTGGATAGGACATCTCGTATGCTTGCAACTTAAAAAAAAAGTTATTTTATTATGTTTTTTGCCACCACTGGGGAAGTGGTAAAAAAGATCAATAAAATCCTTTGACCACGTAACACCAAAAAAACAGCTAAAATCCCCAATATATGCGCACAAAAGAACACAAGACTTAAAAAAAAACAAAAACAAAAAAAAAAAACCCACCACCACCACCTCAGTATCATTGAGAGGCAGTGAACTTCCACTAGTCCACACTTGTGTAAATGCCGTGCTGACATTCATAGATTGTAAGGCCGGAAGGAACCTCAGAAGATCATCAGGCCCAGCCCCCCTGCAGCAAGCAGGAAAGACAAATGGGGTCAAGTGACCCCGGCAAGGTGACTTGACCTTGATAAAGATAAAGCCTCCAATCACAGTAACAGGCCAACACAGTTAAGGCTACATACTCGATTTCAGTGCTCACACGGCCTGATGTGCATGTTCAACTATGCAAACGTTACAATGTAAATGAGTTTGGCACATGATTTTTTTTTACGTTTCGTTTCCTTAGAAAGTAAAATATTTTCACGCCATGTACATTTTTCCTGCTAATTTATGAAAGTAACAAAACATAACACTTGATCTTTGAGATGAAAAGATCGATACATCTTCCTAAAAAGAGTCACGATTCAACTCCCAGCCCCAAAGGACATCATGCATCATAGGAAAGAGGGCCAGATCTGAAGAGACACTTTGACGTGGTCCTGGCAAAGAACTTTAGTGTCTAGGTTAATGGCCACTGGTGGGTAAAATTAGATTCCAACTCTAAACATTCACAAGCTAAGAGTAAGGCACTTTAAGTGAAGACACAGCTGTTAGGCAGTGCCTTAGTACTGACACTGAACCCCTTTGTAAGTGCAACTGCTTAAGTACCTTCAATACTCTAACCACAAGAACTTGTCAACATGTCTAGAGCCCACAGCAGGGGTTCACTCATTAAATTAGTATGGAGAACAGTGACTTGATTTTTCAGGAAGTTCCAAATGGTTGCAATTGCATCTGCCTTGACAAACCTTCTCTTCCTTTCCTGTTGACATGCACGTGAGGCCTCAAGCCTTAGTGAGGTGATAAGAGACTTTAATAGGCTGGTCACACTCAAACCTTCATTTCACTTGACCAGGCTGAAGCAACTGAGAGCTACTAACCCAGTGCCTGAATACCGGCTAGCTGGCTGAAGCGCAAGATGCATCATTCAAAACAATTGGAAGTGGAAGGGATCGTGGGTATGGACATACATCTACGTTACAACCAAGTTAAGGCACAATAACAACAGTACCTAGCACCCGTGTGCACAATTTGTTAGGATCTGCATGCTCTTACTCCAGTTTTACTGAATAGCAATGTCATGCATTTTACCAAGAGACCAGAACTTGCACATGGGCAGTTATTACAAAATACCTGACAGGATGTCAGACCCCATTCTTAACTTATAGCAATTTGCTCATTTGCCTGTAACTTTTAAAGCCCTTTTCACTGACCTTTTTTATTGCTTAGGTTTCTATATGGGGGGCCTTGCCAGAGCCCAACTAAGGCAGCCCAGGTACTAAAAAGCTACAGTGAAAACAAGAGTCAAGACTGCAGCTTCATCTGCACATACAAAAAGGTGACCTTTTCTTTTCAGGTCCTTCTAATCAACTAGTCCTTCTTCTAATCAGCTAAGCCCCTGTGCCAGGGAACAAATATTAGCTCAGCGTACTTCACACAGGGTTTCATCTTAGTCATTTGAAGTCTTTGGCCGGTGCAGAATTCTACTTTCACATGAGCGGTACATCTCACTGGCGTTCAAAGATACGCACTGGTTTTTGGTTAGTTTCCACCAATATTAGCTTAATTCTCTTTGGACACCTATATACAGGCCCAACACCTGCTTCGTGTGCTAATTAGCATACATCGGACTAGACTTGATTACTCATCACGTGTTCAGTATCGCACCACTTTAAAATGGCAGTGGGGGTGTTTTAACTAAAGCTCATTGAAGGAGCCTTAAAAGTACCCCCACCACCATTTTGAAGCATGAGATGCTGAATACACGAGATACTGTGGGCACTTTATTCCAGCAACTCTTGGGAGTCACTCTAATGCACCCCCACCCCAGAGTACGTGTGAAGACACCCTTTATCCTTAGATCACAACCCTCTTTTTTACAGGGAGGGAAACTGAAGCACAACTACTTGCCCAAGCTGAAAAAGAAAATCCATGACACATCTGAAATGCAGAGTCTCCTGACTTCCAGTTCAGTGTCTTCTCCACGTTTCCTCCCTTGAGTGGACATGTATCACATCTTAAGAAATACAAGTTGAGTAACTCTGCTAGAAAAGACACACGGGTGGAATTAAAAATCTCCTAGCCACATTCACTTTAAAATTGCCAACTCTGTTAAGCAGAACCCACTCCCCACGCCTAACAAAGCATATGAAGCAGACAAAGCTTAGTTGCTGACACACAGAAATGAAAGCCAGATTTCTGTTTTTTCTCCCAGCTTGGTCACAAACTAATCTTCTCTGTATCTCAACTACATACCTGTAAAACAGGAACACTTATCATGCATGTAAGAGGTTTGAAAGGCAAAATGTAAATGGTATTTACACAGGCCCAGGTCTTTGGAGATGAACACTGCGTACAAAAACAAAGTTAAGAAGAACTAGTGTGGCCACACAAAATTTGACCTTTCAAACATTACAATTTTTGACCAAGACACACTACAAGATTTTTCATTTTGATTTCTGTTCAACCATTTCAGTTCCTCCCAAACAGATCTCATTCTACCTTAAAAAACTCCGAAAGAGAAAATTAGATTGAGACTTCAGAAAGCTACAAACAAAACAAACCACAATAAAATTAGGATTTATAATGGAAACTGTTTGGCAGCCTTAACTATTGCCATCACTACCTGCCAAACCTCAATTAAATGCTATGTTTATTAGGTTAACATAAAAGGACAGTTTATTTAGCTTAAATGAAAAAACACTTAATATGTCAATAGATACTGGTGTAAATTACTATATTAAAAAAAAATGAAATCAATCCTCTCAAAAGGCTCCCTTAAGATCTGACTGAATTGCAGCAGGAGTTGAAAATAAAAAGGACACTATCCATTTAAATCCAGTCGGTTGGTTTTAAAGGAAACAAATTCAAAGTAATTTCAGGTCCCCTCCCCTACGTCCCCTTCCCTTTGCCAATGTTTTTACAATTTTCTAATAAAAGGAAAAAAAACATTTCAATCTTCCCTGCAGCAACATGCTTGCCACATTAACAAAAAGGGGGAACAAATTAGCTAGGGGGAATAGTAAAACTGACTATACGTAAATCGATACAAAATGTTCTCCCTCATTCTCTTACATTTACAGCAACCCCCACTGCTTTTCCTCCTAGCAAACAAATATTTTCAAATTTGGGACTATGCTTACAATAGAAAAACGCAAGCAGCCCCAAAGCTACTTTATTGTATGAATTTTTTGCTTGGATGGAACTGGGCAAGTCTCTGGTCCTAACCATCCTCAGCACTGATAGTAATAACTCACAGTGCAAACAAGAGCAGTAAAAGTTCCTGCACTGCACACATCTGCCTGATTTAAACTTTCCACTTTTCTGAAACATTAAAAACATAAAAGTGCTTTGCAGACAAAGTTCCCAGTGCAGACAGACCCCAGTATTACTGAGGGAGGGGAGGGCTAGAACAAGTTCAGGCATGTTTCTAGTTGTACTATATCACCAAAAGATGACTTGCAGCCAACACCTGAAATTTAACTTTACCATAAAATACATTTCAACAAGACACTAAGCCCAACATCTAAATCTAAGGCAGTGGATGCACTTCAGTACGCAGCCAGTCAATTTTCCGGATCACATAACAACTGGGGGCGAGGGGGAGTATGGGAATTCACCAAGCAATAGTTAAACAAGATAGATTTTATCCCAGATGTGTTGGCAGTTAACATCTACTAAACTTAACTTTTAGTGCCTGACAAAAATAGGAAAACTGACTGACACATGGCTCACATCCACATACAAGAGAAAGTAGACTGGATTCATTTTAAGGCTATATCCACGCTTCTTGGTCATCAAGAAATAATCTTGGACATTTGAGAGGTCTGTACTCGACCAGCAAGACTCATCCCAACTTACTGATCACGCAGAAGAATGTTTTGTCAACCAGGCCTAAACCAAGGTTTCCAAACGGTAAGAACACATTCTGTCTGGTTCTAGGTATAGTCAATTGGAAATGTTGAAGTTTAAAGGTTACTTAAAATAATCATGTATGACTTAACTATGAAGCAATCAAAATTTTTCTAAGAGACCCCCCAAAAATGGATGGTTCAGAGTTTGCTCACCTCCATGAGATTTGTACATTTTTTCATAAATTCAGCCTGTCCAACAAACCTGTTAATGAAAACCACTGGAAGTGTCTTCTGAAAAAAACCCTTAGAGCACATATCTGTTATAGCACGGGGCTTTAAATAAAGATAGGCAAGAAACTTTAGGTCTAGTCATTGGATAGCAGTGATCCCTAAAGAGCTGCTTTCATTACTGGTGGGAAAGAAGCTGTTCAGAATACAATGAGATAAAATGTGTAGAGGTGAACACAGTGTAGGTGAAGAGTGCCAAAATGACAGTCTTTAGAAAGCAAATGTCTTGCTCTACCAACTAAACAACTGCTATTGATCCCACTATCACTTTCTTCCTCAATGCGAGAGAAGAGACTGCCTCTAGAGCAGAGGTCAATTCTGTGCCTTTCTAACTTGGCAGTGACACCAAAACAAGTCATCTGCAGGATATATTGTTTGTAACCTATGGTTAGGACCAAAGTACACACTTCTGCCCAGCATCCAGACCAAACAGACCTCATCAAATTTCTCAGTGACAGTTTTCACAGCTATTTCTACACCATCTCAGAACACGACAAAGTTTCTCTGAAATATGGAAATCGAAGTTTAAATTGCAACTTAGATCAAAAGGGATTTGCCAGTTTGCATGGTAGTCCCTTTAATATCTATAACTGACCACCTTTGCCCATCTCAGCTCTGTAACTAATACCTGGAAGGTGTTGGCGTACCAGACTGATCTAACCTAACAGAACTGCCCAGACTAGCAGAGCAAACACTGGAAGTCAGAATTAAAGCACACTAGTGAGACGCCATGAGGAAAGCTTTAACGGCACCTCTCAGCATGCTTAGCAGAAGTCACTGGTGTTAAGAATCCACAGTGCCCACAGGCACAATGCCCACTTAACAACTGTGCATGGTACACCCTGGAGCCAAGTTTCATATGCACGGTACTACAATCTCACCATTTCATGGAGACTTGCCTTCTAATTTAACCATCTACACAACACATTACATCAAACTGTCTTCAGAAAAATCCACACATTAAGAACTTCAGCATAAAGAAGAACTGTGGGAGTAAGGAAGGAGCGAAGGATTACCCACCTTAGGTACTCACCAAACTGAATTTTTTCTTCTGTTGCACCTGAAGTAATTCAACTGCATTAAAAATGTATTGCTTACCAGACGCTAAGTGCTTCCTAAACAAAAGATGAAAATCTTAACCAAGTATAATCTAGCATCTAAAATTCTAATATTTATTATTCAGTCACTTTTCACCAAAAAAAAAAGTGCTTGGCTAATTGCTTCAAAAATTAACGTACATAACAACCATCTTGCTTTAAATAACTGCCACACTAACTTTACAAAAATAAATGTTATGGCTAAGTTATAAGTGTATGAAACCATGACTTTAAATGGAAGGACAGACAGAAGTATTAGTCACAATAGAAAAATAAAGTATTTCTGCAACAGTAACAAAAATGACTTCAACAACACAACATATCATTCGATGTTATCTCTGGTAATTTCCAAGTTCACACTATTGCCCTATGAAGTTCTCTCTTCCTCCAAAACAAAAAAACAAACAAAAAAGACCATGTACAGCGATGACAATATCATTCTTGGGGGGAGGGCAGGGGTGGGAAGCTAAACCACACATGTATTGCAAATACCTTGTATTTATGTTACAACCCTGGCAGTTTTGACTAAGAAGATCTTTTCTGCCATAAACACACTTATCCAAAATAAACCGCCCCCATTTCCTCACAAGACCTTCCTTTAGTTCAGGCCAACTTTTGAGAGATCCAGAGTTTGCTAATAATCAGTCACCTGCTTTTCCTCTCTCAACAGGCAAAACTGTCAAAATAGTAAGGTTATAAAAAAAGGGGGGGAACTAAAGGTGTGGAAGCAATGGGGCAAACTAAAATTAAATTACCTCCACGTTTAGTCTTCCAGTAATTCCCCAGAAAGTTTCTCTGATTGCCAGTATCACAATCACCACCGCTCTGAAAGTCAAACCAGACCCTTTCTGCATTTTGTGGTGAAACAATGACACAGATTCTACAACTGAAGTCCAGCCAATGACTTTATTGATGATGCCTTACGCACAAGAGATTCCAGCTCACTTTCTTGTAGCCTTGTGAGCTCTGCAGGGCCAACAAGAATAAGAATCAGTACTGGTGAAACCAACAAGTGTGCCAGGAAAAAATGCTGGGTGTGATCTTTTGGTTATATTCACCCTTATGAGATGATGAAGGATGCGTGTCAGACGGGGCAATTCTAATACCATTCCTTAACTGCCACAGCATAGGCAGTAGCACTTCTGCAACATCTTGTCAGTCACTGGGCTGACTCCTGATCTCCAGGTGTCACCTCTCAGGATTAAAAAAAATCACGGGACTCTCCAACTCTGAGACTGAGCCCAGATGCTAACCTTGCTTCGATACGGTCCGCCTGTCCCCTCCAAGAGAAATAACCAGCACTCCATAGAATCGTTTAAGGAGGCAGATTGGTCAAAGGATGCTTAGTGCAATGGTTCTCAACTTTTTTAGACTTGAAGCTCTCCTGGATAGACTTGAGACATCTTTCAGAAAGTGCCAGATCTTCGTTTTCACCGTAGTCAAAAAAACAACAGAACAATTCTTCTGTTGCAAAGAACTCGGAAAGACCACAGCAGAGCAGAATGGTTTTAACACTACAGATTCCTATGTGAAATCTCTAGGTTTATCATGTTTGCACATTTGACAGCACTAACACTGTGGCACCCCATGACATTCTTGCAAGGATCTCTCAGGGCACTCTAAGGTGCTGCGGCTCCCCAGTTGAGAATCACTGGTTTAGTACCAAAGCATGTCAGAGAAAAGGACTTGAGAACATCTCCTTGCACGTCTACTCCTCTTCTGGGTAGATCCTGACTTCTTATACCATCTTCCCTTCAAACTGCTCAGGGGTCTGGGTAGTCATCTGTTCCCTTTCCTAATACAGCAGCTCCTTCCCTTCTGCCTCAGGGACAGTGTTTTTCTAAAAGATGCTCAGTGTTTTTCTCCCTTTCTTTCCTGTGACACAAAAAAAAAAAACTGTACAGGCCTTGGATCCCTTTGCCCCAGACTGGGCACAAAAGCACTGCACCCTTTGGCTAGCCCAGCGGTTCTCAACCTTTTAGACTCGCGGCCCATTGCAGAGCCTCGCAGCCTCCTCGGAAAAACACCAGCTCTTCGCTTTCACCCATTTCTTTGATTACAGGAAAATAATAGGCCAGTTCTTTGGCTGCAAAGAACTTCAAAAGACCACAGCAAGGGATTTCTATGCCAAACTGCTGAGTTTGTCTCAGGAATCCTGCTGGCAGCCCTAATAGCAGTAACCTCGTGTGTCACCCCGGGAAGGAAGAGAGCACTCCAGGATGCTGCAACCCCTAGTTGAGAACCACCAAAGCACATCAGCGAAAAGGACCTGAGAACAATATCCTTGCATGCGTGCTCCTCTTCTGCATGGAGACTGTGGCAGGTCCCAGCTTCCTAGGACATCCCCTCATCAAACTACTTGGGGGTCTGTGTAGTGCCATCCATCCCCTTCCCACATAACAGCTCCCTCCCATCTGCTTCAGGGACACTGGCTTTCTAAAGCGGCTCAGTCTTCTCTCCTCTTCCTTCCCAGTGACTAACTTTTTGAAACAACATGAAGCCTTTGGATTCCTCTGCCCCCAGATCAGGCACAGCAGCACCGCATCCTCTGGCTAGACCAGCAGTTCTGGACTGCTTTAGATTCGTGGCCCCCCCGGAGAAAACACCAGCTCTTCATTTTCACTCTTTTTTTAACTACAGAAAAATAACACAGCTATTCAGAGCTATTCAGCTGCAAAGGACCACAGCGAGGGATTTCTATGCAAAACCCCTGGGTCCATCTCAGGAATCCTAACAACAGTAACAGCGTGGCACCCTGGGAAGTATCTCAAAGCACTCCCAGGTGCTGCGGCCCCTGGTTGAGAATCACCAGCCGGGCACCAAAGCGCATCAGACAACGGGACCTGAAAACGAAGACCTGTGCAAGGCCCGTCTTCCTGCGCCAT
>NW_017729019.1:14540203-14541231 GCF_001723915.1 Gavialis gangeticus | reverse complement strand
ATGAAATCTGTTTTTCCCTATAAATGGCCAATGTTTAGCTCCTAAAGAAACATGACTTAATTTTCATAGGGGATAAGCAGCTCCTATTGGTTGAAGTGCAAAATATGGATGCATTTCACACTTGAAAATCATAAAAACTGAGATTTTGAAAATCTTTATTTCGTTCACTTAAAGGGATAAAAAGAAGGAAGAGAAAGAAAAGAAACGTTCTAAAACTCCACCAAAAAGTTACAGCACAACGGCTTTCCAGAAGCGGTGGGGTCCTCACTCCCCGCTCCTTCTTCCCAGGAAACAACATCAAGCCCTAGGGTCCCTTTGCCCCCCGACAGGGCACAACAGCAGCACCGCAGCCTCGCGCTACCCCGCCGGCTCTCAACCCCTTTAAGCTCAGTCGAGAACCAAGTTTTCTGAGCTGGAAAACACCAGCTCGTGTCCACCCTTTTTTAATTATTATTTGACTACAGAAAAACAACAGAGCGGCGAGGGCGGACGGATGGCCACACGCATCCGCCGGGTGTCTCTTGGCAGCACCCGACAACAGCATCTCTGCGCGCCCCGTTTCCCGTCACTCAAAAGCAGGGCGCGCGAGCCCGCAGGCCGGGGTCGCAGGCAAACTTTCGAGGCGGGCTCCTCTCGGGCTGGCACGTGCGGCAGGGCAGGGGTGTTTACAAGCGGGATCCTGGTCCGGACGCCCCGTCCTGGCGAGTCGGTCGTCGCCCCTACGCCCCACAGCCGCCGGGTCCCTGTGCTCCCCCCGCGCCCCGGCCCAGCCCCACCCCCCGGGAGGCGGCCGCGGCCGGGCCCTCCGTGACACAAGGCGGGGGGCGCTCACCAGTTGGTCATGTCGAGGAAGAAGGCGCAGCCGGCCGGGCTGAGCTGGAAGCCGAGCAGGCGCTGGAACTCGCCGATGAGCACGTCCTTGTCGGTGGTGCCCAGGCAGCTGAACTTCTGCATCAGCTCCGCGTCCAGGTCCACGTCCATGCCCTCCATGACGCCGCCGCCCGCTAGGCCCCGCCGCCCCCGCGCCG
>NW_017729019.1:14533049-14539963 GCF_001723915.1 Gavialis gangeticus | reverse complement strand
CACGGGCCGCAGGGGGAGCGAGGGGGGGGGCGCGCGAGCGGCGCGCATGCGCCGCCCCGCCCCCCTCGGGCCACGCCAGCTGTGGCGTCAGCGCGTAGCGTGACCGCACAGTAGCAGTGACGGGGTCAGGAGGGAGGACCGGCGGGGAGGGCGAGATGCAAGGGCGTGTTGTGGGACGTATGCGCGCGTCACGGCCGTTCCAGTAGGCGAATGGCTTCAGTGGCTGGAGGCACGTGACCCCCCCAGTGTTGGGGTTCCGTATGTAAATGAGGGGGAATATTCAGTGTTAACGTCGTGCGCGATTTGCGTAGGTTCGGTCGGGGGGCGTGACCCCAAGATGTTGAGGATCCGTATGTAAATGAGGAGATGAATATTCAGTGTTGACGTCGGGCGCGATTTGCATAGGGGTGACCCCAAGGTGTTGGAGTGCTGAATGTAAATGAGTAGGGATGAATATACAGTGTGACGTCGTGCACGATTTGCATAGGCTTGACTGCCAGGTGCTGGGGTTCCGTATGTAAATGAGGTTGATGAATTTTCAACGTGACGTGTGCGATTTGCGTAGGCTTCTTCGGGCCCAGGGGGGACTTTTGTGGGTGGCGCCCCCCGCCTGCAAGGACGCAACGTCCGCCCGCGTTTGCACGTGACCTAGATTTGCATATATGCAAAGTAGCCGCGGAGCTAAACACAAAGGGGCCCTAAGCGGGTTTGCACCTGTGCATCCCTAATACCGCTTCAAACTGACACCGGGAGCTCAGCACAGCGCCCGGGCACGAGCTAGTGCATCCGTGGCTGGGGGGATGTTTCCAGCCAGCACAGAGTTTGTAACTGCAGCTTCACCCTAAACCTATCCCAATCCTGGAGCACGCATGCTAATCGCTTTTGCTGGTCATTTATGCCTGCTGTTATTTTAAATACTGGTCCTGGGTAGGGCCACGAATCGCATCGGACTGAAGGGGTTGGTGGCAATGTGGGGCAGGTGCACCTCAAACCCCCAGCCCGCACTGCCCCAGGGTGCTCCTTGGTTGGAGACAGTCTAAGGGACAGGCCTCACCCTGGGAAACTGCTGACTATAATGGGATATATATATATGTTTGTTTTAATTTTCCATATGCCAAGTGCAATTAGCCAAAAACAAATTCCAAATCCAAGAGTGAATCCAGAACCCTAAATGGCCCTACTACCAGCAGACATCCCACCCCCATCTGGGGCTTCAGGTGTTTCCAAAACCTTTGGCGGGCATCCTACTTGCAGGGCCAAACCAAGAGGCTTGGGGTTCAGATGCTCCCGCATTTTGCTTGCCCCCAGCCGTAAGGCCCCAGAGGCAAGCCAGGCAGGAGTCCCTCATTTCCATAAAGTGGGTCTAAAGCCAAAACCTTCCCACTCCAGCAGCTAAGTGGGAGGTTTACCATACGTTACCTTGGCAGGCACTATCCCCGTGGCAAGAGAGCAGTCTTCCCTGGTGCAGCTAGGAAGACCACATCCACAGTCACGGTGTTTCCCTCGCCAGGCAAGTATAACTACACTTGATCTGAGCCTTCCAGGGGCCGAGAAGCAATAACCTAATAACTGTGATGGCTCTAATGGAACATACGAGTGCTCGGGACCTAAATAAAATGAGGCCCAAAGTGACTCATGAAGAATGGACAAGATCCAGAAGATAAATGACCAACCAGATGGGGTCCAAGCTGAGTGAATTGGACCCTATCAGCTTGACTATTTAGAAAAGGCCCATATGAAGAAAACAATGAAGGTGCCTTCATGTGCCCTTTAAACAGTATGTCCTGAATATATCAAATATATATTTAAAAAATGATAAGTGACTTTCTGTCTTCTTGGTGTTGTTTATAAATATCATTTTAGCAAGGAAATAACTGAATAAGGATCCAGTTCCACAAAGTGATCTGTGTACCTAGCCCTCTGAAGTTGCTGGGCGTCCCAAAATCCAAGGTACAAATTCTATAAAAACCTTTTCAATATTCCTGTTAGCCACATGCAGATGTGTTCATAATCTGGCCTGAAATGATTATGTAGGAGAGGAACAGTAAAACATACTAAACACAAAGTACCAATCCAATACAATGTATGTAAATAGAAGACTCTAATGTACTTCAGTGGACATCTGATCTGTCTCTAACCCAGCAAATTAAAAATGGGGGAGAGGACATTTATTTACGAGCTCCTTGCCATTCTTATCTTATCCTTGCCATCATAATCTTACCAGTTGTAGTTTCAGACATTTTCAGAACATATTCCGATATCTCCAGACTGACATGGTGTCTTTTGGTATTTGTTTATCTAGCTATCATTAATATTTAACTATTTATTTACTGTAGGATCTCAGGTAATCCCATTTAACTCTTTAAAGTTTTCGTTTAAATGATCATTTTACAGTGGCAATCTCCTCTGAGTGCTTGTGCTTTCTTGTAATCCTAAACCATCCCCTTCTCTAGCCCACCCATGCACAGGCATGTTTTCAAACAAAACAGAACGCTGCAACTGCCATCATTTGGGGTTTTATTACTTGTTCCCTTTGAGAGAGAGAAACTTGAAACAACTTGTTTCAGACCATATCCAATCGCCAGCAGTGACAGCAGAAAGAAACCTAATAAGAAAATGGAAATGTAGCGGTACTCAGCGTAAACAAATGATGTGTTTTCTACATATGAAAGATATTAGTGGTACCAGTTCTAAAGATTATTGAGGAAGTTACCTGTTGCAATATTTATATGGTAAACATTACAACACAACCACAAGGGAAAGTTGGTACAAGTGAAAAGAAAAGCAAACTAACAGCAGCTCAAACAATACAGGCAGAGCAAGGAGGCTCCACAAATGCCAGATGTTATGTTTCGTTCTGAGATGCCGCATGTTTTTCTTTATGGTTTTGGGGTGGCTAAAACCATTGCTTGTAAGTGGCACATGAGAAAAGGTGACTAACCTGAAACACAGGACCTGACTTCATTGCCAAAAATGTGCTAATTAAAAAATAACCTTAGTTGAGTAAGGTGACATACAGAAAGAGATCCAATAATAACACAGCAGAAATAAACAAGCGTATCTGACCTTAAGGTTAAACAGGACATAGAAAGATACTTATACTACGCTATAAATAAACCAATTGTTTCATAAATAATGAAGTCCAAGATAAATCTAGTCATGCCCAACCTAGTTATCATGACATTTCCACCAGATTTATTTTCCCATGGGATACAGTTGGCTCTTAATGTTTTGTTTGTACGTGCCATTGTCACGCCATAATACGCCATAATATCATGTCTTTTGGATGAGTCATTAAATTGGCATCCTGTTTGCAGTCACTGTAAACTCCTGTGGCACTTTTTGCAAAAGTGTAGGTATTAACCTTGCTATCTTGCCAGATCCCTACTCAAGTCATTACACTCTGCCTTTCTACAATTCCTGCTCTGGTTTTAACATAGGTTAATGCTGTAACATCCTGTTTGTGCTTAAAGGGACTCTATTGTAGTGGTGAATAAACTAATCCCTTGTTTGCCAGATTGTTTTTTGTCCATTGTTTTGCCCTGTCCATTACTAGAAAACCAAGTGGGGCCCACCAACTCATTTTACACAGAGTCAAGCAACTTCGACAAAGTGAAGACTTTTGCTCCTACTAAAATGAGCTGGATTTAAAGAAGTGATGCACAGTGTGATGTTGCTGTAAAATCGGTGCATGTAAAACGTTACTTATAACACTGGTTTCAGTGGAGGCTTCCGATGGGGACCAGGCCTTCCCACAGGAGTCTGGCTGTAGGATTGAAGCTATCAAGGTTATTCATTAAAGCTATCAATGGTTACAAGGCTTTGCGTCTCATAACCAAATATCTGAGCTGTGCACTCCTACAGAATCGGTCAGATTTTAAATCCCAAGGATGGAAATCATAGGATGATAATTTAATTATCTGAGAAATAAGTGACAAAGTGAGTTCCTCTTATCTGTCTTTTAAGTGTGATATGTAAGTAGTGCTGAGAGTACAGTACTGTAGGGAGTAGAGCAGATGTTATGAACAATAGGAGTGATCTACTTGTACAGCGTGCACTCTTATAATGTGGGAAATAACTTCCATTAGGGTTGAATATCCCCCTTAGACATCAACCATAGTTTCATAGTTTCTAGGGTCGGAAGGGACCTGAGCAGATCATCTAGTCCGACCCCCTGCCATGGCAGGAAGAGCACTGGGGTCAAATGACCCCAGTAAGGTGGTCATCCAACCTCCTCTTAAAAACCCCCAGGGTGGGAGCCTGCACCACCTCACTTGGAAGCTGGTTCCAGACCCTAGCCGCCCTGACCGTGAAGTAGCGCCTCCTGATGTCCAACTTAAACCTTCCCTCCGCCAGCTTGTGACCATTGTTCCTGGTCACTCCTTGAGGCGCTCGGGGGAACAGGGACTCCCCCAGTGCCTGCTGATCCCCCCTAACCAGTTTATAACAGGCCACAAGATCCCCCCTCAGCCTTCTCTTGTGGTGGCTGAACAGGTTCAGGTCCCACAACCTTTCCTCATAGGACCTACCCTGTTGTCCCTTGATCATACGAGTGGCCGTCCTCTGGACCCTCTCGATGCTGTCCACATCCCTCTTGAAGTGCGGCGCCCAGAACTGGATGCAGTACTCCAGCTGCGGCCTGACCGGTGCCGCATAGAGGGGGAGGATCACCTCCTTGGACCTGCTCGAGATGCATCTGTGGATGCACGACAAGGTGCAGTTGGCCTTCCTAACCACCTCCCCACATTCCCATTGAAGCCAATGAGAGCTTTGCTACCGACTTTCAGCAGGAGCAGGATTTAGTGCTTATTCTGCTTTTCCACAAACTGTGCATCCAAGTATTTTTGTAATAGTCAACCATATGCCAGTTCATGAGAGTAGGCTTAAAGGCTGACATAGCGTGGACGGGACTTGAGGTTTTTACCACTAACAAACTTGTTGACAGTGGACAAGACACACTTTTCCCGATCATTGATGAAATATGAGAATGCATGTTCCTAGAGTAGGTAACGCCAGAGTGCAACTGATTTAAGTGACAGTTCAAGCCCAGCGAGATATAGATATTGCAAACTCAAAGCACCCTTAGCAGATGGTTGGAAGGCAGCATTATCATCAAGTCAGGCCGCACTCTGAGCCACATGGTAAATCCTGATAGGCAGCTGCTGTGGCTAGAGTGAGCGGGGTGGGATCAGAAAGACTAATTGTCTTTGCAGAGAATTAGGATAAGAAAGCGGTGCAACCTGTCTTATCATATTGGCCCAACCCTACCAGGCACTCAGGCTTTGCTTTCACTAGACTTTTTATGTAAACAATGCCCCCATGACTCCTATAAGTACCCTACATTAGTCCCTAGCAGGGGAAGTTTTTAGCACCATGTTCTTGCTTGACTTGAAACTCCATATCATATTCTACCAAGACAGTGATTAAAGAGTCGCTTTGGAGTTGAAATAACTTCCTTTCCTACACTACTAAAAGCACCAGCGATTATTCACATCCAATGAATTTTTTTAATACAGCTTGTAATCCTTTATTTGCGCCTAACCTTGCAGGAACCAGCTTCACCCCAAAGGAGGGGCCTAATTAACAGTTCTGCCACACTCTGCAGCTCCATCCAGCAACCCCACATGAGTGGAGCAGATGTAACACGCTGTGTGACTACAGACATGTTTTGCAGCTGCTCCAGCTGTCTACACATGGCCTGCAAGGGAACGATCGATGGGCCCACAATGGTTTTGGGCAACGGCTGTCATTGTATCAGACAATTCTGGGGACCTCGACTTCGATTTGTCCTCTACCTTTTTGGCCCGCTGCAAAATAACGCAGAGCAAATGTTTCTCCCTTATTTACAGGGAGGGACCCTCGTCTCCAGGAAGAGAAGGGAGTGCCCAGGTAGCTCAGGAAATGGCCTAACTGGGGCAGCAGGAAGTTCCTGGTATAGCCAGACAGCAGCAGGGCCAGCCCCCAGCCCAAGAGCAACACAAAAACTGACCCCCCTTCACTGTACAGTTATATGCAAGCCCCTGCACGCAGCAGGGAGCTGGTCCAGTGCCACAGGCCTCAGGGGGATGCTACAGCCCTAGCTTCTTTGCAGTCCAGGACCTTCGAGGGTGGGTGGCAATGAGGAGGGAGCAGCGCCCGCGTCCACCTCCATGAAAAAGCGAACGAGCAGCAAGGGACGTATCTTGGCCCGCGCGAACCGCCGTAGGACGCTAAACGGAAACAAATGGCTGGGGCAAAGCGGTGCATGCCGGGACTACGGAAGCCAGCGAGGCCCAGCGCTCGGGACGCGGGAAGGGCCCCGGAAGCGGCGCGGGATGATCGCGTCACTTCCTGGCAGCGGCGCCGGGAGTGGGGGAGCAACATGCCCAAGTGAGTGAGGCCGGGCCGGGCCTGGCCTGGGGAGCCGCAGGCGGAGGCTCCTCGGGGCCCGCGCTTCCGCCTGGTGTAGGGGGGTGAATCTTCTCGGAAAGACCCAGCCCACTCCCGGCAGCCTAGGGGGGAGATGTGCACCTTATAGACTAGCTCGATCTTACGCTGATGGGGACACGCATAGAAAACGTCTCACCCCCTTTCTGTGCGTTGACCCATCACATCAGTAACTGATCGAGACGTGTGTAATCTCATACTGCACTGAAGTACCGGTGGTCATTAATTATTTTCCTAACTGTTAACGTGTTGCTTTGGATTTCCCTCCCCCACACCGCTGCATGTGGGCTCTGTGCTCCCATCAGCCCCAGCCCCATGCTCTGCACTTCTGCTCAGCTGCAGCTCCTCTCCCTGCCCACACCACTTCCCTGCCTGCTGCGCTGCATTAAGGAGACAAGGAGGAGCTGCTGGAGGCTGGGGAAGTCAATAAGTCCCTTAGCGGCTGCAGCAGTGGCAGCAGCAGCCCCACCTGGAAGCTGCATGTTCGC
>NW_017729019.1:14522276-14528049 GCF_001723915.1 Gavialis gangeticus | reverse complement strand
GCCCACTCCCCACCCCTCTCTTTAGGTTTTATTGCGACTACTGTGATACCTACCTCACCCATGACTCCGTAAGTACCATGTTTTTCAGCGCTTTTGAGTTCAGTACAACCTGTGGTTTTTTTCACATAGGGGGAGCGGGTAACCTATTTAGGTTGCGGCGGGCTGTGAAAAAAAATATTCAGAACATTTCAATCAGCTGGGTGCTGCAGGTTTTCTTCTGAAGGGTGCCTCCGCTGGGTTGGAGCACATCCATGGTCCCACAAGCTGATCGGGGACCTGATGCCCTTTGAATTAAAAGCAGCAGCGAGCAGGTGATGCATCTCAACAGTTCAGCGCAGCTCTGCTATGTACGCCCTCGGTGAATTTGCAAGCTCATCCCCTTTGCAGAAGGGGGTCGGAAACTAGCCCTGCAAAGGCTGGTTTCTGCTGTATCTGTTTTCAGAGGCAATAATTTGTTTCAGTTTTTTCCTCCTGTGAAAAATGGTACTGGATATAATGGCAGGGGTTCCTAACCTTTCTATGCTGAGGACCGGAAGTGACCGTGGACCGGCAAACTGGACCAGCAGGGATCGACATATCACGGGCAGACAGTCAACCCTCCTTTATAAAGAAGGGTTGGCTGCTAGTCTGCAGTTTGGTCCGCGGTCACTTTCAGTTTGAGGCAGCCAACCCTTCGTGGCCCGATACTGGGCCACGGCCTGGTGGTTGGGAATCCCTGATATAACCGTTTTTAGGATATTTTGGGGGATAATGTACAAGAAAATATAATGAGCAAAAGCATGCTATTTCATTTGAAGGGTGGGAATACTGGTATCGCTGAGACCAGTAACTCTGATTACTTAAACTGAGACTAGAAGGAACCTTTTGGGATCATCAAACCCAGTCTTTTTGCTATTGCAGGTAATCAGGTAGCTCAGAATATGGGTGTGTGGTTTTGCTTTTGTTTTTTTTTTTTTTTTTTTTTTTTTATGAAGAAGAGCTGTGAAAAAGCGTATGTGGGCAAAATGTTTTCTGTGTGATTTAGTGTGACAGCACTTCTTAGGGAAAGCTATTGCTTCGGTAAATCAACTTGAACAAACCTGTGACAACCTCTGGTTCCAGCTCAGAAACAAGAAATCTCTATTCTGGTTTGGAAGAGATCTGTAAATACATTGGCTTATTCTCTAGAATAGTGCTTCCCAAACTTTTTCCTCAGCATGGCCTCATTTCCACAGACCCCTCTCCTCCTCCCTACCTGCAAACCAATCCACTGATGTTATGACCCCAGTTGAGGTCATGACCCACAGTTTGGGAACAGCTATTCTAGAATGTTCATCTTAATAGGAAAAAGTTACTTAAAAGGTGAGTGTTAATGGAAACAAATATACAGGAATTTTAAAACATTACAGGGTTCGTCTGGCCTGTTTGTTGGAGTGGCTAAAGATTTCTCAGTGCCATGGAAGTTAATTCTCTTGAATTGCTGTTTAGTGACCACATGGGGGGACTATTACATCATTCACAAATGCAAAGCTTTACTTCATACTTAAGTCTAAACATGTATGGTTTTTTGAAAACAGGTATTGGATGATACCAGTGTTATGGCTCCAGATGCTGTAGTTAAATATTTAGTGTTACGTGTTCTGGTTTTTGTATACACAAGGTAAGGCTTTGTCATGTTTATTTAGTGCACGGATAACAATATTTTTTTATCTCTTGCAGCCATCTGTAAGAAAGACTCACTGTAGTGGCCGTAAACACAAAGAGAATGTGAAAGATTACTATCAAAAATGGATGGAAGAACAAGCTCAGAGCCTGATTGACAAAACAAGTAAGATGAACGATCCCACTAGCTGTACTGTTTCATGGAACAGTTTTTTTTTTCCTGCCTCTGGCATCCGTGCATTGGCTAACAATACGTTAAAGTAGGCACTGGCAATCTAGGGGTTGAATCTGGTCTGCAAGGAGATTTACCTCCAGCCCACAGTGGCAAGGTGGTGGTTGCATTCACTCTGATGATCCTATTTGCCACGTCCAATGATTCTTCTCTGTTCTTAAAGGTTGCCATCCTTTGCTTTAGAATACAGATTTACTGTGGCAGACGGTGGCAGCTCCAAACACTCAGCACTGGTCTGTCAAATGGAAACAGTGTTGCTCTATTTGCATGGCTTTGTGGGTGAGCTAATTGCCACTTTTTCCTCAGTACTACTAATTAGCTTGATTGCAATGCCACAGAAGTAGGTGGTAGTACTTCCATTTCAGGATGTAGCTTACAGGGAGCAGTGTAGTGTGCTTGAGCACTACTGCTAGCCTGCTCTGAGTCTGTAGTCTGTAGACAGACCCTGAGTGTCCAGACTAGTTGTTAATGAAGAGGAGATAGTTTGGAACCTTGTTCTGTCATTGTTCCAAGTGTGGAGCTTTCTTTGAAGTTGATGGGCATTTCATGCATGATGTGGCTGTGACACTGGGCTCTCAGATTGAGGATCTTATCCAGTTATCAGTTTTAAGAGGTAAATCTCCATTATTTTAATGGAGGCTTTCTGCTGACAGCTACCAGCATGAGATGTTAAAATAGCTATGTCCAGAGTCCTTGCTGTAGAAGAACTTCCTAAATAAATAACTGATAATTCTTACTGGTCTGCAGGAGATTGGTGCTTTTTGAGCTCTCTCCTGGTGTGAGAGAATTGCAGCACTACTGCACTTGACTTTATCCTTCCCTTTCTTTAGATGGAAGAGACTTATTTGCTTGAGCAAACCTTTATTACTGTTACTAATTTTCCTTGTCAACCTTGTTCTGCTTTCAGACATTTCTAGTTTTTGTGGCAATTAGGTCACTGACCAAGGGCTCAGTTTGGCAACTTGCCTAAAAATCTCGATTCAGTGTTTTGAGCATCTTCACCCAGTTAGGCACTGGTTTTTGTCCATAAGCATGAGAGGTTATGTTTTTAGCCTAACAGCAATGTAACTGCATGTTACTTAAGACTAGAAGGAACCTTCTGGGGTCATCAAACCCAGTCTTTTCGCTATTGCAGGTAATGGGGTAACTCAGAATGTGGGTGTGCGTGGCTTTGTTTTTGTTCATGGGGTGTTGTTTTTTTTTTTGGAAATTTATTCAGCATCTCTTAAACAGGTGGGTTTCTTTCTCCCCTTCCTCTCTCTTCTATTGGTAATCTATTTTGATAATTTAATTCCTCTGGTTAGAAACAGTCTTCAGATTTCCAGCTTAATCCAATTCATGATCTGTTTGTATCGTTTTGTTCTCATGCTAGTATCATCCTCAGCTTTTAAGTTTTGGTGTATTTGCAAAACAACATCCTTTCTCCGCTTTTCTTTTTCTAGGCTGAACAAGCCAGACTTACCATGTTCTTAATCATTTTAGTCCTTCTTGCACCTATTCCACATCCATTACATTTTTTCTTGTATGTGGGTGACCAAAATTGTAAGCAGTTCTTTTTTTCTGGTGTCCTGTGCAGAGGCAGCAGTGCATTTTTCCTCTTCCTAATGGAAATGCCTTGCCTTGTCTGCAGCCTAGAATGTCATTTAGTCTTTTTTACTGCCGCATTACATTGGCTCGTAATCCTCCTGTGATTGACTAAAACTATTCTGGAGCTCTGTTGCTTCCAACTGATGAGACCCCAGTTTGCAGAAAAGATTCTTGTGCATTTGGATTAACAAGTTCAAGAGGTTCTGAACCTATGTAACTTAAAGTAGGATATACATATTTTGGTTTTGGGGAGTAGGAAGGAAGACTCCAGTTATGAGAACTGTGCACCATTCCTGCTAACAAACTAACTGGTTTTCTCCTGTTGTTTCCTAGCTGCTGCATTTCAGCAAGGCAAAATCCCACCTACTCCATTCTCGGCTCCACCTCCAGCAGGAGCCATGATACCTCCTCCTCCCAGCATTCGTAAGTTTGAATGTTTGATTTGTCCAATTTGGGACTAGCAGGACAGCACTAGACTTTGTTGTTGGGTGTTCCTCAGTTAATTTAAACTTTGCAAGAAATGTTCTTTGGCTAGAGGTGGTATGAAGTACTCCATAAACTCAAAGCATTCTCTGAGCCTGATAACTAAGTAACTGCTTGTCGCACAAAATTGCCTATAAAATAGACTGCCACCCTGAGTGCTGAACGTCTAATGAAGCCACCTTAGAAATTTCCCTTTTGCGGTACAAGGGAGATCAGTCAAATATGCTTTGCTTTCCACTTCATAGGGGAAATGATTGAGGTCTTTGCCTAGTAAAGAATCCTGTCCTAGGATAGACTGCTTGCATTTGTTAGATAAACACCATCAAGGAATGGCTTCTGGTATTGACTTCACATTCATCTTTTGCCTCTGAAAAGCAAACTTTGAATTTAGTATGGAATGTTGTAGGACAATCTGAAAGGTGTAACTGAAGCTATAAAACAATAAGTAAGTCTTTATTGGCAAGGATTTTGCATTGCCTTCACATTTACTAGCCTAATACAAAATTACGTACACGTGACCAATTATATGCACATTCCACCAGCTGGCCCTCCACGACCTGGTATGATGCCAGCTCCCCATATGGGTGGACCTCCAATGATGCCAATGATGGGCCCACCTCCACCAGGAATGATGCCAGTTGGACCTGGTAAGTCCTGCCTTTCAGGAATATGACTTCTTCTGATCTTATTCCTCCTTCCTTGAATGCTAGAGGGTTAGACTAGTAGGGCATTTGGAATACGTTTTCAGCGCTTCATTTTCTTGTTTCACTGCAGAGAGTGATTGTAAATGATGGTATGGAATATTCTTACTGAGTAACTGCAACGTGTCATATTGGCAGGCATTTTAGCCATAAATTCAAAGCATTGAAAGGTCTCTGTTACTTCAGGATAAGGGCTTAACGTGAAGAAGAGGTTAGCTGGGTTCATACTTGGGTGAGAGACCTTCAACGTCTGTATTGTTGTGGCTTTTCACTCTGTGTATATTGGGCTGCTGGCTTCATGGCAGGAAATGGCTCCATTCAGACAAGATGTAAAACTGACATCCCTAGCAACTTCTGATTATTCAAGTTCTCAAAGTTATTTGTTGCAAGGCTAGTTGTCAATTGTAGTGTTCAGATCAAATTCTTGTTACGGTAATAGAACTATTTCCATAGTCCTTTTTGCGTTTAGTACAATTGCATGCAGTTTGCCTGGTACCTCTGCAACACCTTTTTCCAAAATGCTTAAATATATTTTTAAACAGTATATTTTATAAGTCTGCATAGTGTGAAGCTGTGTGTACTTCTGAATATCTGCATTGGGATAGACTGGCTTTGACAATGGGTAATTAGGTTCCTGTGTGTATGAAGCTTGTAGAATAATTTTGAGATCTTTAGGAATATCAGAGGAAGGTTAGGGTGTTTTTTCTTAAGGCTTCAAAAATGGCCAGAGAATTTGTGAAGTCATGATGTTTCATCCTGGTGTTGAGCATATTGGTATGGGAAAGGGTTGTCAGGGCATTTATTTCATTTGCTATTACTTTGACGTTCAGAGGACTAAAACTCTCCATACATCAGCAGTAGTGAAATGTCTTTAGTGATGTTCTTGCCAGCAGTAGAGAAAAGTGGTATCCAATTAAGGGTTCAGTATTGGGGACACAATGTGTGGATTTTGTCTGACATGTTAGCTTTGTTTGCACTAGTTCAGGATGGGGACCAACTAGTTAAGCAGCAGCTCTACAGAAAAGGAGCTGGGGGTTAGAGTGGACAAGAAGCTGAATGGAAGCCAGCAGTGTGCCCTTGTTGTGAAGAAGGCTAACAGCACTCTGGGCTGCATTAGTAGAAGCATTGC
>NW_017729019.1:14506918-14517276 GCF_001723915.1 Gavialis gangeticus | reverse complement strand
AGGAGCATTGCCAGCAGATCAAGGGAAGTGATTCTTCCCTTCTATTTGGCACTGGTGAGGCCACATCTGGAGTGCTGTGTCCAGTTTTGGGCCCCCCACTACAGAAAAGATGTGGACAAATTGGAGAGAGTCCAGCGGAAGGCAATGAAAATGGGCACATGACTTGTGAGGAGAGGCTGAAGGAAATGGGTTTATTTAGTGGGTTTGTTTTAAAAAAAAAAAAACAAAAAAACAAAGCACCAAAAAACTAAACAAAAAAAGCCAAGCTTGAGAGAGTCCAAAGAAGATCCACCTGTATGATCAGTCTTAAAAGGCAAGCCATGTGAGGAAAGTCTGAGGGATTTGGGACTCTTCAGGCTGAGGAAAAGAAGGCTGAGAGGGGATCTGGTAGCAGCTTACGGCTACAGTAGGGGAGTACATCATGGGCTCGGTGAGCAACGGTTCACCAGGGTGCCCGAGGGAAAACCAGATGCAGCAGCCACAAACTCCTGGAAGATCAGCTCAGGCTCAGCATTAGTAAAAACTTCTTGACAGTGTCCAGACTGTGGAATAAGCTCCTTCCAGAGGTGGTGCAATCACCTACCCTGGAAATCTTCAAGAGGAGACTAGACAGTCACCTTGTTGGGGTCGCCTGACCCCAGTTGTCTTTCCTGCTTGATGCAGGGGGGCTGGACCCGATGATCTTCCAAGGTCCCTTCTGGCCTTACAATCTATGAATCTAGTCTGCAGAAGAGAAGACTGAGGGGGGATTTGATAGCAGCCTTTAACTACCTGAGAGGTGGTTCCAGAGGGGATGCAGGTAGACTGTTGTTAGTGGTGACGGATGACAGAGCAAGGAGCAATGGTCTCAAGTTGCAGCAAGGGAGGCTTAAGTTGGACGTGAGGAAAACCTTTCTCACTAGGAGGGTGGTGAAGCGCTGGAACAGGTTACGTAGAGAGGTGGTGGAATTTCCATCCTTGGAGGTTTTTAAGGAGGGCTTGACAAAGCCCTGGCTAGAATGATCTAGTTGGGGATGGTCCTGCTTTGAGCAGGGGGGTGGACTAGATGTCCTCCTGAGGTCCCTTCCAGCCCTCATTTTCTATAATTATCACTGAGTAATGGCAGATGGGGTGGAAACCAGCTCTTCTGAGTGCACTTTAGAAATGGTGCTTGGTAATGATTCACGGTTTCATTTCTGATAATGGAGTCATAGAATCGTAGAAAGAAGCACTGGAAGGGACCTATAAGATCATCAAGTCCGGTCCCCTGCCATGGGCAGGAAGTAATTGGGCTCAAACAACCTCAGTGAGGTATTTGTCCAGCCTCCTCTTAAAGACCGCCAGAGATGGTGACTGTACCACCTCTGCTGGAAATGTGTTCCAGATTCTAGTTACCTGTACAGAAAATAAGTTGTGTTTTGTTTTTTTTTCCTTATGTCCAGCCAAAACTTTTTCTTGATTAGCTTATGTCCATTGGTCCGCATCTTCTGGTGGGGGTGGGAGGGCTTTCCTAAGAAGTTGCTCACCTAGGTCCTGGTGTTCTCCCTTGACATATTTGTAAGTGGCTGTCAAGTCACTTCTCAGACTTCTTTTGCTCAGGCTGAACAGACCTAGATCCCAAAGTCTTTCCTCATAGGGCCTGTCCCCCAGACCCTTGATTATGCTGGTGGCCCTTCTCTGCACCCTTTTAAGCTTGTCCACATCCTTCTTGAAGTGTGGTGACCAGAACTGGACGCAGTACTCCAGCTCAGCTGTGGCCTCACCAACGCCGAATAGAGGGGAAGGAGCACCTCTGGATCTGTTGGCAACACATCTGCTGATGCACGCCAGAGTTCTATTTGCTCTGTTGGCGACTTCGTCACACTGGTGGCTCATATTCATCTTCTGGTCGATTGTCACCCCTAGGTCCCTTTCGGATGCAGTGCCAGCCAGTGGACCACCACCCATCGTATAGACATGGTGAGGGTTCTTCCTACCCAGATGAAGGACCCGGCATTTGTCCCTGTTGAACCTCATCTGGTTTTGTTCAGCCCATAGGACCAGCCTGTCAAGGTCGTCCTGAATCCTTGACCTGTCCTCTGATGTGCCCGCTTGTCACAGTTTGGTATCGTCCGCAAACTTAATCATTGCATTTTTTCACTCCCTCGTCCAAGTCATTAATAAAGATATTAAAAAGCATGGGCCCAAGCACTGATCCCTGGGGTACATCACTGGAGATGGCCTTCCAGGATGAGGCCACCCCATCAATCAAGACTCACTGGGATTGGCTGCTGAGCCAGTTCCCTACCCACCTCACTGTAGTCTGGTCTAGGCCAGAACTCTCCAACTTGACTGAAAGAGATGAGATGTAAATTTAGCCATTTGATACAACATTTAATTGGAAGATGTCAGAGCATTCTCCCGGGCTTGCCATGTGTCAATTGGTTTATATGTTTTTTATGGTTGAATAAAATGAGTTATCCAGAAGCATGAGTTTTCAAAGCTAGAAAAGGAATTGGGAGTGGAGACTCCTGCATTTTGTAACTTCAGGGAAAGTTATTCCTCCCTTAATCTGTAGATCAACCTTTCTCAATCCATGGGTTGTGGCCTAAAAGTGGGTTGCAAGGATATATGAAAGGGTCACAAACAAACTTAAAAATGGATCAGTAAACTTTTAAAAGTGTGTTCTCTTTTTAAAGGAGAAAATCATGGGGAAACTAGGTTTTTTCTTGCAGGCTGGCAGAGTTCCAGCCTGCTGGGGCCTGGGGGTGGGGGGCCAGCAAGTCACAAGTGAGGGGCACCAGTAGGGCCAGGGGGCTGTTTTCTTCTTAAACTATTTACTGGCTCAGGACTGGCCATCAAAGTTTACAAATGGGTCCTGGTACAAAAAAGTTTGAGAACCACTGCTGTAGATGTCAAGATCATTGGTTCTTTTTGTAAATTCATGAATCAGTTTCTCTAAGTAGAGACAATTAGACTCGAATTGATGTCAGAGTGCCCTATTTCAATGCTTTTGCTACTGCTTTATTTTTCTAGCTCCAGGGATGAGGCCGCCTATGGGAGGACACATGCCAATGATGCCAGGCCCACCAATGATGAGACCTCCATCCAGACCCATGATGGTGCCAACCAGGCCAGGAATGACCCGTCCTGACAGATAAAGGTGGAAGCTGAGCTTCTGTTTTCCCTTTTTGTTTCTGATTTTTTTTTTTTTGTGTGTGTGTGTTCTTCCTACAGTGCTACCTACAACTCCAGGATTTTGCATTAAAACAGTGGCCTGAAAAGACCTGCCACCTCTTCAGTTTGCAAAAGGCCTGATAGGGGCACCTAGATCAGGACTGATTCATTGTAACTGTTTTTCCACATTTGAAATGTAACAATAAAAGGTTGATACTGGTTTAGATACAGAGAGTCTAATGTGATTTGCTGCCTGTTGCTTTCTTGGGTAGAATGAGATGTGTAGGTCCCTGCTGCCCCCTCGCCTGTAGTTCGCTGCTCTTACCCCTATGCCCATGGCATTCTTAAATATTAAGATGTTCTCTGCAACACAAAATGCCTTTTATAAGATTATGAATGCAGCTTTGTTTTAATAAAAACATGACACATGAAAGGACTGCAGTATCTAATTATCAGGGAGTCTGCACTGTGCAATAACCCTTAGTTGCTGTTGAGTAAGATAAATTTTATAAAATGGGCACACCTTTCCAGAGCGTAGCCCAAGGGACCATATAGCTGTTGTTGTTTTTTTTGTTTTTTTTTTTGTTTTTTTGCAGTAAATTACTCTTTTTTTGTCTCATGGTGGGGGGGGTGCTTGAAATGACAGTCTGTGTTATTCCTGTTTTGTGGATAAACAGTTTGGTCACTAGAGCTGTTGAAGCAGCAACCACTGTTTAGCATTAGATGTGTTCCTTCAAATGCAAAAAGACTTCTAGAACAGATGCAGGGCCCTTCAGCTGTAATAAAATGGTTTGGCCATGAGTCTGTTAGAGTAGTGCGTTGCACTAAGGCAGGTTGTTTTCCCATACGCAGATGGAATTGTCCTGCATATACTTTGCCTACAGCATAACTTTTTTTACTTGTATTTCAATATTCAGATCCAGACACCTTTGCATTTTACCAGAAAGCATTTGATCAGCAGTCTACATCTGATCTATTGTTGTAGCTTGCTATGACAGGGCATGGCAGGAAAATAATTGCTTGCATCATGGGAACATAGCAAAAGTTATGTTCTTTGACTCTAGTCACTTTCTCGGAAACCGACAGACAAAGGACAGTTGAGTTAAGGAGCCAGTTCTAAACATCGGTCCTTGGTGGACTGTGGTTCTGAGAAGTGAAACTGCTCACAACTTGCTCTTGGCTCTGTTTCTAGAAACACTGAATCTGCAGGTGCGGAAGAAGAGAAAAACCCTGTGGTCTGTAGATTGTTCCATATTAATGTTTCAATGTTACAGCCTTGATGGAACTCCCCAAGCTGGACACTCTCACCAGGAATTGGTGTTCTAGGTGCCAGTAGGCTAGATCTGGGAGTTCTCAAGCTTCCCTTGAGGTGAACTTGTAAAACTGTCCCTACCCATGATTTCTTCTACATGTTTCTGCCACACAAACTCTGTCTCTTCCTGTTCATGAGAATGGAACTGTGCAGCCCCAGACCTACCAGGACTGGCTATGCCAAGACCCCTCGGTAACTTGCGCACAACCGTTCCTGGAATTGACCGTTGTAGGTTTCAAGGCTGCTTTGCAGGGGCTGTGATGGAGAAGGAGTAGACTTTCAGGTGTTCTAAATGTTATTACTACTTGTGCCAGCACCAGGAATATACAGACCTTGACAAAAATACCAGTTAAAAAAATACCTGTGCACTTTTCCCTGCCTCAGATTGACCCTCCTTCTTCATGTAAAACCTAAGACTACCCGTCTCTGTGGCCTCCTGCATAGGGCTTCCTTTTTGGAAGGTGGAGTCTCTCCCTCCTCTGAACACAAATATATCCGCTGCTCTTTCTCTTCCACTGCTTCCTGGGATACCTACTTATAACTTCTAGTCACCTTTAGTCATATGTCTCCTGATCAATCACAGCATATGATCATAGTTCCCAACTGGGTGTACTGCTCTTTAGTTATCTTGGGGTTCAGACATGGAAAACTGGTTTGTCCAGGATGACTACCATCCTGCTATTCAAGTGCACTCCATTAAAATGTAGAATCAAATTTGATGGCACTATGACAAGTACAAGAGTGCTTCCTGTTGCCTTTTGGTAAGGAGGCAATTAAGGTCCAGGTTTAAATAATTTACTCTGGCATGTGTGCAGGCTCCAATATGAAATAAACACACATTCAGGCATTCACCAAACTGCCACACCTCACTACAAAGAAACTCCTTTACAAACTATGCAGCCATTCCATGGAGCCCAAGGTCCAAGAAGGCCATCTTTAGACTGATGTTTTGTGTAATACAGGCCATTCATTTCCATTTAGTTACCCTTGCGTCAAGCCCAATAAATTGACTAAAGCTAGAAAGGAATCTAGACTAAAATCCACCACACTTGTTGGTAGTTTGTTCCAAAGGTTAATTGTCTTCACTCTTAGATTTCTGCTTTCTAACTTAATTTTTTTGGCTTCAGTTTCTTTCCAGTTTTGTGTTGCTCCTGGGTAAAATTAAAGGGTCCTTTATTTTTTGCTTTCTCCCTATGAAGGTACCCAAGGTGCGTCTGTACGGTTGCTAACGTTGGTGGAAGGATGCTTTTGTTTCTGCTACCTCCCCCTGTTCACACATGCCAAACCCAATGACTGCTCTTAAGATTTCTGTTTCTGGTGGGCCTGAGAACAGCCTTGATGGATACCTGCAGCACAGCTTCACCACTGTGTATTGGAGTTGTGCATGTGAGCAGGTGTATGCAAGTGAGACATGCTTAGGAGCAGGAACCTTTAACAGCACTGATGCTACATGGTATTGAAATAACCTTGCATACTGTAATCAAGTTACTTCTTGACCTTTTTAATAAGCTACCAACTATGAGCTCTTAAGGTCTCTTTCTGGGCACTTTCTCTAGTGCTCAAATAATTTTTGTGATTGTTCTCTCCACTCTTCCCAACTTTTCTACATTCTTTAAAAATGGGACTTGTAACTATGTACTATTCCAGTTTTGATCTCATTAAAAGCCCTATACAGCTGCTATTTCCTTGTTTATATGGTGATGGATCACAGGAACCCTTTTTTCCATGGGATCATGCTGAGAGGCATGTTGGGTTTCTTTATCTAGTTTGGGCTTTAATTCATTTTATTGAAAGGGAGATAGTCCCTTTTCCCAGGATATGGTTTCTCCATTCTGGTTTGTAGTCTTTGCTCCTAGACTCGAGTCCTTTTTTCTTTGAATGAGGTCAAGTGATCCAAAGTAACTCCTTGTGAGTGCTCGTACTTTATCCCTAGTTTTTACTAATCCATTAGTCTGCGTCATGAACAGATTTCATCAGCAGTCATTGACCAGGGTGTAAATGTTGATTAGCATCATAGCTGTTTGCAGAACTTAATTAGCAATACCTCTCTCTAGGTAATTCTCTACTTCTTGAGATTACTCGGGTCACCAGATTTAATCAATGTAATATGTGCTTTATTCATATAGGGCTAATTTTCTAATCAGAATGTTGTGTGAACATTGTATGATACTAAACCAAATGCTTTACATACATCTGGGTCATCTACTCCATTACCTCTGTCAATCAAACTTGCAGTCTTCTCATAGGAAAAAGGTTTATTTGACAAGACCTAGTTTCTACAAAAACATGTTGACTGGTGCAAAGTAGCCTAGTCTTCCCCTTTGAATCATGTAGCAGCTTATTATTTGTCTAGGATTGATGTCAGACTAGCCACCATCTCGCACACAAGGGCCCTGATCCTCAAGCACACAAGAACAGAAGAAGGGGGAAAAATAAGTTTTAGAAGTGTTAAATAGATAGATACCCGCGGGGGTATAGATAGATCCATATTATCTATAGCAGAGAGAACCTTGGTTTTAATTGCTCCGTATGACCGATATAAAAGCAGTGTAAGCTGCACAGAAGGCAAACTTATTGTTTCTCTACATAACTTGAAATCTGCTTCTTTTCAAGCTAGCTTTAAACATGGCTGGCATAGGGCTCCATAGAGTTTGGGGATTCAGCCACACAGTGAAAGTAGACAATTAGTCTCTTCAGCACAAATCTGTCACCTCAAGTGGATTTTTCTTGGTGGTTTCAAAGCAAGAACAACAACAGGCAAGGATTATGGTTGGTCAATACTGACTGGTTTACAGGTCTGCTGCTACAGTCCCTGTGTGGGCAAACTTCAGCTAGCACTGAGGTTGGCTTTTAAATCATCTCCAGTTTTCTCTTTCCACAGTCTTATTTTCCAGTTGTGTGAAAAAGGAAACAGGGCGGGGGTATCTTGAGAGGTAAATTCCCAGAGGATTTAAATGGTGCTTTGCTGTCCTGTTACCCAGCTGAGCAGCAGACATTGACTTGGCATCCTTTCATCTGGGGGAGAGTGGATATTGCAGCCTACGGTGTGGATGGTTTGCAGTGTCCCATGTGACTGAATAGTGCGAGCCAAGATTTGCATGATCTGTGGCACTGGCTAGAAGTGTGTGCGCCATGATTGGGTGGTCAATACTGCAGTTTGAAAAAAACACCCTAATATTTTCCTCTTATTTTAGATGTCCTTCCCCTTATTCCTATCCCTTATCTTGTCATAGAGAGGCATGTGACAGGAGAGTGGCTGATCAAATGTGGCATAAAATGGACACCTTCATAATACAACCAGTAATAGATGCATTATCATGTTTTTGGTGCCATTTTATCAGGCAGAGCACAAAAAATAAAGTACAGCAAGCAACCCTGTTTCAAGTATTTTACAATCCATACATTGAACCTTTGTGCTGTAACAAGAAATTGCTAAGTGGAACTGATTGGCCTCTTTTGCTGTTTAATCTGAGCAGGGCCCAAAAGGTAAACACAGTGGCATAGAGCAGGTGGTTTAAAGTTGCAAGTTCTTTCCATTTTCATGATCTCAGCTGTTATCAGCTAAAGGTGAAGCTGTTCTGAGGGGTAAACACAACTTCTTTATTTAACTTGACTATCTCCTTTTGAGAGGTAAAGTATTTGCTGGCCTGAATTTGGCTTTGGAAATGAGCCCTGCAAACAGGAGGTGTGAGACTAAGCCAGTGACTTTTTGGCAATAAGAATCTCAGCTTTGTCCAAGAACATGAATGATCAATGTTGCAATATTGCCCAAGAATATGAATTGAACTTTGCTCTAATAGATGCAAAGACAGGAAGCGGCAAGAAGCATTGGAGGGCATCTTACAGGTCCGTATCACACAGGATCCTTTTTGCTTTCTTTTTGCAGGGGAAAATTTAGCTCTCATAATATTGATACCCTAGTGTGGCAGAGGACAAACAAACATTGTGGAGGCTGGTCTTCTGATACTTTACCAGTGATGATGGTGATGCTATTCTAGTGCTAAGCTTCTGGAAAACAGAATGCCACCTGTTTTCCATGGTCAAAATTGTTGCATTGTGATTGTGTATAGATGTTTTCTAGAGACTAAAGGAGACATCCGGTTTCTCTTACCAGAGCAGCTGTCCAGAGATAAAGTAACTTTTAGCATACGCAGGGTGGTTTTTGTGGTTATGTCACCAGCCTGCACTGGGAGATTCCTGACTCAGTCTCATACTTTCTGCATGACTTCAGAAAAGTCATTCAGTCTTTATGAATCAGTTTTCCTCCTTGTAAAATGTGGACGCTCCTATTTTGCTGTCCTTACAAGGATGCCAACAGACTCAATTAATCAATACTGTTAACATGCTTTGAGAGCCCCAGGTGAAAAGTGCTACCGAAGAGCAAAGGATTACTAAAAGAATCTTTACTAAAGGATTGTAATTAATTAATTCTATAGCCTTCCCTCCAGCATGAGGGGGATACTGCACAAGATCCCCTTCTGTTTAATGCAGGGGGTCTTTTTACCATTTGGGCTAGAGGCCATTGAAAGATCCTTTCTAAAATGAAAAAAACAATACTTACACATTTTCTTCTCCCATATTATACATGCTTATATTGTACAAAGCTTGGATGAGCTTTTTACTAACAGTACAAACCGGCTGGCTGGACTATTTTGCTATTCGAATCAAGGTGACAACCATCTAAACAATCACTTTGATGGGACCAGGCCCGTGTTCAGTGACATGGCCTTTGGCGTCTAGTACAGTAGTTCTCAACCTTTTTTGTAACAGGACCCATTTGTAAACACTGGCGGCCCAACCCAGTGCCCCTCACTCCTGACCTGCTGCCCCTATCTGTCTTGCTGCCCCCCACTATCCAGTGGTGCCCAAAGCACTTGAGCCCCAACTTCCAGCATCGGGGAAGGGCAGGATCCTTGCTGTGCCCCCAGCCTGTGGGCTAGATCCCCCCTGTAGCACTGCTGCGTCCAACTGGTAGCCCCTAGCACCAGTCTGCAGTAGGGGCCCACACCCATGGACCCACTGGGGCACTCCAGCCATGCCCTGCCCCGTGGGGTTGCACTAGGGTTGCCAACTCTCTTTGACTCTATTCCAGGAGGTTTTATCCTGTGATGTAATGACATGAATGACTTTACATCAGGAAGGCAAATACATGACTTGCATTTAAAAAAATCCACTGGATAACTGTAGGACTCAGATTCAACATTTGCTAGGTATCCAGGTTGTAGCCGTATTGATTTAGAGGAAAAGGCAATCGGGACTCATGGTAGAGATGATCTCTTTTACTAGACCAACAAGATTCTTACAAAAAAATAAATAAATTTAAAAATCTTTAATTGGAAATTCTTTTGTTGCAAGCTTTTGGGCTTCATCAGGCATTGGAGAAAAGATTGGAAAAGTTCTCCTGGGTTGAACTGAAAGTTTGCCTTTCATAGGATTCCAGAGGGGTCAATAGATGGCAAACTCCTCTGGGCAGGCAGTGCCTAGCTGGTGTGGATCCTGGGAGGATCTGTGAGGATGCAAATGACCTTGAAGGATCTCAGCTGGTCCCAGTTGCTTCCTGCTGGAAGTTGTTTCATATTTTCCTATCCTATAAAATCCAAGCTTTCATTTCTACCCAGGAAAACTTGCACAACCTTTTCTCCAATGGGGGTGTGTGCGCATGCCCCAAAACTTGCCATTAAAAGCATGCTTCTTTCTCTTTTATATTTTTATTTTTGCAAAAATCTAATGAAAGGAGATCACCTCTCCCAGGACATGCAGCCTTTCATCTCGATGTGAATGAATGCCCTAGCCCGGCTCAGCAGTGTCTTGCTGCTAATTCCCGGGGGCTCCAGGGCCGTCCTGGGGAGGGGGGTGGGGGTGTCTCTGCGGCTGTGCGGCGCGCTGAGCCCGCCAGGGGGCGCTGCAGCTG
>NW_017729019.1:14491132-14506836 GCF_001723915.1 Gavialis gangeticus | reverse complement strand
TGTCCAGGTGGGCCGGGCGGGCGGCTTTGGGCCGGGCCTTCAGGGGGGAGAGGCGGAGGCGGCGGCGGCGGCGGCCGGGCTGTGGTGATGGGGCTGGGGCCGGTCCTGCTCGACCCCCGAGGGCCCTGCCCGCCGGGGCATGCGGCCCCTCAGTGTGCAGGAGCCTCAGCGCGACGTGGGACCAGCGCAGCGAGAGGCTGCGCTGCCCGCTTGCCTCTACCTCCTGCCTGGGAAGGAGCCGGTCCATTCGTCCTTCCTTTGGGCGACCTCGGACACTGCTGCAAGCCAGCCCGCACCCTCCTCGCCCCGTCCAGAGGTGGGGGAGATGTGCGCAGGGACACCGGGGAATGGGACGCCGACCCCTTGGCCTGCGTGGGGGAAGTAGGGCACCGACCCCTTGGTCTGTGCATTGAGGCTGGGAAATGGGACGCCGACCCCTTCGTCTCTAGCTCTTCCACGAAAAGAAAACGAACCTATTTCCTGTCCCGTGCTGGAGGGAAGCTGAGGCACAGGGCTAGCAGGAGCGAGGGATAGAAAACCCGGTGTTTGGGAAGTCTGTGTGTCCTCTGCACTGTGAGCTCCAAGCTTTGGACTTTCAGCCTGAAAACCCCCAACCTTGCAGAGTTTCTGAGACCTGGAACTTCATTTTTAAATGAGCAGCCTGCTCTGCCAAACATCTGTCCGAGGCTGTGCTGTGAGTCACCAGTTGCTCAGCCCTCCAGCTTTCCAGGCATCACACCAAAAAGATGCGACACAGCCTGCTGCTAAACCTTTTAAAATGCATAAGGAATAAACAGCAAGGTTGTCCTTAGACCAACACGGCTACAACTTGTGTCTTAAATGGCAAGGTTCTTTGAGTAGATGCGATATCTGTTGTTAGAGCAGCTGGGTATTCATTGCCAGACATCTTAAATGAATTTTCTGTTAGACCTGACAGCGCAGCTCTTGGCTGCCCTCCCCTCGCCCCATCCCAGATCTCTGTGCTGTGTGTCATGTGCATCCAGCTCTTTGCCAGGTGTGGCTGAGCTGTTTGTAATGAGGCTGGATGGACAAGAGCACGCTGGAGCAATTAGTAATCAAAACTCAAAGAGGCCAAGTGATCCTAGACTTTGAAACCCCCAGCATTAAATGAGACTTATTTTCTGCCCGTATGTAATGCTTTGTCTTTTGCTTTAGATGCCTACATTTTTCTGGCTGGTATCCAATGGCCTCTTCATCTTCTGGCTCTTTTGTCTTTCAGTATCCATACCAGGTGCTGTTAAAGCCCCTTCTTGTTCAAGTCACGTCTGTTGCTTCTAAGCTAGTTGTGTATCAGTCCTCCGCTGTGCTTTTCTCTACCTTGTTCTGCGGTGTCTGAAAGCACAGTGTAAAGGTGGGAGCGGGGAGTTAGAAGTGTGGAGGAATCCTGTCTTCTGCTGCTGATTATTGACACTGGCTTGTGGTGTTGGCTGAGGTTAGTCAGACAGAGCCCAGCCCATCCTCTGGTTATCTCCCATCAGATGCCTGTGCCCATGCAGATTCCCATGGACTTAGCTGGGGATCTGTAAAAAGCTTGCAGAATGGGGGCCTTTGTACTTTGTCTGGTTGACATGTATTGTGAAACCTACATTCATTAGAGCCTCCTAAAGTTGCTTTGCAAAAGCAAATTATAGAGGGATGATGTTGTTTTTCTAATATTGCACTCCTGGTCTGCTTCCCGTCAAATGCCACCCCCCCTCCTGTTTTACTCCCTCTGGGTCTCTTCTCTAATTACTGGCATGTTTGCTTGTTTGAGAGAACTTTGCCACTGAATCATTTGTCTCCTTTTATTTTCTGTTCTCAATTTGCATTTGAAATAATGCCTTGCTCTTTTTGCATCCTCCTCGCTGATTGTGAATTCTGTGTGGGGGTGGGTTTTTTCCGTGCTCTCTGTATTCTGGTATTTGCAAGAAAGGAAAAAGGCAAGACATCAGTGTCAGGGAAATCCAAGGGAGTCGTGCTGTACCAAATAGTTGAGTAACTATTGTCAGAAGAAATCACATGCACTAGCAATTGAATAATGGATGGTTACTCTGCAGTGACCGATAAGGTCAGTTTTGCTGTAGGTGACAGGGCACTCCATTAGGAATGCACGTTAAAACACAGGATGAGTAAGTTTTGACACAGCTTGAATTCCTAAAACAGAAAGCATCTAAGCTCTCGAATTTACTTTTTGCCATCTGTGCCATTCACTCTTCAGTACTATTTTTAGATCAGAGAAACAAAATCGATCTGTTGGTTTCATATTTTAATTCTCCTGCACTGGCACAGGACTTCAGTGTTTGGGTTGCAAGTACTACATGCATGCTTACATCCCAGCATAAAATTGACATTGGAGGGAACGTAGGTGCTCTTAGGCATGAATTCTGCCTGGTGTGTGTTAGTACAGTGCTGGAGCTTGACGTGGCTTGGGCTCCTGGGGCTGTGTTGCAACATCAGTGATTCAGTTCTGTTTATCTGGTTATCAGTTGTGGAAATGCATCTACTGACTTTGTTCATCTTCTCTTGTCTACACCACATTTGACCATTTTGTTACACGTGCTTGTGCTTGTTTGTTGGACATGTGCCTTCAAGCAGCAGGTGTTGCATAGTCTGAGGCTCTGTGCTGCAGTCACAGGTGGTTGAACCAGTGGTGTAACCTCACTTATGCATCAGTTTGTGGGAGCGTATGTAGGTGGTTGGGACATTGCCACCATTGCTGTGTTTCATCAGCCCCTGGGGGTAAGGATTTGGCTGCTGGAATGTCCATTTTTCCACTGTCAAGTATTTTCTTCAGCCTTTCATTCCACATCTGTAGTCATGTCTCCTTGGGTGCGGCATCCTGCGTGACTTCAGACATTTGTGTGCTGCCAGATGGTCGTACAGCAGGTGTCTTGCCTCTTCAGTTAGTCTCAGTCGTTCCATCCTGCTGGCCACTGCTCTTCGATGTCAGGTGGAGCGATGCCAGCCAGCGGGTGCACACTGTTTAGGCTGGTAGGCTTCAGGCATCCTGTGACGCATCGGCAGCTATGGTTCAGAGTGGGGACAGGGTGCTTAGTGTGCATGGATCTCTCCCATACAGGCCATGCATACTTGGCAGAGGAGAAGCTGAGAGCCAGGGCAGTGGTTCGGGTGGTTGAGAGGCTCACTCCCCATTTTGAATCGGTGAGCTTATGTAGAACGTTGTTCTGAGTGCTCACTTCTTGCTTTTGTCTTTGTGATGTGTTCTTTGTATGAGGGGGTTCACCCAAGGGCAGCTCCAAGATAAAATGGATTTGGACAGTAGGAGAGTGGAGTCCCAGGCCATGTAACGTTGAGCTGGCCGTTGGCCTTGTGGTTTTTTTAGATGGAAGGCACATACTCGTGCTTTCACTGGGTCAGCACGTAATTAGTTTCCAACGTAGTATGAGCTTAGGCCAGTTAGTGTCTCATTTAGAGGGTTTTTCAACATGGTCAAAGCCAGCGTTTTGGACTGTTATGCACAGGTCAGCTGTGTAGGTGAAACATTTTGTTTCCAAATCAATTGGCTGGTCATTTATATAGATGTCGTATAGCAGTGGAGCAAGCATGCTTCCTTGAAGAGACCATTAATCTGTCGCCTCCATCTGCTTCACTTCCCATCCAATTTGACAAAAAAAAAAAAGTCTGTTTTCAAGCAGGGTTCATATCAGCTCTGTAAGGCATTTCATTTCCAGGGTCTTGTGGTGGAGTCGTTAGTGGTCAACTGTATCATAGGCAGCTGCTAGGTTGTCAAACAGAGCTCTGGCAATTTAGCCTCTTTCAAAACTGTCCTGGGTATGTTGAGTTAGATTGAGCAGCTGGCCCGTTGTTGGGTTTTTTTTTGTTCTTTGGTTTTTTTTGAGGGCGAAAGCCAGTCTGTTCAGGGATTAGGTGTTTACCCATGTATGGAGCAAGCTAGTTCAGTGTCAGTTGTTCATACAATTTGTATGTGGCATTGCAGAGAGAGAGGCTTGAAGCTCTTTGGGTCAGATGGATCTTTCCCTGGATTTAGAAGTGCCACTATCTGAGCATGTTACTATATCTTGAGAATTTTTTGGCTGGCTGCGAATGAGTTGTGTAGGCAGAGGAGCCATGCTCGAGTCTGGGGTCCGAATTGCTCGATTTGTTCAGTAACATGTCATCAAGGTCGGCTGCTTTCCCAGTCTTCAGTGCGTTAATACCAGCATTCAGCTCTGTCATTTAGAAGGAGCTTGTAAAACCCAGATCTTTTGGATACTTGTACCTTTCCAATCTGAGATTGTTTTTGGATTTGGGGCTTTATCCATCGAGAAAGCAGCCGAGGAGCAATTTGGTTAGTGGTGACATGTTGTTGATCTACCTTTTGCAGGTTGTCACTTAGTTAACATATTGTCACCCATGCCTTTTTACTATTATGCATCATATCAGTTGACTCAGTCAGGGTCTGCCAGGATTTCCTGCGTCGTTCTATGGTGACTAACATGAGCTCCTTGCCTGTAGCGATGGCGTTTGCAGAAAAGGGTCTAGTTTACTAGTTCATATGGTTTCTTGGCTGTAGTCTTTGCGTGGACCCGTGGCTTGCAAAGGGAGGCCTGGGATGTAATTTGTGGCAGCCCTGCAGGATGTTCTTCCTTGCAGATTTCTGTACAGCTTTTATGAATTGGTCATAGTTCTCAGGCAATGCTTTGATGGTTTTGACTGTGGCATCAAGGTATTCTGAAAAGCCTTTTCACCTTGCCTTTTTAAGGTTGAAACATTGGTGGGATGACACTGTTATAAGTATTGTTGTGGCTTGGATCTGAATGCCAATTGGTTGATGTTGAGAATGTGGGATAGGGTCTATAATCCCATTTTATTGCTTAGCCCAGTGATGATGTTGCTGGTGAATATAAGGTCTGGGTTGTATCCTTATTTCCAGCAGCTACTGTTGAATGATTTAAGTAGTTTTGGGCCATAAATCAAACTCAGCTGGTATGTATCCGACCAGGCTTCTATTGCAGGGGTGGGCAAAATACGGCCCATGGGTCGGATGTGGCCAGCCAGGCCATTCTATCCGGCCCATGGGGCCCCTAAAAAATAAATTCAGAAAATTAATATTAATCTGCCCCGGCTGCTTGTCATGCAGCCCTCAATCGCTTGCCAAAACTCAGTAAGCGGCCCTCTGTCCAAAATAATTGCCCGCCCCTGTTCTACTGTTTCACTATCTTTATTGGTCTCATTGTAGCCCCATTGTGTCCTGGCGCTATTAGTCACCAGTGATCTCCTGTGGCTTACTCTGAGTGATCCTTGGTGCATCTATAAAGGCAAAACTTGTGTAAAGTTGTTTGTAGACTGAAGTGATTGTGATTACGTTGAATTTGATGGTCAGGATTTCAGTGCTGTTTTCTTCAATCTTTGCTGTAGAAATTATTACTGATCCAGTTTTAACAAATATGGCACTTCCAAATTGTTTGCGTCGTTTTTCAATTGCCGTAGTCATTCCAGGTATTGAAGGATGGTTATTATGAGGCCCTTGGTGCATCACTTGTAAACACGAGACATCATGTCAAACTTTCTTACATAGATTTAGAATTAGGTGTTTTTTTCCACCATTGAAAACCATTCAAAGTTTGCGGATAGTACCGTCAATACTTGCCCTAAGAGGGGCTTGTGTCTACTTTGGTCCCAAGGCATTATAATGGTTATAGTTGGTCCATGCGTAGGTTTTAAAATCATGGTTTGGAGTGTTAGAAGAATTCACAGGCATTATCGGACAGGAGTTGTGACATGAATGCTGCAGCTATGGCCCCCTTGATGATTTGTCTTGACCAGTGATTCTCAACAAAGTTGACGGGAGATCCTTTTAAATGTGGTGTGGGCTACTGTGCAATATTAATATTGTTGGGTGTGCAAACACCACCCTGCGATAAACCCAGAGATTTCAAATAAGTATCTATAGCATCACAAACTTTCTGACCTGTTGCAGACTTCCCATGTTCTTTGCAACAGAAGAATTGCTCTATTTATGGTCAAAAACCAAATGAAAGCTAAGAGCTGACATTTTCTGAAGAGGCAGGAGTTATGGTGGACTGAAGAGGGGTGGAGGAGATGGTTTAATTGTGTGTGGAAGGCAGGACATTTTTCTTAGACATTGGGGCTGGAAGGGGCCTTGGAAAATCATCGAGTCCAGCCCCCTGTCCCAGGGGCAGGAAGTCAGCAGGGATCATAGGATCCCAGCAAGATAAACATCCAGATGTCTTTTGAAGGCATTCAGAATAGGTGCTTGAACCACCTCCGGCCTCAGTCTATTCCAAACCTTGGGGGCTCAGACAGTAAAGAAGTTCTTTCTTATGTCCAGCCTGAAACGGTCAAGGAGGAGTTTGTGACCGTTTGACCTTGTCATCCCTTGGGGCGCTCTGGTGAAAGGATGTTCCCCCAGATCCTGGTAAGCACCCCAATGAAGTTGTATGTGAGAGATGTATGTTGGCAGAGGCATGGGAAAGTCAGCAACAGCACAGGGAAAGACCAGAGAATAAACAGCATAGAGAATGAACACTTCTCGTCAAGGACATGACAATGAAATGGTGCTGTACTGTACCACCAGCTGGCACCAACCACTGACCTAACTGCTGAGATGTAGGTAATATGAACACATGGGATCACACTGTGCTGTCATTTTTTGTCTCTGCTAGTCCCATGCCTGTGAGCAGAGGCTGAAGCTGCCAGGAGCTTTTCTTTCTAGAGCTTTCAGAGTACCAAGGCACAACTTCCTTGTGCTAAGTTTCACTCCCAATCCATCAACTGTGATTTATCTGGTACCTAGTCCCCTCTGTGTAACTGGAACACTGGGATGGACCAGTTTGGACGGTCTTTGCTTTGGCAGGTCTGCAGGGATAGTGGCACCTACTGAAAGACAAAGCCTTGACCTGGAGTGGCGCTGAGAGCACTTGCAGCTGTGGAAATCCAGGTTGGAATGAAGTGTTTTAATGGCGGGGAGGAATTAATGTAGCCCTGAGTGGCAGTTTTTGTTGCAGTTGGTTTGTGCTGATGTCCTTCATGTCCTGTATCTCTCTCTGTGGACTTGTAAGTTGGTGAATGAAAGGGGAGAATATGGTCAGTCTGATGAAAGGAAAAGCCTGATCGTCAGTGGTGGTTGGAAGGTGTAAAAAGGCTGTGTAGATGGTTCCATTGATCACTATAAACTTGTCATTTTCTCCTTTATCCAGCTGGCAGCAGGGACAGGAAGACTGGGCCATGGGAGAAACTGCTGGAAGTGTCTCCCATAACCTAATATTAGAGCTACATTTGATTCAGTGTAAATAAGCTGGGGTTTTAAAAGCAGAGCAAATTTATCAAATGTAAACCAATAAGTAGTGTGTATGTGGAAAGCAACACCACCTCTAGCTCCAATTGCAGGACACAATACTACTGCAGACCTAGGGGAAGGTCTTTGATATTTGCATTTTGCTAGCAGATGGCTCCCAAATGCTTGCCTGGGTGAGCCATGTCATACAGTAGTGTGTTGTAGCTGCTTCCCTTCCATTCATAAGTGTATGGAGTTATCCCTTCCCCCAGTCAAGATTGTGTTGACTTGACCCTGTTTCACTGGCAATCACATATCATCCCTGTGGCAACTAAAGCAATTGCCAATATGGAAAAAACTCAGGAAAGCATTAATGTATCTTCTTGTTTCCTCTAATGCACTTAAGCACCTAGAAACAAGGAGTCAGCACCAGGGGAACAGCAAGAATTGTACAGGTCATGTTGGGAGCCTCTTACTTGGCACTGTTATCAAAGGTTCAAAACACGTTATGAGCAGTATTGAACTGTCCTCATTTGTTTTGTGGGGAGGGAGATGCAAAGTTTGTTGTTTTGATTTCTCGCACAAGGGCCAAATCTACACAAGATGCTTTATGGTGCAGTAGCCTAATCTACTGTGCAGTAAAGTGTCTCCATCTACACATGCAGGCACTTACTGCACAGTAAATTAACTTACTGCACAGTAAATTTACTACCTGCGTATGCATGAATTTACTACCTGCATATTAATTGCATGTGCGGATGTGCCAAGGAAGCGGAGTCAGCTTCTGCACGTGTAGCTTAGAGCTGGGAATAGAACAACCCAGATCTCCCAGTCCTGTTCGTAGACCACACTTTGGCTGCAGTAACAGAGAGCAGGACTTTCCATTGGAGTCTGAGAGGAGTTTGTACGTAGCCATTCGAAGGTAGGGAATTTTCCCCACGTCACTCATGTGATACCAGGACCTGACTGGGCAAAGAAGAATCCTTTACACCATGCTGCAGACAGAAGCTATATCAGCATTACATTTTATGTTACATCAGGATATCTTCTTAGGGTATCATGTAACGTTCATGCCCTTTTGCTCCTGAGAGCAATGGGGGAATGAAACCATTGTGACCTGAACTCTGCTTCATTCAGGGTTTCAGTGAAAGGGATTTAGCTCACTTACACCATTGGAATAGACAGGTGTAACAGTTAAATCAGAAGAGCTGATACATGCTCCTCCATGACACATCCCTCTTCCCTTTTGAAATGTTTTGACTTGCTTCTATCCTCAGCCTTAGGTTTTTTCAGGTTTCAATTAGAAGCCAAGACAGCAATAACCTTGGGGATGCATCATTTTCATCCAGAGAAGGCAGGACAGAGCAGTGTTTCTGTCAGAAAAATGAGGTTTAGCCTCTGTCACTGAAGAATTATTTGGGTGGAGGAGGGACTGGCTCTAGATTCTGTGCTAGGCATGAGGGTGGATTACTTGATTGTACTGGTACAGTCCTGCAAGAGTGGGGGAAGTGCCAAAGCCCCTCTGAGCTTTCTCTTTCGTCAGTATTTTAGTTTTGTGCTTAAACCCGAACTCTGGAAATCACCATCAGAAATGACAAGCTGCCCTCTTAAATTCCATGGTAGTTTTACTTGAATGTGTGACTTTTCACTTCTTATCATAAACTGTTTGGCACTGGACCTGTGTGCTCTTTAGCAGCTATTGCATCCCAGCTGAGAAGTGGCTGCCTTCCAGTGACAAGTAAAGTGACTGTTGCGTGCATGCCTGGTAAAATGCTCTGGGTTTCTTTTGGCAAAAAAGGATGCAGTATAAATATAAGATGTACAATTCTATCTTTTTAAAGTAGATCTTCCTTCCTGCTTTTTACCCAGATTTGATTGGAAGTGAACGTTGTTTCATGGATCACGGTCCTTTGAATGGTCTGACATCAGTTACCGTGTTTGATCCCCTTGGAATTCAGGGAAGATATTAATTCTCCTGAGTAGCATCTCTGGATCTCAGGTGGATTACGCAAGATTTTGAACTGTGCAATGATGCAACTGCGTTCTGCCCTTTGCTTTGCTTGCAGCTACTGAAAAGCCTGTGCCCTTTGCTAGCTGGGAGCAGGAGAGCTGAATAAATAGCAGTTCTGCCGTAGGGGGAGCAGGTGAATAAGGGGATTGGTAATGGGGGCTGTAAAGCCTTTCACCTCTAAAATCAGTTTTAAAACAGTCCAGACACACAATGATTGAAAGTGCTTACCAACTGCTGGCCCATATGAAATGAATTTGGGAGGCTCCGTTCATTTCTAAATGGATGGCATCCATGCCTCAAAATCCATCGCTGTTGGCACTAATTGTGCCCCCCCTTTTTAAAGTCCTAACAGAGAGGCCAAGGACTGAGCTGACCATGGAGTTGAATTCCTCTCTCAGTCCTATTAATGACTGATCTTAAATTGGGTTAAGACTCACAAGTGACCAGTGTAGAAAAACCTGCATTTTGCATACTTTGTGGAAAAAGAGACTTTTAGCCCTAGGCTGCAAATCTAGCACTTGTCACTAAGATACTTACACATTAAAATATACCAAGCAAAATATTTCTGCTTCAGTGGCTCAAAAGTACCTTGTCTTTGACCGTGACATTGTCTTTTTGCCTTTCAAATAGTACAATAACAGCTCTTCACCTCAGACTGCTGGAGACGATATTAACCTTAACAGATGAAAATTCTGCATTGGCATTTACATATCACCCTTTTCCTGCGATGTAAATATTGTCTCCCATTTGACTCAAGGATGACATTGCACAAAGGTGTTCTTGCCTTCAGCACTTGTCAAATCCTCTTTCAGTGAGCAGGGGAGCTCACGGCAGCTTACGCTGGAGGTGGCAAGTGCCTAAAATAGCTGTGATAACTGTAGGAAGTGCACAAAACCACAAAGCTCCTGACAGCGAAGGGCTGATGCTAAGCCAGCTGTTAGTCAAATGGAACTTGCTGTTTTGGGCAACCTCGTGTTCCTGCTTTTTCAACGTGCTTCACTAAGTCCAGTAATAGGCTGTGCCTCAAACACAGGCACCCTGTGCCTCAAACACAACAGAGCATACAAGGTAAAATCCAAAGGACTGCACCCTGAGAAATAAACCTTGAAGCCAAAGTAAGTGAAAACCAGAAATGAGCCCCTCCTAGAGCCCACAACCACGCAGCCAACATGTTCCCAACAGTAGGGAATAGGAAGAAAACACAAATGTCTGGAGCCTTTTGCCAAGAAGGGTACCACAGACTTTTAATGTTAGAAGGCCTTGACTGCTTTTTCTCAGAGTGGTACCTTGGGAGAGCGAGCAGTTCCAACCCCATTGCTCTTAATTGTGGAGACCAGATCCAGGGCGGTGGATGGGTCCTCAGGAACACTGGTCTTGTATTTCCCCATGTGAGTGATGGCCGTAGTGCGTCCCTTTACAGAGAGTTAAAGCTGCTTTTGGATAAGTGTGACCCACTGTTTGGCCCTTGGGAAATAACTTAATCTCTCTGTGCCTCCCTTTCCTCAGCTGTAAATGGGAATAATACTGACCCACCTTCCCTGGATAATATGAAGATTGCTCTGAAGATTGGTTTCAGGCTCTAGTGTTTGTAAACTTCTCTGGGGCACAGTCTGGAACACTTGCTGTAAGCTCCTACCCGGTCCACTGCATAGAAGAGGGACTTCTGTGCACTCTACATTTCATTCTCCCTTGCTTTCCCAATATCCATTCTTGCCTTGCTTGGTTCTTCAGTGATTTACACTGCAGGGATATAGCTGCCCTGGTAATTAAGCCAGACCGCAGTTTGAGACCTGCTTGTTATTCATAGTTTTCAATCTTATTCCCACCTACTGCTTCCAGCATCCTGAACAGGACTGTGCATACAGAGCTTTTAAATAGTAGGTAGTCCATTTTAAAAATGTCTTGGGTAGTAGTTGCATTTTCAGTGGCTTTTAGTTTCTAGTTTCGATAAAAGCTTTTTGAACAAACAGACCTCAGACCACTAGTTGGAGAGAAAGCAACTAATAGCTGCCTAGGATCAGAGTGTGGGTGGGGAAGAGCATGCGTGCACTTGACAAGAATTCTTTTTTTTTTTTCTCCGACCTTTTAAAAGATAACCTTATTTTTTAAATGAAAAACACACTTTGCAGAAATCCACCAAACAAACTGAATACTCAGGCCTACTAGGCCTGTTTCAACTCCTTGGCTCTTGATGGGCCCAGAAAAGCTAGCTTCCACCTGGACTACAAAGTTACAGGAAGAGGAGTGCCCTTTCTTTGCTGTGTCAGATGAAGCCTCATTGTGGCAGAAATAACTTCTTGGTGCAGAAGGCAGGAAGGGTCCTGAGACAGTGTAGCCAAATCATCTCACTTTCTCTGGTCCCTGGCTTATTCCCACCAAAAGTGGCGTATCTGTCGCATAGGGCAGGGGCTGGCAACCTGTGATCCCTGGGCTGGATTCAGCCTGCAAAGAGGTTGGATACAGTCTGGAAAGGTCCAGCGCAGCCAGGGGTGGCACATAGCTGGGCTGAGCTGCCCATCCCCATCACAGTAGCCTCCTCAACTGCCTTCCCTGCTGCTCTCTGCCTGTGCTCATCCTCACTACAGTGGGGCCAGATATCTGCAGCGAGGATAAGCCAGCCAGTTTGAACGTTGCAGGTGGGACAGAACTTGAGACATGGAACTAGAACATAAAACTCAACTCCTATTCCTTGCTCTGGTAGTGTTTCTTGTTTCTCATAGACTTGTTTTTCTGCTTTCACCTTTCCTACAACCAGTTGAGTTGGCTCTAAATTACACAATAGCCTTTTGTGTTCTGGTGGGTGGAAGTAAAATACAAAGGGAAAATTGGGTTGCAAAATAAGGATTTGTTCAATATCCAGGAGGTGGAGCTTCCAACTGCAAGGAGGGCGCTGAGATGCTGTAAAATCCCCCACTTCTGTATTGCTGCTTAACTTTCTTCCCTGATGTGCTATTATTTGCTTAGGGTTTAGGCTTGGGAAACACCCTGGCAGCAGAGCAAGGTTTGTGTTCCTGACTTTGGAGCACTGCACCATTGGCATTTAAAGGTTACCGAGCTTCCAGGCAATGAACTAGAAATAGCAAAACAACTCCTCAACAAGACTGTGCATCAAGCCTGCCAAGATTCCCCCTTTATCCTTTCAGATTTACCACTGGACTGTTTTGTGAGTCTCCTTCTGGTGACGAAGAGGCTGCAGCGGGTGCATTGTAAGATGCAAGCATACAATCATGGAAAATTAGGCTTGAAGGGATCTTGGGAGTCGCACCTAGTCCAACCCCCTGCTCAAAGCAGGACTAGTGCCAACTAGATCATCCTGGCTGAGGCTTTTTCTAGCTGGGTTTTGAAAACCATCAAGGATGGAGCTGCCACCACCTCTCTGGAGAGCCTGTTCCAGTGTTTTACTGCCCTCCTCATGAGAAAGTTCTTCCTCATATCCAACCTAAACTTCCTTTGCTGCAGCTTGAGACCTGTTGCTCCTTGTTCTGTCATCTGCCACCACTGAGAACAGTCCAGCTTCATCTTCTTTCGAACCCCCTGCAGGAAGTTGAAGACTGCGATTAAATCCCCTCTCAGTTTCCTCTTCTCTAGACTAAATAAACCCAGTTCCCCCAGCCTTTCCTCACAAGTCATGTCCCCCAGCCGCTGAACCATTTTTCACTGCCCTCTGCTGGACTCTCTCCAATTTGTCCGCATCCTTTCTGTAGTGGGGACCCAAAACTGAACCCACTACTCCAGATGTGGCCTCACCAATGCTGAATGGAGGGGACTAATCCCTTCCCTTGGTCTGGGGCCTTCATGTTATTTTAGTCTCTCAACACTGAAGAGTGATATTCACTCCAGAGAGTGTCAAAATGAGTTTAAGTTAATGTTGGGGTAGGGGCAAAGGGTGAAGAAACCTCAGCGACATGTAGATTCTGTAACTTTGTTTTCTGTTTGGAAATCATGGCTTCCGCTGCAAGAAGGATTCAAACTGGATTTCTAAATCCTTGGGTTTTTGTCATTCTGCCGTCGCTGCTACCAGTTGCTATACAAGTGTAGTTAACCCAACATGCTGATGCCAGCCTGATGTCTTAGGCAGATGCTTTTGCTCTTTTGGTTCAATTGAACCGCTTTCAAAGGGAATTGTCTAAACAAAGAAGCATTCATAGACATCAGTATTCTTCCACTTGAGGAAAAATACCATACTAACTGCAGCGCTTTAAATTCGCATTGTAATCTTCTACAGATATAACTCTTTCTTCATGCAGTCTTGCTATTAGTCAGCTGTGTAGGCAGATGAAAAGGCCAGTCTACAAGCCAGATTGATCTCTGTCCAGCGTAGCTCTCTCAGCAATTGCTCCCTCAAACCCAATGCTATGAAACGCAGACTTCAGTTTTCATAGGACCGTAGGGAAGTAGGGCTGGAAGGCACCTCACAAGACTCCTGCTCAAGGCAAGACCATCCCTGACTAACCCATCCCAGCCATTCTGCTCTTGAAAATTCCCAGGGGTGTAGATAAGTTTTAAAAAAATCTCTCTTTAAGTACAAAACTACTCTGAAATTTCTGAAATGTACTTCTGGTCCTAATAATCCTGAAGCTGGGGTTTTTTTTCACTGCAGGCTACAAGTAACCCCCATGTTTTCAGCCTGGCAGAGCTCTCTAACTGGAGGCTCGGAGCAGCCAGTGGATGTTCACAGGTTGGAGCTGGGGCTACCTTAACTCCCAGGCCTGTAGGTATAATACTTTGCTCTTACAGGCAGCAGAGTTGCTTCACTGTTGGAGAGGTGTAGCAGAGACTAGCGCTGATTGATGCTCTCTGCCTGTGTGACCTGAAGTCACAGATTTATTTATTTATTGGTGGTGGGGGGGGGGGCGTTTAGTTTCCCACTGTAATATCAGGCTAGTTTTACAAGCCTGTTTGTCTGGGGTGCTGTGGATTGCGTAATGGTTTGTAAAGCACTTTAAAGTTGGAGAGAACACTGTAAGTGATAAGATTATTGATTCAACATGGTTTTTCCATCTTCTGAACAACTAATTGGGTTTAATTCTAAAAGGATTGGTACTAATTAGGCTAATGTGATGTCAGGCAGATTAATGCTATATATTAGAGGGTATCTAATACTAATTAGTCTAATCTAATCCTAATTAAATGTTTCTGTTCCTTGTCCCCAGCCTGAAATGTCTAAATCTTGTGCTGAGCAAGACTGTGTATGCTTAGTGGGCAGCTCGCTGTACGGTCATGCAGAAAGCCTGGTTTAGTGAACTGCTTGACTTCTGTCCTGTGAACTGTGCTTTGAATTCCCCTTTCTATGTATTGTGGATCTTCCAGACTGTAGCTCTTCCTCTCTTTGCAGGTTTTCTGGTCTCCTGCCCAGTTTTATTTCCTTCCAGTACTATTTTTAGTTTCAAACTCAAACATTTACCCAAGTTTGATATCTTTAAACCTTCCGCTGCCATTTTCCTTGAAGGTTTGTCTGCGTTTAGAAGCCATTGATCTTTCCCTTTATTTGTGCTGGAGCTTCTTGCCAAGTGAATGCGATTCTTGGCTCCTGAGATAATGGGGTTTAATATGAGGGGAAGCATCCTATCCCTGAGACAGATGATTGAAGAGTGGTTTCCCGAAGGAAATGGTGGAAGTTTTGTTACACAGCCCGCTTAAGACAAGTTACCAAGGTATATGCTACCTATCCCGGGTAGCACTGTGTTTGACCAAATGTGTCTCCTCCATCTCTATGTCTGAGTAGCTGATAAAGGTATTTAAATTAAGTGTCTCTTTCCATTAAGGCAGAAACTCTTCATCTTGTTCTGTATGCTGGCTACTGTTAAGACAAGGCTGGTCCTCTGCAGCATCTACTTAATACAACAGTTTTCCTACAACTCTCATTATTTTCACCCGTTTTCAGATTTCGACTCTTCCCTCCCTCGTGCTTTAAGTCTTTTCCATCCACTGTTGTATACTTGTGGTAGACATGGTAGATAATACAGTTTTATGCATCAGCCAATACATGGCACCACAATACGATTTAAGTAAATACCTGTTGTAGTGTATATTAGTGATTCTCAACCGGGGTGCTGAAAGGTTAGCAGTGTTAGGTACCCAAAAGTAATTCTCAAGAGAAACCCAGATTTCAAATAGAAATCCATATTGTTAAAAGTATTCTGTCGTCTTATGGTTCTTCTGAGTTTTTTTGCGGCAGAAGAATCGCTATGTTGTTTTTCTGTAGTCAAAAATCAATTAAAAACTAAGAGTGGGTGTTTTCTGAGGGGTGTCTTGAGTCTATAAAGGTTGAGAACGACTGGTGCAGTCACAAATTTAATAATCGTAGTTATAAGTGTATGAATGGATGCAAGTAGTGCATTTAGATATAGATGCTAATTTCTAACGTATGTTACGGTTACTGAATAGCAGCGGTTGAAGAAGCTGAAATAATTTTTTTTTTTTTTTTTTTTTTTT
>NW_017729019.1:14477297-14491072 GCF_001723915.1 Gavialis gangeticus | reverse complement strand
TTTTTTTTTTCCGGTTTGGCTTTTTGCACCTCCGGGAACAAAATAATGGGAAACGACAGATCTGGTGAACAGAAGGAGATCAGCTTTATGGCTCCGTATGTCCTGTGCTGCTGCTATCCAAGCACAGGAAATATTTGCTCGCTTGCAATCAATGCTGCCAGACAACTACAACCGTAAACATTGATTTCCAAATTCATTATTTATTGTTATAGCCTGGCTTCAGGCCAGCAGTCCGCTTTGGCTGACGTCCCTCTCGCAATAAGTAGGTTTTCTGGCATCGAGACGTATTCACAGACGTGAGTTCTTGGAGTAATGAAATCCTCTTTCGATATCTTTTTTTTAAAGTTAGTAATGGGGAAGAGAGGTTGATGCTCCTCTTTCCTCTCTGTCAAAACATCCAAACAATTGTGACTGAACTGTATCAAAGCTAAAACACTGGGAGTTCAGAAGCTGCCCAAGAAGTAAGGGATTTCCCCAGAGAACTGGCTCTTACCGTTCAAATCCAAGTAAGCCACGGTGGTTTAAGAAGGATTTAAAGTCATCTAGGCAGTGTTTTAACTGTTAGCTTGTTTTGCTAGTTATCGTTAAGAACAGCTACTCTGACTCGCCTGCTTCCTTCCTCAGTCCAGGACTTGGCATTGTAGTATCGTTACAGGCACCTCCATGCTGAAAGAAAGTAGTGATTCAGAGGCAAGTTCAGAAAACTGGGAAGTGTTTCAGGGCTGGAAGTGACAAGGGAGGCGAAATTAGTTACAGGCCGCAGTGGGCTGAAAAAGGAAATCTGCTAACAGGCCTCATTTTTGAAGCATATTTTGGCAGCCCCAGTGCTTGAACCAGGTAAAACGGACTGGACAAAGCCCAGAAGACAAATTGTAGGGAACAGTCTTCCAAAGGTCACAGGGGCGCAGATGACATTGGGCATTTTAGTTAGAAATGAAAAGCCTTACTATGTGCTGCATCTCCAATTTCCTATTGCTGCAGCTGAGAGTGAAATTGGAGTCAAGCCACTTGCCAGGTTTCAGTGCATGTTGGTGGTTAAGCTTTAGCCTGTGTGCTGCAGGTGAATTTTACTTCTCTTGACTTTCTGATGTTTGCGGGGAGGAGGGCAACAATATGTACCACTACCCTTGTACGGGCACGTGGAGAATGTGAGTTGCTTTGGTGGCTCGGCAGCAGCAAGGCTCCTAAAGGAGAGAAAGGGGCTAGGTTCAATTTGTTCTTGCTGGTTGTAATCCTAGCAGATTAAAGAAGAGGGTTGTTTGAGCGTTGTCGATTGCCCTCTGTTAAAGAGCTCTGGAAAGAGAAAATGCAGTATCCCATCCAGTCCACTTTCTCAACAGCAACAACCTGCTTCCATTTACTCTTTATCCAAACCAGCAACCCATGCTGCCAAAAATTTTACTGCTGCTCAGCATGAATGGAGAGAGGACTGACAGCAAACATCTGTTCAAATTGTGTCCAGTCTCACAGGTCCTTCCCTTCCTTGAAAAGGACCAGAACTTTTCTTTGGAGATGTGCGAAATTCCTGGAGCTGTGCTACTGCCCCCACCCACCCCCTGCTTTTACAGATACCTCTCCAGCCTAGCACACACTTTTCCCCTTTAAATTGATTTTTAATTTGAATATAGCTTCATCTGAGAGTCCTCCAACCATTCACAAGGAATCACTTTATCCTCATCGGGGCGCTCAGAGGTGGGCATTGCTGACTTCATTATACAGATGGGGAAATTACAGAGAAGTGATTTGCTGATAAGAATACTCTGGAATTGGGACTAAAAATCCCTGTTTCCTTAGACACGCACAGTTCTTGCTCATGACCAGGAATCTGGGTTTTCCAGTGGCTGTGGAAAAACACAAATGTTCTTATTTGAAGGAGAAAAATGTAGATATTCTCCTTTGAAGAGGAAAATCCACATTTTTTTTTCCTTTAAAGGAGAAGACCACTAGAAACTACAGGTTTCCCCTTGCAGGCTGGCAGCCTTCTAGCTTGCAAGGAGCTGCTGGAGGCTGGGGGGGAGTAGGGGAAGGGCAAATGGAGGCAGGGGTTGCCACGCGCATGTGTGCACATATACGCATGTGGCCGGCATGCAGCCAGGGAGGATGGTGGGAGCAGCTCCAGCAGCTAGGTGCCAGTAAGTCTGTGGGGGGCAGGAGTTGGAGGATCAGGGCTTGGGGGCTGTCTTGGGGGCTGTTTGTGTGACAGGTGTATGGAAGGGATGAAGTCTGTGCAAGACGGTTTCTCGGGGCATCCATGTTCTGCCTTGAAGCACCAATCTAGCTGTGTGCGCCACTAGGAGGTTTGGTTAGTGATCCACCGACTCATTCTTCATTCGCTTAATGGTGTGCATGTCCCCTTATTTACCATTGATTTTGTTCTTATGTTGTGACACAGAAGAGTTACAGTGTCTTGGTGTGGTTGCAGTCTTGAGTTCAAGCCCTGCCTCCAGACTTGTTCTCTAGTCTGCTCCCAAGTGAACTCAGCTGTAAATGGATACCAAGCCATTTAGTGTGGGGAATCGGATAGCTGGATATGACTTTCACCACATCGCTCCCATGTGTGCTGTTGGCTACACAAACTGGCATGCCTTAAGCACGCTAGCCCAAAGGGCTACGAAGCTTAGAAAATCTTTGACTTGTTGCCGAGTCAGTCCCATCCCTCCCTCCTGTAGACCTCCGAACCTAAAGGTTCAAGATTTGCTGTGGCTGGTGACTGGAACAGTTTACACTGGGGGCTCTTCTGCACTGTCTTGCTGGACTGCCTGTGATCATCTCTATCTGCTCCATCAGGACTCCCTGTGGCCTCTCCACTCACATGAATACAAAGCAGATATTTAATCGGGCTGTATGTAATATCTTGATCAGTGTCTGGGTTTGAAGCCTTCAGCTCTGCACTGGCTGTGGTGGTGATGCTGATCATTGTTTGATAAGCCTGTTTTATCTCTGCAGTGCTCTGATACAAGCCAATATGGCTGTTCGAATATACTGGTTGAGAGCAGCAAGTTTCAAGTGGGGAAGTCTAGCGTAGGACTGGGGTTGATTTGGGTACTGTTCCTTGCTGTGCCCCTGTGAGTAAGCGACTTGTCCCTCTGTGCGTCCGCCTCCACATCTGTGCAGTGAGGCTCTTTGACTTGGTTTGCAAAGTGCTCTTCAGTCCACTATGATGTTCTCTGTACCTATCCCAGAGGATATGACTGCTACAGCTCTTGGGAGACTTGGTCTATTAGTTCAAGTCACGGAGGCTCACATGTCTCTCTCGAGGTCCTGGGTTCAATTACTTGTGATAACCGAGGTGATAGCCATGACCCTTAGCTCTGTCCATGTACAGATGTGCAAAATTTCACTGTATACATTTCTCCCATGGACCTGTTGCTTGTAGCGTACCACACACACTGGAAGCTGTAACTCGGTACACTTGAGATTTCACTGCGTGGTAACCGAGAAGCTGTGCTGATCTTGGCTGCCTTCCCAGGTGTCATTAAATTAGGGTGGTTTCCAGCTCAAAGGAGCAAGTTGTCTAAAGTCAACACGCTAGCCTCGGCTGAGCCTGAGACAGTGGCAGGCGTGTTGCACCCTCACCTGTTGAGCGATAAGGAGTGTGATGCAGTAGTTAGTCAAGTCTGGAAAGGAAGACATTGACGTGGCAAGTTAAAGTGGTAGAGTTCTCCTAGGGCTCCAAAATCACCTTGGATGGAAGTGATGTAGGAACACAAGTAGGTGAGTTCATAGCTGTTCAAGTCCTGCTGTCTCTCAGCTGGAGCTACTGTCCAGGACAGCATAAGGGGTGTGTGGTTGCAAGGAAATACGTAGCTGCTTCTTGGATCCTGTCCTGGCATGGTCTCCACTTTGGAAAGTAATCTGTTTTTCTGATCATCCAGTCTTCCTAGCATCCCAGTCAGCTTTACACTACCACAGCCCCTCCCCTCCCCTCTCCTGCTTTGCTGAGCTGCTGGCAAAGTTTGCTCAGGCCTGTCTTTGTGCCCTTCACAATGGGAGAGCCCACATGGCCAGTTCATGGTAGAGGGGACTGCAGCGTGTGACTAACGTGCGGGATCCATTCCTGTCCCGGCTCACAATGGGGCCTTTCTTCTCCCCTTGCTGGGCTGCCAAGCAGAATTAGAATTAGCACAGAGGACTGTGTGAAATTAGCCCCTGGCTTAATTTGGCAGAAAATCACCGACCTTTCTGAATCCTGCTGCCATCTCGTGTGAGCCACAGCCCGCCGCTGGATCTGACGGCGTGCCTTCTGCAAAGACAGCCATTCCAGCGAGACGCTGGCCATGAAAAATCCCCTTCTGGTTCTGGTCCCAGTCTAAATGAGCTGCTACTGCAGGTTGCTGGCCTGTTTCCCCAACCCAGAGAAAACTGATCCTGCAGCCAAGTCTGGTTCATGCCCTTCCCCCAGCTTTTATTATTCCAGTGCAGAACCTACAGGCTTGCACAAAAGCCAGCTGTTTTGGCAAAAGCCAATTGCAGAGGTCTTTTCCCATCTCTGTCCCCTGCTCCTGGGCCTCTAGCAGCCTTCAGCTGAGTTTTTTCAGCCCTTTGTAGGCATCACCTGACTTCTTTCCAACTAGCATCTCCCAAGACCAAATATTTGTTCTTAAAGGGGCTCTGCCTCCAGAAAGAGCTATCCTGGTGCCTGGCCCCTAGAATAACAGACCACCACGTTAAAACACTTGTGTTGGGGCAGTAGCATAAATAGAGGTGGCAGTTATCCCTGGGCGTTGGCTGATCCCTGGGGCAATGGAGGCCCCACGGGAGTCTGCCACCACTGTGGCAGCAGCAGCTGGGTGCGGGGACACTGCTTCACTGGGCGTGTGCAGCCACCACCGAATTCTCTGTTCCCATTGCTGCTAGCAAAAAGAATTGGCCTCGGCACTAAGGGGAGGGGCCACAAATCCACTAGATTTAGGAAATGCAGGCCCGTGGTACAGACCTTGGTAGTTACATTTCTGTGCTGAGGAGCCTGTTTGCAGTGTTAGTCCTGACGTGGGGATCTGAGCCGGAGCTTTCTCCAGCCGGATAGACAGAATTGGATCCTGTTTCGGAAATGCACTGTGGCTTTGGACTCCCCCAGGGCTGACTCATTATTTAATAACCTAATTAAACCAGTCTCCTCATATATATGAGAAACATGTTTGTATCCTGGAACAGCTCCCTCAATATGTTACTGTAATTTTTGCTGCGAAGATGGGACTAGCCAGACTGAAGCCATCCAGAGCTTTGGAGTGACCTTCTTCCTAATCTTGCCATCTGAATGGAGCATCATGCAACCTTGTGAGGGAGGAGCTGCCTAAACTAGCTTCACCGAGACCTCATACAGATTTCCATTTTTGGGAATTGAGTGTTGAATGTCCCTGTCCCTGCATGGGCTGCCCCAGGTTTGTGTGCTGAGTACCTTGTTCACGATTGCTGACAGGGGAAGCAGTGGGCTTTTCCATAGAAGTGGTGAGTTTCCCCTGTGAGTAAGGAAAACTTCCCCGAGATTTCCAGCAGCTGAATTCTGTCTGGCTGCCTTTTGTTTGCTTCCTCTTTAATGCACTAGGATCTCCATGCAATTTCTACTGCTTTTGCTGATGGAAGATTGTCAACAGCTCCCCATCACCTCCTCCATAAATTGCTGAGATGGAAACAGTGAAGTCTCTTGGGAGGAGGAACCGAAAGAGGAGAGATCAGCAGCTGTTGTCAGCCAAAAGGAGGGAAGAAAGAGAGCTTGGACGGATCTCTCGGTAGCAGGGTTAGGACTTAGGTTACACGCTGGGATGCTGCCCAAGGAAAGTGCTTGGCTCTGAGACTAGAATTTAAAGAGAGCGCCCCTGAAATAAGTTAAAATCCTTTACTACTGTCAAGTCTCGCCTTTTGTTTCTAATGATTTTGCTTCCTGTTCCTGCCCACTCTGGTTCTGTTGGTTTCTTATTTTTCCCAGTGCTGTAGGGGACTTCTTAAATCTCTTAAACTCCTTATTATTTTGCTTTTTCTTTTCAAATACTTCAAGTGTCAAAGCATATGATGATTAAAGATATTCGCACCCAGCAAGATTCTTGACTTGAGCTGCCAAGGCAAGCTGTGATGCTGAACTTGCCATAGATGTGTTGTCATATGACAGGTGCCTAGGGTAGTGGGAACATCAGGGCAGAGTTAAGGGGGTTGTTTTGGAGGTAGCTTTAACTTTGCCACTAATGCATTAAAACAACAAATGTAGAGCTCAGTTTAACAACACTGCCTTACAATCCATGGTATATACCAATGTTACAGGTCTCTGTCTTTTTCTCTAAGTTACGGATATGTGCTTGCAACCTCAGGTCATATTTAATGCAAGTTTCTCTGGGATGGATGTCCCGTCTTGGTAAATAAATAGAAGGAAATATTAGTTCCATGCCATTTCTCTCCCCTCTCTCTGCTTTCTGCAGTCTGTTTTAGAGCGCCAGTCACCATAATATTCAGATGCAGAGTGTTCCTGAAACTCTCCTTGTCCCGTTTCCATTGAAATCATTGGGAATTGGCTCAGGGTCTGTAAATGAGAGTTAAGAGGAGTCGGCACATACAATGCCGGAAAGGAGTACTGTGGTTTGATGAACCATGACTGGCCACTTTATTACCTGTTTGTCTGTGTTCCCCTGTTTTGTTTTGCCAAGATCCTCACCCATTTGCAGGTATTTATAATCAAAATAACCCATCTTTTAAGTAGAGAGATGTTGGTTTTCAGCAGATACTTTGGGGCCTGGAGTCTGATTTGTCTCTGATCTCTTCTCCGCAGGTTTACCAAAAACCTCTCCCCAGACAAAATCAACCTGAGCACACTGAAAGGTCAAGGGCAGCTGACTAACTTGGAACTGGATGAAGAGGTGCTGCAGAATGTGTTGGAGCTGCCCACCTGGCTTGCTATCACACGAGTCTATTGTAACAAGGCTTCCATTCGGGTAAGTGGACATGCTGCACTAATGGCATCTTTCAGACGCAATCAAGTCCACTTAGTGCCAATCACCATTTGATATAATTTGGGGCTTTCAAATAAAAGATCTCGGTGAAATGAAATTCTGGCAGGCTAAGCATTTTCTGTTTGTTGGACCCATGACACGCACTCTTTTCTTAATGGTAAAGAAATGAAGTCCTCATTCCAGATTCCCCTTGTGGATGCCAACCTCTGAACCGGATAGCAATGTAAATGTGAGGCTTAATTATTTGGGGAGTGCCATTCACTGAAAATCTACTTGTGCCATAGGGTCCATTCAGTAACTTATGGTTAAGGATCACATTTTCAATAATCAGGACTTCTGAAGTAGCATACCAGTTGGGTAAAATGGCATGAACAGTAAGTTGCCAGGCACCTTGCCAGCCTTAGCATCCACAGTTACCCCACTTACTTGGATAACCACGATAACAGCATATGTGTTTGCAACTGTCCTTTTGCACACGCAGCTGGGGCTCTGCATTGGGAAAACTTTGTTCCGGGTGGTTTTTGGTGCAGGAAATCAGCTTTCTTTTAGTTGATATTTGACAAGAGATTGTGTAACCTCAACACATGCCAGGCGTTGGATTAAGGCAAAAGTGTTTTAGCTTTCAGAAATGCCTCTGTGTGGTTCTTCTTTGCCAAGTGATTGTTAAAACAGGCTGCTCTTACTCACTCGATCTGCTCCTTGTGTGTATGCAGAATCAGATCTGCTTAATTTAGAAACAAATGTTAGCTCTTACCCCTACTCAAACTACAGAGCAACTGTACCTCAGAGGCTGTAAAATGGATTGTTTTTTGGGTTTGTGCACAGCCTACAAAATTACTAACTCGATTCCAGATTGAACTGCAAAATGATTGTGAACTCATTACACACAGCAGGGTTGTTCATGCATAAGAGAAATGAAAATTTGGTTTGCAGAATATCTATTACTGGCAATGATACATGAGATCTAGAAGTTAAGTGTGATTTACAGGGCTGGCAGCTGGAATCTCTCTTCAGTTGTCTATAGGAGTCCATTTGATCCAGAGTCAGTGAGATGCCATGGATGTGGATTGTCACCACGTAGTCAATTGATCTCGGGTGGGCTTAACTCTCTCCTTTAATTGCTCAAACCTTCCAGTACCGAATCATTTCTGAAACCTTAGCTTTGTTTTTACAGATCCAGTGGACAAAACTGAAGACACACCCAATCTGCCTGGTAATGTTCTTGCTTTCTACCTCTTCCTTGGTTGTTTGCTATAACTTATATGTAAGAGACTGGTCTTACAAAGGACACTTAGTTCTTACTGCTGGAACTACGGGTGTTTCAAGAAGTTTGTGATGTAACATTTTAGCTATTAGCACTTCTCTAAGGTCACATGATATGCGAATGGTTTTTACCATGCAGGTCTTGTGTAAGAATCTTGTCTCTAGTGCAGAAAGCTGGACAGACAGGTGATAGCCTCTTCTGAAGCTACAGAGCTCTTCTGTGTTACCTGCTTAGTGGTCCTGAGAGGAAATATCTTTCCTCCGAGGACATGGTGAGATTTACGCTGGTGATATTTCCACTGGCCTGTTTGTACTAACCTTGCTCTGAAAATTCTTATGAAACTAGATGTTGCTTCAAGAATTGCAAAGTGCTTGGCCAGCTGTGTACAATTGCAGTGAAATGCAGCAATCATCTAGGTCAGAGGTTTTCAGCCTGTGGTCCTCAGACCCCTGGGAATCCAGAGACTATATCGAAGGGGTCTGCAAAAGATTATCATGATCAGTCAAAACTATGTGGATACTCACACTTACAAGTCAAAGGGGTCCGCACCTCCATTCAAAATTTTTTGGGGGTCCATAAATGAAAAAAGCTTGAAAACCACTGAGCTAGGTGTGTAAGAGAAATGGAAAGGATGGGATCCTTTAGTCAAAACACTGGGAAAACTTCCCTCCATCTCTTCCCCTGCAACTTTTATGAGAATTGTCCGTTAAATTTCAGTGGCCGTGCAGACGAGAGGCTTGTTGTTTCAGGTCTCATCTGAAATGCCTACAAACACAGTGAACTCCCTTGGGAATAAGGAAAAATGGAGTCTACCTTATTGGGATGGTCGTCGTCTTGCTTTCTACCTCTGACTCTAGCAGTTCCAGGAAGCCTCTAGGTGTTCCAAACTTCAGGCCAAACTATTCATGCTAAAGCTTAATAGGTTTGTGTCTCCCCTGCTTCTTGTTTACAGTACTTGGATAAGGTGGAAGTGGAGATGCGAACATGTGAAGAGCCTCGGCCACCCAATGGACAGTCTCCTATTGCTCTTGCTGCAGGTCAAAGGTTGGTATTTCCTGACCCTGTAGTTAGTTTTTAGCGTAGTGATGTTTGTTTGGTAGACATATGGTTTCTCCAGATGAACAGTGGAGGAACCTTGAATGAAAATGAAGAACAATCTTTTTTTCCACCTTCTGACTTGGGAGGAGGGTTCCTTAGGGATCTCTACAGATGGCTGGATTTGACCTAGACTAGATCCTTAAGAATCCCCAGCTATGTTCCTTGGAGGTGTTGCATTGCACTTCATTGCCTTTTGGTTTGGAAACCAGTCATTAGGGCTTTTTGCAAGCCATCATTTTTGTCCTTTTCTAGGTGAAGTCCCTGTTTTCCCCCTTTGTGAATACCTGCACTACTTCTCTCCCCTTGGGATAGAGATCCTGAATCTTCTCATTTCCAAGGCCTCTGACTAATCCCTTTCATGACCCCCACACCTCTGTTCTGCTTCACCCCTTCATCTGTGCTCCACTGTATTCCCAGCACCTGCCCAGCAGTCTCTTCTGTCCACTCGTGACTCATTTCTTTCTTTTACATTCCTAGCCTAATGGAGTGAGAAGTAATGTGCTTGCCAGTTCTGTGCCTCTTCTTCCCAGAAACCTTCTGAAGACTCAACCATTCCTTGGGGCTCTGGTTACAAGGAGTGCCTTGCTGTTTATTTAGTCTGTACTGGGCTTCCATCACTTCCCATGGTCCTGGCTACCATGACAGGACAGTTGTCTCCTCTGGGCACTTTCGTACACGTTGCTGCACTAGGGCCAAAGCTTATTTTTCTACGTTGGGTATGCTGACCTAGAACGCAGAAAATGGCCCTTCTGGAACTAGCCTATCTATGTAGAGCCAGGTGGCAATGGTCTGAGTATCCTTTTTGGACCTTCTTTCTGACATATACGCATCATCCACTGGTCAGCCTGGTAGGGGACTTCTATTGTAGCAACTGATGATTTTAAGGATCCTTTTCTTTGCAGCGAGTATGGCTTCGCTGAAAAGGTGGTGGAGGGGATGTTTATTGTCGTCAATTCCATCACTATCAAGATTCACTCCAAGGCCTTTCACGCCTCTTTTGAACTATGGCAGCTCCAAGGATACAGCGTCAACCCCAGTTGGCAGCAGAGTGACCTGCGGCTCACCCGCATCACTGACCCTCAAAGAGGAGAGGTAAGAGTCCTTTTGCACTGACAGCCACAGTGTGCATTTTGGGGGAGTGGAGAATTGGGGAGATCATTTCTGAAGTCTCCAGAGAGCCTGATGGAAAGGAGCACTTATTTCTGAATTCTCAGAAGTGGTGGTGTATGAAGAAGTGTTTATAGGGAGTCCCAGTGAAACCTATACCATTGCGTTTACATCAGCGCCTGCTGGGGCTGGAGGAGCTGAGCCAGTTCTCTTACCCCACCTCCACAGAGGTGCTCCTTTTTGGGGCAAAGAAATGAGAGAAGCTCCCAGCAGCCTTGCAAAACCAGTAATCCTTGCTGTGGTTGCTTTTTTGGAGCACGACTGTGTCCCTCTGTTCCTGGAATTTCTCTCCCCCTCACCCCCCACCAATTCCACGTATATTAAAATAACTTTTCTAGCTTGTGCACTGCTATAGGTATTGTGTAAGTAATGCCAGTGGGGGGCGGGGGGGCAACTCAGCATTGCTGCTGCTGAGTGCTGGCTCCAGCCAGGCTGTAGCCCGGTGCTTGTGCCCCACCACTGGTGCAGAAATCTAGTGGGGGTACATGCCCCTTCAGTGCATTGCCAATGTGCACTGTTATTACATACAGCTATCCTCATAGCCTTGAAGCTGGTGGAATCATTAACTTTCTTCTCTCTGCCTCCACATTTCCGTTTCTTTCTTTGGGTAGGTCTTAACATTTAAAGAGCTCACCTGGCAGACGCTTAGGATAGAGGCTGATGCCACTGACAATGGTGATCAAGATCCCATTACCACTCCTCTGAGACTCATTACCAATCAGGGCAGAATCCAGATATCTCTCAAGAGAAGGGTGAGTATCTATCTCCACCCACAATGGACACACCTTCAACTGACTCTTTCTCTCTCTCAGGAATAATCTCCATACTGAAGTGAAAGTTAGAACTGAGAAGAGACCTGTAAAGACACCGTTATTGCATTGTGCAGTGATAAGCGTTCCCTCCAGTGCTCCTCAGGCTTTTTTTCCTTCCGCCCACAAACACAGAGCCCTTGATGTAATATCACCCTGTGGTTTGTGTAAGAGGAACACGCTCAGAACTGCATGCAGCTGGGCAGAGAGTGAAATATTTCCTTGTCATGCTCAAGTCAGAGTATACTTAATCATCTTTGTAACTGTGTGATTAAAACACTGGTAGGTTTAGTTGTACTTGAAAAAGAAGCAGGGAGAGGTGGTAAAATTCCACATTTTCCTGAGGTACAGTTGGTCATTTGTTTCCTTGGGAGGAGATTAGATTCGAGTGAGTGGGTGCTTGGCTGACAAGTTTGGGTACTCCAGACACCTGCCAGTCAAATAAGTGAACCCGTCCCACCCTACTTTCTCTCATGATTTCTGGTATCACATGCTTTAACAGTGCTACTGTCCGTGTTTACCAAGCGAAAGAAATGCAACTGGTTAAAATGACTGAACTCCGTGCTTTGCTTTTCTGTTGGATCAGACAAAGGATTGCAATGTGGTGGCCTCTAAGCTCATGTTCCTCCTTGATGACTTGCTCTGGGTGCTGACAGACTCTCAGCTGAAAGCAATGATGAAGTATGCAGAGTCCCTGAGTGAAGCCATGGAGAAGTCTGCCCAGCAGAGGAAGAGCATGGCTCCAGAACCTCTCCAGGTAAGCAGTCATAAATGTGGGTGTCACAGAATAGGGAGAAACGGCTGTGCTGACCTTCTGTGTGAAAATGCAAATTGCTCCTTGCTGAGAAATGGTAGGAAAGTGTAACCTGTATTGCGTCCTGTGGACATCAAATTGTGTGAACTTCTAAGTAGAGCCATCACTCCTGGAGGAGGGTGAAGGAAGGGGTGAGCGTTGAGTACACCTGTAGGGATTTGGCTCGGTAGAAATGGGCAAGAAGTGTACTCTGGAAATATTTTCCACTTGGTAATTTCAGTCCACCAGTTTCTGTCTCAGAATAAAGTTCTAGGGGCTCTAGGATTATAAAAATGATCATGCAGTGGGATGAGGATGAGCCAGGGTGCTCAACAGAGAATATTACCATTCTGTTTCTCTTGGTGTTCTAGTAAGAGGCTCACACGGCTTGCAGATGTTCATATTGTTCCTTTGTTTTATACAGAATGTATTGGTACTTTAGAGAATTTAAACAACTGCTTCTCCGGTCACTAACCTTGGAGCATCCTACTCTAACCCTTGCCATTTTTTTTTTTTTGTTCACAAAATGCTATGCCAAGTTATGTACCAATAGTTGCAGCAGAGAGAAAATGAAATTAAGGGGTACAAGGCAAGGGATGAAAGACATTTTCAGCAGAGACTTGCAAAACGATGGAGAGCATGAGGTGAGGAGACAGAATTGTGTCTCCAGGTGGTGGGAACTGCAGATTCTTAATCTGATGCCTGGTCTGCTGGGTCTGCTGCCTCTACTTATTTACAAGCTGGTGAACTGTGACACTTAGCTGTGCATGGTCTTTGTTAAATGGCATCTGAAGATCGGGCTGATAATCTCAAAATCTAATTCTCTCTTGTTTGGTTCTTTCCTTATGTCCTGTGACAAAACATTAACCAAAGTCTCTTGTTTGGGAGCGCTGGGTAAGCTTTTCCAGTATGGGGTGCAACATAGGATGCTTCCACTGCATTATGATTTAATTCCTTTCTTTCCCTTGGTGACGTTCTAGTCATACAAAAGCCTTTTTCTCTATGTGCTAGATTACACCACCTGCTCCTGCTGCCCAGCAGTCATGGTCCCAGCCATTTGGAGGTAGCCCAAATGCAAGCAGCATTGGCCAATACTTTGAGAAATATGACATGAAAGAGTCATCCTACCACCTGCTCATCTCTCGCCTAGACCTGCACATCTGTGATGACAGCCACACGCGGGACTCAGGTACCCAACTGAAAGCAGCACTAAGGAGAACTTGGAGGAGGAGGAGATTTTTTGGGGGACCCATCTTTCAGGCACATGCATGTAACACTGCACTTCTCTGTTTCATAGGAATACTTCGCAAGGTAGGGGTCAGTAGCACAGCCGTAGCAGGCTGACATAGAAAAACAGTCTATATGTTGAGCCAAGTGTTTTGAGAGCTTTCCTGACTCTGTGGGGTAGTTTAGAGAGCTTTCCTGACTCTGTGGGGTAGTTTAATCTAGGGACGGAGGGAAGTCCCAGTGCTGGGGAATTGAATGCTGGCTTGAACAAAGCACCGGTAAGGCACTGTCCAGGAATAGTCCAGTACTGCCCAGAGTGGATAAATTTGGTTTGGTCTCATAAGCTATCCTGAGCAGTACCACAGCAAGGGTGGTGCCCCAGGTGCACTGCCATTGGGCACTCCCACATGGTGGGTGCCAAATTAAATGGAAATAACTTGATTTTATGCTGGGTGCTCAGGACCACACACAAAGAAAAG
>NW_017729019.1:14470918-14472297 GCF_001723915.1 Gavialis gangeticus | reverse complement strand
CTCTATGGTTTGAGGTGCCTGCACAAAAACATAATAAAGAAAGTGGCATCAGCTGTGTAGTCCAAGTCCCAGCCCGGGGCAGTCAGAGCAACGCTGCACAGATCACCAGTGTACACAGAGCCCTGGTTTAGGAACAGGAGGTGCTATACTAAAAGAACTTGATGTATTTGGGCAACTTTATATAAGGAAAATGCAATCGCTATCATTAGAATTTGGATCAGCTGCCAAGGTTTTCATTTTTTTAGGATATAAAGGCTGTGGGATCTTTGGCCAAGACCTGACCCCTCCTCTTCTACAATTCCTCTACTGCTTTTAGTATAGCACCTCCTGTTCCTAAACCAGGGCTCTGTGTACACTGGTGATCTGTGCAGCGTTGCTCTGACTGCCCCGGGCTGGGACTTGGACTACACAGCTGATGCCACTTTCTTTATTATGTTTTTGTGCAGGCACCTCAAACCATAGAGTGCTGGGAGGCGCAATGCAGCTGACCTTCAGGAGGATGGCGTTTGACTATTACCCCTTCCACTGGGCAGGTAAGCTCACAAAGGGGGAGAGTTCATGAAGAGAAGGGGCTGCCACAAGAATCCAGGGTGCAGTAACAGGTAGTACAGTGAGGAAGGCTTCCCAAAGGCCTTGTGACTTGATTTCACCATTCTGCAGGTGAGTGGCATTCTTACCCCTTGGGAGGAAAAGTAGCCAGGGGGTGAGGAGAGAAGGCCTGAAGTTACTGTGAGATAAATCTTTGGGTTTCCTGACTTCCCCACTGCCTAAGATCCCTGCTTCTTGCACGTGCTAGGTTGGCTTGAAAGGCCTCAGCATATAGGGAAAAGCCCAGGAGGAATATAAACCGGCAGGCTGTTGTAAATCAGGAGCCTTCTGAGCTGAAAATGTTGCCCTTAAAAAAAGGGAGAAACAATACATTTCCAGGCCTGTATCTGGTGCCCTTTGCTGGCATGGGCAGCTCTGCTATGAGGAATCCTCAATTTGTTTAATAAGGAGTCAGCTATGTGTGTGCCAAAATGCTGGTCCCAAAGGGAAGAAGTCATTTTCCAGATGCAGCTGTGAATGACAGGGATGCGGTGGGGGGTCAAGTGCAGGTTCTCACTAATCTCCTCTGAAAGGCAGCATGTCTGCTTGTTGTGCAGGAGACACCTGCAAGCACTGGGTGAGGTACTGTGAAGTGATGGAGACTCGGGGGCAGTGGGCGAAGAAGCTCGTGAATGCTTTTCAAAGCAAGATGGAGAAGCAGTGTGAAGAAATGGACCCTGCATCTGCTAAGATTCCACTGTTGCCCTTCAAAAAGAAACCAGGTAGCACTGCTTGATTAAACTTCTTGTGAAGCAGGTGACGGTGGTTGTTTCTACTCCGTTGGATGGAGA
>NW_017729019.1:14443685-14465918 GCF_001723915.1 Gavialis gangeticus | reverse complement strand
ATGCTAATTGATTTAATCCAAAGGACAAAGCCATCTGAGGATGTGCTGTAGATCACTCTCCTGCCAAGTCTTCCAACAGCAGCAATTCTGGCTTACTTTTGCACAAAGGAGGTTCAGTTTAAAAAATAAAAATAAACAAGTAACAGAACAACCCCTCCCCTCTACAAAAACAACTCTCCCCCTGTCCCCAAAAAACAAAAAAACACCCCACTGTCACAGATCTGTGGCACATAAACAATTGGAAATATAAAACCCACAAAATATTAAGACATCTGGCATTAGGACAGACTATAGGGAATGGATAGATAGACTGTAGGAGTGATTTCCTTAGCTAGTTCAGTAAAACGTTCCCTGTTTTATTGCTGGTATGCAGGTGAAATGCTGCATGTGCCTCAGATCCTAGGAGCTGTGCTGCAGAGTTCACATTCATCTTGCCACAACAGACATTGCTCTTTAACTGTGTTCTTTCTTCACAGGGCACTAATCCCTTATGACCTAGTCTGGCCCATTTATTTTTAATTTGGGTCTGTTATTCCTATTTCATAAACACATTTGAGCTTCCTGAAGGTCTCTCCCGGGTATGGTGTTTTAACAGTTCTGATTCATTGAGAAGGACGTGAGTGAAATTCACCTGAGACTGGTTACAGTGCTTTTCTCCCCGCAGACCTGTCCAGTCCTCACAAAAGTTCTCCAGAGAAAGGCCATCCTCAGGCCCGGGCTCCTCCCCTGAGCTTACCCCAGCTTCGGCGCCCTGCCTGGAACCGGCTTCGATCCAGCTGTGTGGTAGTCCGAGTGGATGACCTGGACATCCATCAGGTGGGGATTCAGACAGCAGGCAGGGAGGAGCGCTCATCTGTTGTTCAAATTGTCTTATTTTTGTAATGAAGCCCTTAGCCTGCTATGATGTTAAACAAGAAATCATGAAAAACCTAGAGTGGGCAGAGCCAAGAAGGGTGTCAGAGCTTGTATTGGCAGGGGCCCTGACATGCCTCCTTTCAGACGCAATTCACTTTTTTTTAACCAAACCCAGGCACAAACAGAGCGCCAAATGGCTGTTTCTGCTGAAGCTAAACTTGCAAAGTCAAGTGTTCTTTCCTCCTGGACTTCCCTCAGATACCATCAAAGCTTGGAGCAGGTGATATTGCCTGCAGCCGTAAGGACGGGAGAGGGTTTGATGATGGTCTCTCTTTCGCACCTTCTGACTTAAAAAGTAGACCTTGTTGGAGGAGATGAGTCCCAAGGCCCTTCAGAATTTCCCTCGTTAGCCTTGCAGAACTACAAGAAAATGCAGAAGAGTGTTTTGTGTTGTGTCCTCAGCAGAATTGGGGGCTAGATTCTGAATGCCACAGTTGTTGGTAGTAATATGAGGCATAAATATTCAAGGTCCCAGCTGGATTTTCAGAACTCAGATTGAAGTTGTGAGGGGTTGTACTAGTATTTGGAAGACAAGTTTCACTGGTAAACTGCTAATATTTGATCTGGGAATGAATCCAAGAGAATAAATATGGGAGCCTGCACTGCTACATGAATAGCCACTTTTCAAACCAGAGTATAGTGACTTGCCCTCTCTTTTTTTTTCAGGTTTCTACTGCTGGGCAGCGTAGTAAGAAGCCTTCCTCCTTGCTCTCCTGCAGCAGGAAATCCCTGAACCTTCCCAAAGAGGTCTCTGCAATCCACATTGAGTTCACAGAGTACTACTTCTCAGACAATCAGGAATTCCCAGGTGATTCATCAAGAGTAGCACCTCACTGGGTAAACTTCTTAGGGAATCAGTCTGGTTTTAATCCTTTTGATGTGTTCCTCCATGTCTCAGGTTTTGTTCAGTGTCCTGATGTTCCTCTTAATTTTTGCTTATTGTTGGGATCCTTAGGTAAATAGATAGGAGGTGGCAGGGTTGAAATTGGGTGTGTAACAGTAGGTTGGCTATGTGGTTATTGAAACATGTTACCCCAGTGTCTGTCCAAGTTTGATGGTTCTGGTTGGGTCTGTTGCATTGAACCAGGAGTCTAGTTTAGATTCTGTTTCTGACTCTGAACCTGACACACTTTGTGAACTTGGGTGAGTCTCTTCACCCTCTGCTTCAGTTTATCCTGATGAGATGGGATCCTGGGCATCTCAATTGGTCAATATTCCTAGAGTTCATCGGCTGTAAAGCAATCCTATCAGCATGCCGTATTACAGTTCACATTTTGTATATGGTCGTGTCTTCTTTCCCGTTTATGTTCAGTGCAAGGTGAATATTGAGTTACTTTTTTCAAAAGGCTTCAGCTAGCCTTTTTTGAGTTTGAGAAATGTCAAATTTACCATTACCCTGTCCTGTTCTCCTGCAGTTCCAAGCCCCAACCTGTACGTGCAGCTGAATGGCCTAATGTTTACCCTGGATACAGTGAGCATGCTCTGGGTGAATTTCTTTTGCCTGGACCTTTATCGCAGCCTGGAACAATTTAAAGCCATCTACAAGCTGGAGAACTCTGGCAAGCAGGATGAGCACGTTGATGTTCGACTAGACGGCTTTGGGCTGAAGGTACTGTTCGTGGTTTTTTCTGCCCTTGCTTGGAAATATGGAACCAGAGAGTGGTGGCAGCTCAGAATGAGGAGGAAAAACATTCCCCCCCACCCCGCGCGCCTCCATCCCCTGTTTCTAGGCTGACTCCTTCAGGTGTTAATTCCTTTTTGTGATTTCTGGGTAGTATAACGTGGCATGGAGTCTGGAATAGGCAAAACAGTTCATGTCTATGAACCCAGGAAGGGAAGAAATGGATACTTCCAGGTTATAGTTCCATGTGGAACCATTGCCCTTTAAGTTTATCAGTTCAAAGCCAACTAAACTTTGCTGCTGTCAAGTTACTGTCTGATAGCTGTGTGGCCTGCTGGAAGTGAATTGGTGGATTTTACACCAGCTCCCAGCAGACATACCCATCCAGAGCACTGAAATCTGATTGCATAGGGGGCTGGCTAACCCAGTTTTTGGTTGTCTCACTGGAGATGCTTGAGTTGTAAATGCAAGGGCGAGTCCTTGCAGAGGGGGGCAAGGCCTGAGGATGGGTGTAGAATGGGATAAGCTTGCGCTGCTTCCCGAGATGTGGATGGAAAATGACCTCAGTCCCTGGCACTTGCCAGGCTGGCACCCAGTCACCTTTCAAAAAAAATAATAAAAAAACCCAGTTATTTCACTTGAAAGAAGGTGAGGTAATATTAATAGCCAGCTACCCCTGTCTTGAGCATGGTGGAAATGTGTAACTTGCCTAACTGCCTTCTCTATTTATTCCTCCTCACTGAAGCTAAACATTCCTGTGGAGAAGAAAGTCACTGACCACCGGGACCGCCCACAGACCCTCTCAGTCCGCATGTCCGAAATGACTGCCACCAACACACGCCACGTTCCACACGGCAGCTGCCTTGCCCTCCAGAACCTCTTCCGCAAATTTGCCAACTCTGAGTTCTTTCACACTACCTACACCCGCTTTCCAAAGTCTCGGGACAGCTTCAGCATCCTCCACACCCTCTTCTTAAGGCATGCATACCAGGTGGATGCCAGAGCCCAAAATCACACGGGTTTTCCCCTGGTGACACAGAGGACCACTGCTTCTGACGACCTCTGGTCTATTAATTTCACCCAGATTTCCTTGGACTTTGAGGGGGCTGAGAGTTCAAAGGGCAGAGCTGTGAACTTCATTGATCCTTTCCCCCTCTCAGTTTGGGCTTGCTGTCCCAAGAAATGGCAGCAGGCTCAAGCCTGGAAGCAACAGGCCTCTGCTGCTTTGGAGGTGAAAATCAAGTCTTCTGCAAGCTTTAGTAATCATGCCAAACACCAGGACCTTACCACAGAGTCTGGGATCCGCCAAAGATCAAAGACTGAGCAAGACCTGAAAACCATCCACAAGATCCCAGAGGCAATGGATGTCTTGAGAGAAAGTGACTGTGAAATTAATGGCAGAGGGGATGATAAAGAGCTAGAAGCCTCTGCTGATATTCACATGCTTATGTACTCAGCTGATCGTGTGAAAGTTCGGCTGAATCACTACCAATACTTGGTGCTGCTCAGGCTGAGGGAAGTTATGCAGACGCTGCAGGGGCAGTTGGCCCAAGATACACAGGAGGTGATTGGATCCCCCACAGAACCCCTGACTGCTTGCTTGGGTCTCCTGTTCAACCGTGCAGAAGTGGCCCTGCTCATGAATCCCATCCCAGGCTCTGGCTCAGAACCTAGGTCTGTGGACTCCGATACAACGAGCCTGACGATGGGGTCTGAGCTGTCTCCTTCAGACAGCAAGGAGGGGCTGGCTGCTGAAGAGAAGGAGCTGAAATCAGATGCTAGCTCAGAGAAGGAAATGGGCAGCCCCTCAAAAGTCCCAGAAGATAGTGAGAATGAAAACACAGATGTGAGCATTAACAGTGAGCTGCTGGAGAAACTGCCAAAATCTTTGACTGATGAAACTCTGGAAGCAACCGATATGGCAGATCCGCAGAGCAGGAGCATAGAGCAGAAAGGACCAATAGAAGAAGCACGTGAAGCTGTAGAAGCCCTGGATGCAGAGAGACTGACTGAGCATAGCAGTCAAACCTCTCTTCCCTCCAACCCATCTGAGGTTCAGGCAATGGGAAATGGAAGTATCGTGCTCAATGGAGAAGTAGAACTAATTCCATTAAAGAGCTTGGAGGTGGAATTCTCGAGTGCACTTCATATGACAAAAGATGCCACTAAAGAAGCTCTGCACGCAACCATGGACCTCACCAAAGAAGCTATGTCGATGACTAAAGATGCTTTCAGCCTGAGCCGGGAGAGGATGGCTTCTACCATGCAGAAAATGCTCTCTCTACCGCCCGCCAAGTGAGTGAGTCATCTCTCTGTCCCTGTGAAATGGCAGTAGCGCACTGGGGACAGTGAGGCATTGTAAGGCTGACACATGCATGTCTGCAGTTGCTCCTTTCTACTCCGTTCAGACTTTGAATCGGTCTGTAACCTTTGACGCTTCACACTGAATGCTCTTTAAAATCATAGACTGCTCACCCTGAGGGAAGGGGGCAAGGTATAGACTGGTGACTTTGTCTCTGTTGCTACTGGCTTGGATTAGAGATCTCATATGTCCCACGGTCTGTTGCACCTGCTGCTACTAAAACGTTGCCACATTGTGGGTGGAGGGCAATTTGCAGCTTGTCATGCAGTAGCATGAGGGAAATGTGTCCAGGCATCCATGACCAAAATCGATGCTCTTGTAAGTGTCATGAGATTGTCAGCCAAGGAGAAGGCAGGATCCAGGTGGTTAGGGTCTCCACAGAAACCTGCATGTCATAAATTGTGCAGTGTTTTCAGAAATGCATCTTTCTTTCCAAGGAGCCGTAGAGGTCAGTCCCTTCTCTGTTCTAGATAGGTCCTTGTGCCATGCACATCACTACAGTATCTGAATGCCTTCTAGAAGGCATTAGGTGATGAGACTGATACCTGACGTGGCTAGATCTCTCCGCCGTCCCCTTCTACAAACATAAGCCCACTTCCATTTTCTCCTCTCTCTTCTAATGCCGCTCTCCCTGTGTCGTGTAAGAGTGTGGAATGCAGGGTGGCAGTAAGAATGTCCAGGGGGGACTGATGGTGAAAGGGAGAGAGGACTCTCATTTCCTGTTTGTCCAAATTTGGCCCAGGACGACGGACCCAGACATCACGACTGACTGACAACTGTTTAATTGCAGTAGGGATGTTGCTGGCTATTTCCCAGTGTGCAGGAGTCTCTAGGTGATTTTCTGGCAATTACTTTTCACAAGGCAAAATGGAACTGGTGGAGCTGAGCAGCTGAAATAGTTCAGGGAATTGGTAATAGGACACTGGAGCCCTTCGTTTCCGGGTTGCTAGTTCAATCCTTGTCCAGGTTAGTTACTGTTGTTACCTGATGGCTCTTGAGTGGCCTTTATAAACTGAGCAGGTGGGTCTGAGCCCTGCTCCCAGAAATATGTGAAACAGGGTGTCTGTGATTGTTGTAGATTCTCTTCCACTTAAGGTTTTAAGGAACAGATAAGATAAATAGCTGTTGGCGGCAGGTCGTTGGACTAGGCACTATATTGAGGTCCCTTCCAGCCCTATATATTTATTATTCTAAGACAAACATTGCACAGAGCATACCAAGTTTAAAAGTAATGGGTCCCATATTAGGGAATAAAGCAGAAAGGAAGGAGCTTATCCCATGCACCTGCTGTTTAAGTATCTATTTCAGCTCATACACTTACTAGAATAAAGATTTTACCGCATGACGTAAAGGTAACTAAACTCCCATAGCAGATGCTTGCTTAGGTATGTCAGGGACTACCTGCACTTTGTAGGACCTTTAGCTTAGTCACCTCCTTCAAGTGAAGTTTAGCAAAGCTCTTTTTGCAGTTACACTGAATCATATAAATTGTGCATGTGTCACACTTCTTACATTTCCTCTTTTTAAGTAGGCCGGGTGATTACTGGTAAGAATGATTGGTATGCCCAGCGTGATGGCCTTTTCGACATACTTCTCCTTTCACATGGAGGATGTGAATGAGCTCATTTTCAAAGATGGTGTGTTGGAAAGAAGTTAGCTATAAAAAGGATTGTGTCAAGTCACATGCCAGATTCACTCCATGTGAATTACTGCAGCATCATGACAGACCAAGAATTAGTCATGCGGGCTTTCTTGCTGCCTGGCTGTGGTTTTGTATGGGGCTAATCAGTAGGTAACTCAAGCGTCACTGGATCAATCCTCCAAACTTTTACTCATAAATAAATCAATAGTCAACCAGCAGAACTGAGACTTTTGCTCTGTCACTGACTGCTGTCCTGGGCTGTGGATAAATAAAGTTTCAGTCTCTCTGCTTTCCCCAGCAATCAGAGCTGGGCTGCGAGCACTGTTTTGTTGAACAACAGATGTGTCCCTAGGGGTGAGTTCAGTGCTCTGAAGCTAAGCTGTTGGCATCTTTGGGTTTTTGGTAGGGATCCTGTGCCTAAAGCTGAAGAGGGGCCAGCAATTCCCGGGGGAAGCAGCAGCCGGATGCGTTTCTTTTCCATGAAGAGGACGGCATCCCAGCATTCTTTTGATGCCACCTCCATAGATGGGAGTGGCCCCGAGGACCGGCTCTCTGTGGACAGCGACGGCAGTGATGGGGGCTTTGTGATGCTCACAGACTCTGGTAAGTAGAACTGCACATAGCTTTTCCTCTCTTTCATCATTTCACACAGCTAGATTCATCTGCAGTGTGGCCAGTGAAGCATGGTGTGCCAAGAGTCCCTTTATGCTAGTCCAGAATAGGATTTATCAGTTACTCGTTCCCAAAGTCACACGCAATTCGCCCAATACAAATCTCTGTGATACTTTCCTCTGAGATGTCTTCTCTATGAAATCAGGTGTAGGGAAGTATTGTGTGATAAATTGTCCCAATATGTGTACAATGTCAGTTATGGGTGCCTTTGAAATATGGAGGTAGAGCCAGAGAAGGATTGAAACATGAACTGGAACTTAAGAGACCTGAGTCCTATCCCCTGATCTGCCACAGTCTCATTGCTGGTCTGGTCACTTCACTTGTTTTCTCATCTGGGAGGGAGGATGTTCATAAAGTGCTTTGAGCACCTGCTATGGAAGGTGCGACAGAAGGGCAGAATGGGGCTGAGCCTTGCAACGAATGTGTCGCTTCGGTTCCAGGTTGTTTAATCTACGTGGTCCAAGCTACTCGTGATGGGTTTCAGGAGGTTGGCAAGAGCCTTTGGGCCATGATATTGAGGCAGATGCTGAAATCGGGACTGTGTGTGATGGGTACATAACATCTCTTTCAGAACCCAGCCTGGATCATTTTGCCACAGGACACCTTCCTCGTGGCCTTAATGTTGCAGGCAGTGGAGGAAGCCCAATGGCAGAGGATGAGGGTGGAGGGTCACCTGACATAAACAGCTCATCTTTTCAGAGTGGAGAAGACCCCAGTCTTCAGCTGGTGAGATTTTTATTCCCTCTCCTTGTAATCTGTTTCCAAAGGAATTTTGCAAAGTGAGGCCAGTCTATGCCAAGTGGTCCCTTGCTTTGCCATTTCAGGTGTCTGTTCTGGTGCTAAAAATGAATGAGGTGAACTGCGGGATAGAAGTGAAAGGAGATGATATGTCACTTGCTGTACAAGTTACGGAGGTTATTCCAGAGCAGCTGGGAAATATTGGAATGTGGCAGTATCTTCATAGCTGCATGGGTAAGACGCTCACCTTTGTTGGATCGGTTGGCTTTGAAAGACCCAAAGCCAAATTTATGGAGTTTTAACTGCCGTTTGCACTCTTCACGTATAACAGCAACGGAGACACAGTGGACTGCACTATATGAATATGGATAAGTCTGTACTTCACTTAACTGGATGACACAATGTTGGCCCCATATTTTGCCTGTTGTGTTTGCATTGTAATGAACTTGGGTCCTTTGTGTGTAAGCCACCTAAGTGCATAGGAAATCTGCAGCCTCAGTGTCTGTTTTGTGACTTATATAGTTAAATAGAGTACTGTACGATTGATGGGTGCAACTGTGGCAAGCAGCCATGACTTGAAAGGCTTCTAAATCAGCCCCAAACTTGACTATATCTTGAACATTTCAAGGCTACTTTCTGTAGGTGTAGTGTGCTCTGAGTACATAGGTTACAATCCTGAAGGAGGTGCAAAAAACTTAGCAGCCTGTTGCTGCCATAAATGAGTATTGCTGACACTGAAATATAAATTCTTTTGAGACCCTTTATATCAATGGTTCATAACCAGTGACCTCAAGTTGTTTCATTGGCTTTTTGATATTTTCATACCAACTCTCTGTGGACAGGTGCCACATGACAGATTCACCGCTGCCCATTTGGTTTGTTATTTGCAAACAGAATCAAACAGCGTTTTGTATATATACATGATGATTTCAAAGGTTCAGTTTCACGAAGCTGATATCCAGTTTTGTGTTAGTTCTCAGATGGAGGAGAGAAATTAAGTGTGCCTGGTTGGAAACTTAAAAAAAAAAAAAAAAAACGTACTGGATGAGTAAAAAGCTAGAATCAACAGTAAAAGGTCGTATTGGTTTTTAAAAAACAGTATGGAGGGGAAATGAAAGCCACTGTAATAAAATAAAAAAGACCCATAGAGAACAAATGGAAGGAAGGGGAAGTTGGTACTAACAAAATATAAATCAAGATGGAAATTGTAGAAAACCCGGTAAGGAAAGCAATAAAAAAAATCTGCAGCCAGAAAAGTAGTTTTTTCAAGTATATTGGGAACAAAAGGAATCTTAAGAAAGATGTTTACCCGATACTAGATGCACATGGTAGAGCTGACATGAATAAAAGAGCTGGCAAAAGTATTTCATAAACTAGTCTGTATTTGGGGAAAAATCCTGATGATGTAGCTGTATCCTACGATGATGCCAACTATGCATTTCAGCAGTTACTCTGGTGAATGTTAAACTAGAGGCTTTTTTCAAGTGAGCATGTCCGGATAACTTGCATTCTGGAGTTGTCTCCCACCCTGAAGCTTTGGAACGCTAGAGAAGTTCCAAGAGTATAAAAGAAAATTCCTGCTCTGTAAGTCTTTTAAAGAATGGTAGGCAGGAGGATATAGGTCATTATAGGCTTGTCAGCCTGATGATGATTTCAGGCAAAATAATAGAGCACCAGGACAAGACATGATCAAGAAAGAAGCTAATAAATTGGAAGAGGTCTAGAAAATCACAGAAACAATTAAAGGACTGGAAAATGTCTTACCCTGAGACTTGTGAAACTCCATTTGGGCCATGTTTGCAGTCTAGTAGCATCTATGTGGGGGATAGGAAGTTGCTAATAGAGGGGTCCTCAATCTATCATCCCAAGGTATAAACAAAGGTATAATCCAGTGGCTGCACATTGCCACTAGGTAAATTCAGACTAGAAAGAGGGTGCACATTTGTTAGTGCAGGTAAGTGACTACTGGAAGAAATTACCAAGAGCTGTGGGCAATTCTTCATCACTGACCATTTTTAAATTGAGACTGGCTGCTTTTCTTAGAGATCCTGTGATTGAAGACTAATTCAGGGAAATCTTATGACCTGTCATACAGGGACTCAGACTAGATGATCAAGTCTTTTCTGATTTATAATCTGTGAATTTAATACTAATTGAATCTGTTAGTGACTACTTCTCCAAAGAAGCCAAGGAGTGTATGAGCCCTAGAGACTAAAATTCCCCTACATACTTAAAGTTGTGTGGTCCCCCTAGGTCAGAGACTGACCTAGATTATCATTTCTCCAGAGTAGGGGCTGTCTTCTATCTGTGCAGTGTCTATTGCGGTAAGGGCATGATTTTTGAATGGGGTTCCTCCATGTTACTATACTTTATTAATAGTAGATTATAGTGACATAAAAAGCTTGCACTGTACCTGCTGTAGATAAAAAGGAATATCAAGACTTTAGCACTCTTAATTTGGGATGTTTCACCCATATTTAAACAAACTCACATTTAAATCTTCCAAAGAAGAATGAGTAGTGACTGTTGCGCTGATGCATTTTCATAGTGATAAACTTTTTAGCCACTAGGAGGCGAAATAAAATGATGAGACTTCACAGTGTACAATTGAGAATGCAAAAAACCCTGTGTATAAAAGGTTTCGTAGAAGAAGAATGAAAAAGTCTTTGACGTTATCGATACAATGGGGGGTTAGATTTTTCCTTGATACAACATAAAGTTCTAGTTCTTATCAAATAAACCAGATAAATGTGGAAATCTGACTGGAAGTGAAACAACTGAAGGGGAGAGAAGAACTTGAGGGCCCGGGATATGGAGATTTTTCTATGGAAATTTGAAGTCCTGCTCCTTTTATGTAGATGGCAGCACTGAACAGTAGCCATGATTTTGGATCATCACTGGTGTCATAGACTGGGTTTTACCCAGTGTTCAAACAATGAAAGGCTTCACGGCGCGTATGTATTTCTTACAGCTTTTTGCTAATGCTGTCTTCCACAGTAATGATATTCTTTCATGCCTTTAGGAGAGCTAAACGTAGAGAAGCCCTCAGCCACAGAAACTAGTCAGACTCAGCCAGAAGTGTGCATGCGTCTTGAAATAGGACCCAGTGCCGTTGTGCACTCGCCCCTCGCTGTTCAGAACGGGTTCCTTCAAATGCTGATCCACAGCTACCAGGCAGAGCTCCTGATGTCTTTCCTCACCAACCTCGGCCCTTTCCTTGAGGATGAAGTGATACCGGAGGTGATCCCCATGAAAATAGAGATTGTGGATGCCAAGATCACGCTGAAGGTGTGTGTGTTTGGAGAGAGGGGTGTGTCATGAGCTGAGTTGTGTGCAAGGTGGTACTTGTGAAAGGGTTTGTGTAGCAGTCCAGAAAGATGCCATTTCCTGATCAACTAGGCTAATTGTTTTCCTCTGCCCTATAGGAGCTACCTAATGGTGTACAGCTGGGTCCTTGGGATGGTAGTCTAGTTAGTGCTTGGACCATGAGAATTCTGAGGCCTGGGGGCAGGGGGGAAAAAAAAAGAGCTTGGTGGAAATCTTAGTCGCTCAGAACTGGAGGCAGAGAGGTGTCTGACAATGCACCTGTAACCAGGAGCATGTCTTGAGCCTGCTGTATTGATACATTCTGATGGGGGTTTGAGTCCGGGACTTGCAAAGCTGTTACTGCAAGATGTGACCTGAAGTAGGGGGCGTTGTGATGAGACTGATTGATTATGGGGCATCTTTAATGATGTGACTAACTCTGTTTCACCCAAGCAGAGGGCTCTCTTAATAGGCAACTGAAGTGCAGGTACAGCCCACCTGTAAAACCGTTGTTTCCTGTGTAATGGCCAACCCCAGATAGATCTGGGAATGCTGACAGCGGTACGGTTCTTTGCTATGTTGCCCAGCTGCAGAGTCACATGCAGCAGCTGATATTTTGTTGGGTCTTCTTGCAGGATGACAGCCCTCCAACATACCCTACCTCCCCTGGTCCCATCCCCATCACCTTGGCTGTGGATCACGTTGTTGTGACACGCAAAGATGACGGGGTGTTCTACGTAACAGGTCAGTAAAGTAGGGCAGTTCTGGTCTCTTTTGCCCCAGCAGCTGTTACTGAGGAATAGAGTGCCCAGCAGTGACTCCTACTGGAAGATGCTGGACTGGATTCACAACTGCTAGGAAAGGCAAGATCTGGGGTATCGGATCTATCCCAGATATTCTTGCCAGACCAGGCTAAGACTGTTTCCTATATAAACACTTCGGTTCTCTTGCCAGTGCTCCAGGTTGCGACTTCTGTCCAGTCTTGCTGGAGATGATAAATTTGGCACTTGAAGTAGCATTGATAATGGTTACAATGAGTGCCTGGCAGTCTAAACTCACTGCCACTGGTTCATACATACTGGACAAATTGTCAGTTCCCCTTTTTACAAGGGATGATCCTTTCAGCTGCAGAGCACTTCTCATAAAAAAAAAAAAAAAGAGAGAATCCAAGTGGTCTATGGTAGCAGTGCACACACTTATATATTATCCCTGTATTGCTTCCCAGCTGTCGAAGGCGAGGGACCATATTCGTGGAAAAGGGCTGAGCCAGGCCTTCAGGAGCACGAGGTCTCAGCACCAAGAGTCCCAGCAGCTCCTGCAGGAGCAGTGCATGAATTTCAGGTAAGCCATTTCTGCATGGTCCCTTGCAGACTGATAGAAATCTGGCTGCAGACTGGGAAACGCTGGCCCTAAGCAAGCATGCCTCTTACCTGGAGGGTTTACAGATGGGTAACAATAGTGCCGTCTTGTGAGCAGGCTGGGTTCAGGACCCTTGCCTCCTTCCACACCCATTCCCTTAGCATAATCAGTTCCTCCTTTTCAGTATCTGAAACATTTTTCTTCTGAGGAGAAATTATCTTCTGTCTTCCCACCTCTGTCCAGTCGCTGCTCTGGAAGGTCTTTTTTCATATGGGGAGGCTATAGAAAAAGGGCCCTAGGCCTCAATCAGAGAACTCATTCTTTGGTAACCTAAGTTCTGAATGAAACAAGGGGCTCAAGGGAAGTCCCACAGACAAACACTGCTGAAGATGCTGTGGATACTGTAAACCTTGCTACAGGCTGTGAAGCTGCTCTGATGGCTGTGTGTACAGCAAGAATAACAACCAGTTTCAGCCCCGGAGATGAGACCGGGGGAAGCCCCTGCTGCCCTTTCTCATAGACCTTACCTGTAGAAGGGCTTTAAGGTGGCCAGGGAAGATGCATGTTGTCCGGGTGCAGCATAGGGCCCGTTGTTTGTCCTTCTAGTCTACCCACCCTTTCTTGCCTCTGTGTTCATCGTCAGCTGAAGCCAGAGTCGCTCTGCAGGAAGAACCTCTCTTACACAAATTTTGTTCACATTTGGGGGAGGCTGATGGCCGGTCGTTAGGCCATCTGTATGGCGGCTCTGTACGTTGACTGTAATAATGGGTCTGAAAGGCATTCCAGCAAACAGGCTGAAATGCATCTGTCAGCAAGTATTCAAGCCTGGAAACCCAGTAGAATGAGGATGTCAGTCAGTGGCTTTTGTTTGCTCTGTGACATGTACCTTTAGTTCTTTCCAGAGCTTCTGGTTTTGCATTCCTCTCTGATTATAACAGAAAGAAATGACCTCATTCTGCTCTCATTTTTCACATTTTGGAAGAAGCTTGGGTCTTATTTTTGTTCCTTTCCCTGTCTCTTGCAGCTGAAGGAAGTGCCGGAGTTGCAGCAGGAGCTGGAGGGCACGAAAATGGCCCTAGAAGCTGCCAACAAGGACAAAGAACGCCTTCTGCAGGAAATCCGCAAACACGACCCCCTCTTCCAGCTCTGACAGCAGAGGCCTGCCCTGCCCACCGCTGCTCAGGAGGAGCAGGGATCACCACCAGCACGGAGGTGGCTAGTTTGTGACATGGCTGCTAAACAAGTCAACCTCTGTACAGAGGAATCACTTGGGGGAATGGGAACCCAAATGCTGCTGTAAGAGGAACTCCAAAGTGTGCGACGAGAGGAAGGCAGGCCTGGCTTGAGGAAGGGGGATGAGCAAGAGGAGCTCCCTGATTCCGGTCTGGCAGCCATGTTTCTCTGTCCTGGCAGTGTGGTGCTACCCTCTATCACTGACCCAGTGCAGAGCTCAGTCAAGGAGCCCAAAATGCCAGAACAGTAGTCAGGAGCCAGGGTCTCCTTGTCTTGTCAGTTGACAGCAGAGCTGACCTGCCTGCTTTCACCCTTCTGACTGTATGCTTTCTCTCTTGTGTTTGCTCCTCATGCCGGGTGGTGCTGCTTGGTTCTTCCTCTAGCATTGTCCTGTGTGTTTTTTGTCCAGATGCACTCACCAAAGAGCACAGGTGAAAGCAATAAGGTCAATTTGTCAAGGCCAGGCCTAGTCAGACATTGGGTGGATGTTGCACAGAGTTCTTTGGTGAGAGCATGATGTAGCCCAAGACTGGAATGAAAATGTAGGGCTTGCGGTGTGTGGGAGATAGAGAAATCTCTCCCCTATGGAGAGAGAATGTGGCCTGGAGCTTCCCCTGAGCAACCCAGGGAGCCATGGTAGAAAGGATTCCCTCTAGTTCCCTTTTCCACTAACCATTTGCTGCCTTGGGATTGAACCAGTGCATATGCTAGTTTAAAAAACATCTACCCTTTCTGAACCCCACTTCCCACACAGTATCCAGACACCCTAGCTATTACCTGTACCCCAGTGCAAGACTGCCATGTTCCCTCACTTGTTAGGTAAAGCATGTTCAGCTTTATCTCTTATGCTGAAGCCTGTGGGAATCCAGCATCTCCTCTCAAAGCTAGCCTTTCTTTGAAGGAAAGAATCAGGATGGATGGAGTGTTTTGCAGGTCATGGTTGAGGAAAGGAGGCTGGCCTATAAACTCCCGTTATGAACTGCACTTATCTATCAGAGGTGCACAGACTGCAGCAAAAACAGAAGCCTGGAGAGCAACAGTAACTTCTTAGCTTTCCAACCTGAAGCATGAGCTGAACCAACAGTTGAATGTTCAGGCGGGCGCTTACGTTTCATCAGGACACTGAGCACTGGGACCTCTTCTGAGATGGTTCTGGTTGCCTCTTCGCTCTGCTATTCTTGCGATGGGACCGAGGCAGCAGCTGTGGTGTTCATTCTGGTAAAATGCCAGCGAAATGCTACCCCTTCTCCAAAATACTGTCCTGAAGCAGTTGAAGTCTTTGAAGCTAGTCTGTGCCTGTTTTCACGTCAAAAGACAGCTTCCCCAGATACGATGCCTAGTAGAATGTGAAGCGGGCATCAGTAGAAAACTAGTGGAGAAAATGCTCTTTGTGATATCCCAAGCGTGAATTGTTCTCCCAAGGGCTAAATGGTGTGGTTTCTTCTCTCCTAGCCAGGCTAATGTATAGTCTAGGCATCCAGTGAAGAAGCCACTGTGTGTGACTGCCAGCAGAAGAGTTGGAGGGAGGGTGTGAGGGGAAGTGGCCCCCAACCATAGATGCTGTTGTGTGGAGGGACTAAGTTGTATAATTTAGCATGAAACGTGGTACAGGTTTGTCAGTTTTGTGCTGCTGAGGACTGTCCACCCACAGCATCTTCTTGCATGTGGATGTTTTCTTGGATTTTAATGCATTTCAAACACTTTTCTGAGTTGGATTTTCCAGCCATATTTTATAGGTGTATTCATGCACCGGTTTTAATGCACACAACACTTTATAATGCATGTTAAACAGGTAGAAGAGTGCACCTAATTGGCTTGGGGAAAACTTAACTACAAAGATAACTGACTGCATAGGTGATGGTGACTTTCCTTTCTTAACTGTGGGAAGGCCAGACCTGGCCATGTGAGAATGGAAGCTTTGTTGAACCATATTTTAGTTCTCCACTTCAAGATCCCCAACACCTTTTCCCCCTGAAAAGCAAATTAGCATTCTGGTGGTATTTTGTCTGTCATAAAGGTCCTGTTATGTTTTTAACTCCACTAAAATTAAGTTAGATAAACTCGTATAAGGTCAGGATTATGCTTGGTCCAAGTAATGAGTTGTGACTCTTACTCACAAGCCATGATGGCTTGGTATCTGGGAACTGAACAAAAGGAAGAAGGCAATTTGTGCTATTGATTTTTCCCATTAGTCTTGCATATATATTTCTCTTTGACCAGTGGTCGAGATATGTACGTACTTCTCTTTCCTAGGGGCCGTAGTGTGGCTTTAGTTGCAGGGAAGAAAACTGCATGCTTTAACGTGCTGGTTTAATGGTAGAGACTGGGGGAGGGTGTGTGGAACAATGGCTCACAAAGAGCCTTGTAGCGTTTAGCAAAATGCTCTGTGCATGAGAAAAGGGAAGACAGCCAGATCAGAACCCAGTAAAAATGGCCAGCATTCTTATCTATGTTAGTCTGAAGGTAGGGTTGACCTGTCATAGTTGGTCCTTGCCTGCTACGCTGGAATAGACAGCCTCAGGACAGAGAGCAGAGCTCTACTGCTACGCTTATCTCTGGCATCTGCCTGCCTGCCAAGATGGGACTGACTAGTGCCTGAATGCAGCAAGAGCTTGACTTTCACTGCATGCATAGGTAATGTGGTGGGAATGATTTTCCTTTGGCAAAGATTGGGCAGCTGAAGCCTCAAAGGCTCTGCAGTGGTGAGGTGATAAGGTCACTTCTGACATCCCATCTGACTACTGCACTGTTGGTTGGATGCTGTACCTGAGAGTCATTCACTGCGCTACCTTGGATGTGGGGCAGAACCTATGAAAATGGATACTTCCTCTGGAGAATTGTGCCTCATCCCATCCCCTCTCAATACAGGCCCAGACAGGTTCTTTGTGCATTACTGCCCATGTTAAAAACTCCAGCAGCCCTTCCCTCCTACAGGAAAGGGAATCTGTGATTAGGAGGACAATGCACTTTAAACTTCTAGCACCAGGGTGGGGGACAGACCAGCTGGGTACTTCCTGTACCACTATTGCCTCATGTGCATAGCATGTTTCAAAAATAAATGCAGGGATTTAAGAAATGCTTGTTACCTCCTGTGCTAAGGATAGGGCTGGCACCAAGCCCACACGTTCTTACTGTAGAACAGGAGGTAACCACGCACCTACGTTAAAACAACCTGCTGTGAAACATATGTACAAACAGCTCATTGTAAGTATAAAAAGTGTGTGAACCGTGTCAAGTCTGAGCTTTTTAATTCCTCTGTAAAGTTGTTGCTCTGTTCTATGTAACCAGAAATTAGTGTTCCTTATTCGAGTATCTGTGATATTGAATTCATTCATTCCTGCTTCCTCATGAAGCAGGAGGTAAAATTATGCCTGCCAGTGCTGCCTGGTGAGGTGTGATGCTGTTCTCACTTGCTTTGATTCACTTTTTGCTTGAACAGGGAGGGCAGGGTCTCTCCCCAGCTTCTGTGACTCCTTTGTTTGAATGGATATTCTGCTGAGTCTTCATCCAGCTTGGGAAAGGAGTAATGCTGGATGGGTTTGCCTAAAACTGGTGCCTAACTGCAATGTCAAAGCTGCTGAACTCTCCTTTCCCCCAGTGCAGCCTGACCAGAGCTGGGTTTCAGTTGCCTGTAGCAAGTTAGTTGCTCACATCCATGTATTGTTAGGTTTACAAAAGCCTGGAGTGCTTCTATTTATTTGAAATTAAGTCCCATGCAGGCATCCTTCTTCCCCAAGCCTCATGGTGACATACATGTACAATGCAACCTTCCTCTCTGCAAAGGGTGCAGCCAGAACAGGGAGGGGAAGTTGCTGAAATAGATAATTTTATAAAAGAAAGTTTACTTTAGTGGAGACATGTTTAAAGACTCTACTTTTCTACATTACAACTTAATCCTTGGTGTAACAGTCTTGCTGTTACCTGCGGAATGCATGTGGCCTCAGTATCACTTTTGAGTTGGTAGTAACAAAGTTGTCAGAAGAAGCCTTCTCGAACAAGGGGCACAGTGTGTCCAGGTACAGTACTATACACCTATGACTTGAATTCGAGTCCTGGTCAGTATTGGAACTTTGTTGCAGTAAAACATTTCCACTAGTGAGTATTGGTTCTGTGAACCACGTTAAAGGAAAAAAAATTAAACTTGTTAACCTTACTTACTTGTGTTTTGTGTTACTCTACATGGTCAGTTTCTTTATTCTAAGGTGTTGATTTCTGAGCACTTGACAGATGACAAATGAGGGAAACTGCAGCTGTCAAAACTGCCTCAAGGAATCACCAAGGTAGTGAATGCACAGTGCTGTCCAGCTGTATTTTCCCTTGGTTTCTGCTAACAACTCATCCTTCAGTGGTAACTGATGTTACACAAACAGCTTATACAACATAAAGAGACTAAGTGTAGCAACATAACACAACACCAAGTTTAATGAGTGCTCATTATACAAAACCATCCTTTCTGTACAGAAAGCCAGAGCAGCAGCAGCTGTTCCTAGCCTTTCAGGGTCCTCCCTTTAAATGTCTTGTCCCTTTCTATGTTGAAGGTCATGGCTCTTTCCCCCAGCCACAAATGTAAGACGCAAAGGCTTTGAGTCTGCAACTTCCAAAAAAGGCAGGAGCCAGAATTTGTTACTAAGACAGTGTTAACTCAATCCAGACCCTCAAGTCCTTGCCTAAAGTAGCACTCTATGCAGGTGATACAACAGATAAGCTGTTTATTCTAGTATTAAAGAGCTTCCTGTACTGGAGGCCTAACAAGACTGTTACCTCTATGGTAACATCATCCATTCCATGAATCTCTCTCTTTTTAGCAACCATCTACCATACTCGAGTTGTTCATGGCAGCATTGCAGCCAGCTTCTCAGGCTTTATGAACTCAGTTTAGTTGCACTTTTGCCATGGGGTTTCTTGTGGTTCTGGTGTGTTTGGAGAAGACTGCAGACACAAGATTAGAATGGATGCTGGAAGTGCATCAGGCTTGGAAGGTGGAACCAACTTCAAAGTTGCATCGTATGCAGCTGAAGACTGTGCGCTCCTCTTCCACCTTCTCCTGCCCACGTTACTGGAAGATGATTTTTTTATACTTGGAATTTGGGATCTGTCCCCGGGCCTTCAGCCTCCTGACTGCCTCACGCATGTGTTTGGGCTGAAGAGGTGGCAACTCTCCCCACTTCTCACACACATCCAGTGCTAAGCAAAACAAAAGCCAAGAAAACAACGTGAATCAGACAGAGACAGTGAGATTTCTGAAATTATTTCATTATGAAGCTGCTACTATACAAAGTCATTTGCGACAACTGACTATAATTTGTTGAGCTCTGCACTTCCAAACATTTTATTAGTGTATCAGAACTAGATATGCCCTGACTACTCTCTCTTCCCCTCCTCCCGCCTTTTTTTTTTTTTTAAAAGTCCTCCCTGTGTTGGTTAATTGTGGGAGTATGTGCAAGGGTCATTATGAGCAGGAGGAGAGTTCAAATTTGTAAAAGAAAAAGAGCTATTGGTATCAGCATTAATGTTGCTGCAAGTGCCGTACGCAGCCTTCATTAGGGACAGCTCAAGCAGATGTAATTATACTGCCTCAGATGAGCTACCAACTACAGACAACCAGGATCAACAAAACTGGGGGGAGGGGGAGGAAGGCAGTGGTCATTCTTGAGGAATCTAATGTCTGTATGTAAAGGCTAGGCACATGCATGACAACTACATTGTCCTTCAATACTAAAGTTCCATTGTGATATGGTAAACTCGCCATATCACTGAATTTTATTAGTGTGGGCTCCCCTCTCTTTTGTTCAGACTTCCTTAGCAATAAGTACTGAACAGATTCAGTTCAGGATAGAGTGACTGCTGAAAAAGAACACTGAGCTAATTCCTTCAAGTAGATGGCATGACAAAAGGTCCATTGAAAGCCAACTCGTTGTTTAAAGTGAATGGGTAAGTGCTGCATTCTTAGTTTGCTCTGCCTGTAAGATATTCCACTTTTACTCACCTTCTTCTACCACCTCCCCAACAAAGACTTTGGAAATCCCAGACATGGCAATCACCACATTCTGAGAGACTGAGGTGCCAGTGATAGACTGGATCAGCTTAAGAAGAGAGAAGATGCAATTAGCCAAGAGAAGTTTCACTAAAACTGTATAGATTCTTACCAAAAAAATATTACGTTTGAGCAACAACTACTGAAGTCAATGGGAGAAGAGGATGGGAACCAATTCAAAAAGCCAGTAACAAGGCAGCTGGGTTGGCAGTTCTTCTGCCATTCAAATCTCATCTATTCAGACTGACCAGACTTGTAGTGATAGTCAATCTACTGCCTTCATGCAGGCCATAGCAGAAGTGCTCATGGCACATCCCTGTCAGATTCCAACAAATCTGAATTCTGCTAAATGCCTTCTCAGGACATGAAAAAGCAAAGAGAATGCATTTTGCTCTGTATTTCTACATGTGCAGTAAGTGGGATCCCTCACTCTGCAGCCTGAATATCAGCAGAGCCTTACCCGTTTAATAGCAGCCTTGGGAAAAGCAGAACGACGATACATCTCGTAGCGATTCAGCTGCTCTTCAGAAAAGGAAGACACCAATATTCTGAAGAAGAGAGGAAATTAGCTCTTATGGCAGAACGATTTAAAATGTCTTTAGCCTCAAAAAATATCAAACATATCCTTAACATCAGTTAACTAATACTAGAGAATCTGCTGCTTCAAAGGCATATGTGACTTTACCTAACATTATGAAGCAGAGACATTAAACAAATGCAACTTTCTACTGTGTTACAAAGGGAAAGTGGGGTGGGGAAGTGACCTATTTGCTGCTTAGGGTCATGCATCATTTGTTCTGATTTTATTACCATCTAGCTCCCTTTACCTGGGTAGGAGAGCACAAAGTCACTGAAGCTGCATTCAGGTTTAGTTTAGTGGTGTAGTTCCCCTTACAGTGCCACAGGAGTGGATGCACATAATTTAAATCATAGAGATATGATAGTGGTATAAGGTGTTCTGTCACATTCGTAAGCCAGGGCAACTGTTCCAAGACTAGGGGTTGGTTGCACCCCCACATGCAGTCATAAGTCCTACAAAACCTTTACATTCCCTTAGCCTACAATTCACAGACTTTTACTGTGCCTGCTCCACGCTAAGCTTATCCCTCTGCCTGTACTAACTCTGCGAGTGGGAACTAAACCACAGCAACTTAGCTCCTTTACCTACAGGCAAACAAATAGTTACTGCCCTTCCAGTACACCTCTACTCCCTGTTTAAAGGCACATGGTATGTGCCTTGACTTGTGTGCATGGATTTACCACACTGCAGCGGCTCCACAGTAACTCTCCTTGTGCTCTCATTATTTCATGGTGAGATCTAAACTAGGGCAGCTTACCCTTGAATGCAACAGGGCAAAACTGCCCTGGTTTAGTTTTCACTTATCCCAGTGTAATTGCAGGTGCACAAGCTGTTCTCCTACTTGCTATTATTAACAGGGGATAGAAACTTATCAGGCATTGGCTGCTCTACAGTAACTATGCACATAGCTTCAGTTAACCCCCCAGTAGGAGAAGCTAGGGCAACTTAGACCCGTTACATTTAAGGGAACGCTACCCCAATCTCTCTCTCATTGTGGCACAAGAGACTCAGAGCAGAGTAGAAGCACACAAAGGCCCCGTGACTATTACCTTTGGGACAAAGCTAGCACTGTCTGCACACATGGGGTCTCAGAATAGGGCCTTGCTCCATATTCAAATGAAAGCTGGATAGAAATCAGCTCAGAGTCATTACATGTTTGCAAGCTGGTTGGCTCTTTTTATAGCTGGATGGACGCTTTTGTGGGGAAACATGACTTTGCACATGTGGCCAGTCTACATCTATTGCCAGCAAAACATGCGATTGTGACTTGGTGCATGTGGCCAGCCCACATTTATTGCACGACTCACCCGTGCACTCTGTCACAGACGTAAGGTGTAGCAGGGGCCACGGTTCTCTCCAGAAGGAGGCTGGGTGCAGCAGAGCTAGAAAGGGGCCCCAATTAGGCTCAGTTTGCATGCAGATGGACACTCCGTTCCTTCAGGAGCACATTCCCACATGCAGGGGTGTGCATTTGCCCCAGCACAAGCAGCAGTGGCATATATTTGCGCTGCTGCTTTGTGCCCCAGGGCGCGCCCCTGCACGCGTGCTGTGGCCCACGGCAAACCGGGTCCTGGGGGCCTCCTGGGGCAGCAGCGGCACCCATCCAGCTGCGTGGAGCACGGCTCCGTTTCCGACGGCGCACACTGCTACTACACGAGCCGCGCCACTTTTTGTGGCGGCTTCTTTTTTTTCCGGATACCAGGACATGCCGGTATCAAGCCTGCAGTGCCGCAAACTGCACGTGCGTGCTTGTGTGGACGCGTCTCAGGGG
>NW_017729019.1:14438017-14438685 GCF_001723915.1 Gavialis gangeticus | reverse complement strand
CTGCAGAGTGCAGGGACCTGCGCAGCAGGGAGTGGGGGAAGTAGCAGGCTCCAGTGTGGGGCTTCCTCCACTGTGAGTCCTGGACTACATGCACATGGTACATGGCAGACCCCTGGCAATAGAGGCAGTCGGGCAGGCTCCGCTTCATCCCCCTGTGCAGCAGTGGCCAGAGCCACGCCTGGGTTGAGCACAAGTACCCTGACCTCCCTGCCTGCTGATGCTGCCAGGCAGTGGGGGTTGCACACTGTGGGGGGGGAGGGTGTGGGGGAGTCCCTACATCTACCCACCCTCACACCCATCCCCCGCCCATCTGAGCTCAGTGCTTCCGTTGCCCCCCTGGGTGCAGGCTCCATGCTGTGCTCCTGTTTCTACTCAGCTGCAACTCCAGCCCCACTGCTTCCCTACCTGCTGCCCCGAGTGCACAGGTTCCAGGTGCAGCAGGAGCCCCGCCCAGAAGCTGCTGGCTGGGCAGAGCCATTCTGCCCAAGAGGGTGGGCATGATGCCAAATACAGTATGTTGGGGGGTTGTACATGTGGGCATCTTGCTCCCACCCTTCGGGGTGGAGGGGCTGGGGCAGGGGGGTGTGTGCACTGGGACAATGCCATTAGTGCACATCTGAATGAACTGGGAGGCAGCTGAGGCAGGGGGCTGTCGGTAGAGGCGTTCC
>NW_017729019.1:14429883-14433017 GCF_001723915.1 Gavialis gangeticus | reverse complement strand
AGCAAATAAAGGTTCTGCAGGTCAAGCGAGGTTGTTCCTACATTCAACTGGTTTGCTTTTCTCAGCTCCTCTCTGTGGTAGACACTGGGTGTCCAGGAAGCGCCATGAGAATGGTGTGGGAGTATGGCCAAAGGTTTTTCAGCGCTGTTTCAGGAAGAGGGATGGGGACTGCTGAAAACAATCCTCAGCCAGTCCATTTCCTCGTGTAGACGGGGCTTCAGTGCGAACTGCAAGGCACCTTCTCCCAAAAGACTTCCCTAAAGAGAGGGCATCACAAAGTATGTCAGTAATTATACAGCGCACACTTTCTTCTTTCACCTGCATATATTTCTGCTGAGACAGATACATGCAAGGAAGTTCCTGTGTACAGTGAAGGTGGTCCTTTCTTAGGCAAGGATAAGACTTAATTCTTGTAGAAGTGATACCTAAACACAGTGGTGATGGCTGCACTAGAACACGTAAGAAAGATTAGCTTGGATTGAGTGTAATCCTTATATTTCTGTAGCATGCTGTGATCCTACCTGTTATCCGCACGCCGCTCTTTTCGACTGTAGATGTATCCTTATGTTTAACAAATACAAATCGCTAGGGAAAAATGAATTCCAAATTTTTTGTGATATATGGTGGTACTTTCAAAGATTCGCTCAGCTAATGAGGCTAATGTCCAGTTTAAATCATACTTCTAGTTTTATCTTCTTTACGACTGCTACCAATAAAAGATCTCATTTGCATTTCATTATAATAGCAGCACACTAGCTGGCTGAGTGTCTAGTTCAGTCAGAAGCTTTTCCTGTGTGAGTCTCATTATGCTGACAGATGTCAGGTATCTTTTTACCAAGTTGAAATCGGGGCTTGCTTCTTTCTTGTGAGTGTTAACCCTTTCCTGCCTTACAAAAGGCAGTCCCTCAGCTATGTTACAATTATTTTTGTGCATTAATCCTTAAGGTAAACACAGCCTATTCAGGGCTTTTTAAAAATATGTTGAGGGAAGGATGGCTTTGTGGCTACAGTCCAGGACTGGAAGTCAGAAGATCTGTTTTTTGTTCTCTGTGAGACCTTGGGCAATATGTTTAGCCTGTCTGTCTCAGTAGCCCCATCTGTGAAATAAGAGTAACGATGTCTACCTCATAAGGAGACTGTGAGAAGTAATTAATTTATTTAAGAGCCCCAGATGGAATGAATTATGGTACAAACATTAATGGTTTTGATTATTCTTAGTAATACCAGCGCAGGAAATATAGTTTGTGTTTTGAACGTGTAAGGATTATGGATCAAGCATGTAAAGAACTATCAATTAAACGTAGGGACGGCCCGCTACTAGATGAGGACTGAAAGCCTGCGATTCACGACAGAGAAAATACTTGAGCATTAAAATAACCCCATACTAGGGACTGGGAAAGTCCGAGAGTATGTGGCAACATGGAAATGCTGAAATGGTATTAGCGGATCTAGATCTACTCGTAGCTCTCTGTAGAGACCACCCAACAAAGTAAAAGAGGCTCTGCACGCCTTGGAGATTCTCCAGTGAGGTTGATACCACTTAAAAATGAACAAACAAAAAAACAGTGTGATTTTAACAGGTTGACAGCCCTGGAGGCCCCCTTTTATCCACAGATCCGATATACTCTGAGCAGCATCAGTTCTAATTTCTTCTGCCTCAGTTTACTGTTGTGTCTCAGACCTGAACTGGAGGGACTTTGTCTGACTGGTTTCAGAGGGAGTCCAGCCTCTTTGCTTCTTCAGTTGCCAACTTCCCTGCTGATTCACGGTCAGCACAAGCACCCGCGTCGGCGCCAAGTTTAGATCATGCCAAATCATCCCATATGTGGAAGGTCTGAGTGGTTTAAGAATGAACGTAGGGGCAGAGGTGTTCATGTATCAGCATTTCACCAGTGGAGTGGGGGTTACCTGTGTTTTGAGTGGCGGGTCAGCTGTGTTCTAGCTTCCACGTCACTTCTTGGGGGACAGTCAACCAAATCATTATTGCTCCCCAGGATTAATGTATGCAAATGTCGTCCTGGCCGTCTCCTGTCAGATTTCGTTCACTGATCAGGAGGGCTAGAAATGCATTGGACATGTGCTCCGGAGCCAATGTCTGGGACTAGCACTTACCCTTAGCGTGAGGGCTGGGGTTTGGGAAACTCTTTCTGGGATGAGATGGCACTGGGTCAGGCAAGGAGTGGGGAACGCCATTTGTCTCCGTGAGACACGGGCGCTCACTGGCACTGGTTTCCGTATTCACCGCCGCAGTCTCACCAGATGCGGGATTCAGAGGGGATAACACTGAGACCCCACCTTGCAGCCAACGGCTCCATTCCCTCGGCCAGAGCGATCACGCTAGGGTTTCCATGCCGTCGCTCCTAGTATATTTCACTTTGTTTTTTAAAGACATTTTTCATGCTCCAAGCCAAATCAAGTCCAAATCTGTGAGTCGTAAGTGGCCCTACAACCGGCAAACATCCTCCACCCTCACCAGGGGCTTCAGATATTTCCGAAGTCTTTTGGTAGGCATCCTACGTGCAGGCCCAAGCCTTAAGGCTTGGGGTTTGGATGCCCCCGAGTTTTGCCATATAACACAGGAGCAAGCTAGGGAAGAGCCTCCCATTTCCATAAAGCAGGCTTTAAGCCCCAACACCTCAGCGGGTACTAAACCACGCCAGAAGAACAGTCATCCCTGGGGGAGCTTAAGGAAAACGGCCTTCATGGACCCAGATACACAGTGTTTCCCCTCCTGGCATATTTCACGCTTCAAGTTGCCCCCTGCCTGGGCAGGGCTGGCCCGCACCTCCCGAAGGTGCCCATTGCCCTTCTCCTCCTGCCCTCTTTGGCCTTTCCCTGGCTGGGGGCAAGGGGATCCCCCTTCCCCTACCCCAAGAGCGGGGAGGATGTCACCCTCACCCCGCCCACTCGGGGGCGGGGTCACCCTTTCCTCCTCCCCACATGGGGACGGAGCCAGTCTCGACTCCTTCCACCCAACGCTTTGCGCCGCTCCCCGCAGCGCCGGGGAGGGGGGCGTGGCCAAGCGAGGCCCCGCCCCCAGTGAAAGCGCAGTCTAGTCCCTCCCCGCGCGGGGGCGTGGCCTCCGCCGGTCTGGCTGGGGGGGCGGGGCGCGCGGGGCCCCGCCCCGGAAGGAC
>NW_017729019.1:14428563-14429731 GCF_001723915.1 Gavialis gangeticus | reverse complement strand
GTGACCCCGCCCCCCCCGGTGTTAACGTGTTTCTGACCGTTTGTGCCCGAGCACCCGCACCTCGGGGTTGTGGGGAGCAGCCTGCGCCCCCCCCGGGGAGGTCCGGCATCCCCTCCGCTGGGTCGCCTTGCGCTGTCTTCCCCACGTCTTGCTCCCCCCCAGAGTCTGTAGCCCGTTGTCCCCTGGGTTGGGGAGGACTCAGACCCAGCGGGTTCCCGCTTCGGGTGTCGGGTTGCCCGGAGAGCCCCGTTCGTGCGCCGCCCGGGCAGCACCGGCACCGCGCAGGGTCGTAGGTGGCAAGGGGCCGGAAGGGACCTTGGAAGATTGTCGGGTCTAGGCCCACCCCCCCGCAAGAAGCAGGGAAGACACCTGCGGGTCTCCAGACGCTGCCTGGTTGAGACCTGCTGCGTTGTCACCGACATCCATCGAACTGGGGGACCGGGAGGGACCGGTGGGATCGTCAATTCTGTGGGCAGGAGGCGATGGGGCTCGGAGGAGCTCAACACGGAGCTTGTCCAGCCTTGTCTCAAACACTTGCACAGAGGGCAATGGCATGGCCTCTGCTCTGCGCCAGATGCTGGTGACCCTTATGGGCAGGGCCGTCCCTGGGAGGGGTGTAAATTGGGGCGACTGCTTTGGGGGACCCCATGGTCCCTCCTGCAGGACCTGCCCAGTGCTGGCGACTCTGTGCCACCACCGCCGGCTTCAGATCCGGCTGCTCGCCACCGCTGGCTTCTTTACACCCAGGCCCCACGCAAATGGATTTGTCCCGAGCCCTGCACCCTGCCAGGATCATCTCTGGTTGCACAAGAAAAGTGTTTTCTTGTGTCCAGCCTGAATTTACCCTCTATTAGCTTATCCCATGCCCTGAACGCCCCCCCACCCCCTTCCAAAAAAGAGTTTGTAGCCATTTTTAAACATCTTTATGACCATTTTCTGAGTCTTTGGTTGTAGTTGTGTTGGTCTAAGGTTCTTTGGGTAGGTGTGATATCGTTTATTAGATATCTTCTATTAAGCTTTTGGGCACAGTCACCCTTCGTCAGGCACTGGGAGTCTGCTGGTCTGAGACATACTTTGTGACCATTTAGCAGTTCAGCATGTGACAAGTCTCACTGACCTTGTTGGAAGAACTCATGTACGTCATGTGACCCGTGGGCTTTTCAGTAGT
>NW_017729019.1:14413080-14423563 GCF_001723915.1 Gavialis gangeticus | reverse complement strand
GACATACTTTGTGACCATTTAGCAGTTCAGCATGTGACAAGTCTCACTGACCTTGTTGGAAGAACTCATGTACGTCATGTGACCCGTGGGCTTTTCAGTAGTGGGGACGGTGTTTTTTGATGGACCTGGTAAGCAATGCACCCAGGGTGCCTGGGGCTCCCCTGGTTGATAATTGCCGCATTAGACTTTTTCCCACCAACTTTCCCATGTCCTGAAAGCTCCCGAGACTGGACATGCACCTGGCTGGAATCATTTGACCCCAGCGCTCTTTCCTGCCCAGGGCAGGGTGTTGGACTCGATGATCTACTGAGGTCCCTTCTGACCCTGAAAACCCATTACATCTATGAAGGCACACAGTCTTTAACCACTTTTTAACAAGTTTGTGCCAGTTGGCCCCTGCGCGCACAGTTCAGTGTGCGAGATGTCCCACTAACCTTGTTGAAAGAGCTCATGTGTAAAGTTACACGTGGGCTTTGCTGTAGCGGGCTGTGGCTTGTGACAGTATGAGGCACACATCCGAATCTTTATATGTGCTCACGACCCCCGCAGTGGATGAGGTCTTTACAGCCATTTGCATATTGCAGCTTGAGATCATTCGGGGGTTGTACAGTCTTGTTTGTTGGATGCTGAAATTAAATTTAAATGTTGAAAATCGGGGCTTGACAACAATTCAGGTATTTCCGTGGTCTCATCTAGTCCCCTATTAATTTAATTGGGCTGCGCTTTGAATCAGATGGATCCAAGCAGGAAACTGCGTGCTTATTTTACAGTCACGTAATGTTCTTATGAAGAGCAATTGCTAAATTTACTTGCAGTGAGAAGCTTGAAAATTGTTCAGGGAGCAGCTCAGATAAGTTGGGCAGTGTCCAAAATTGATTTTTTTTTTTTTTCCTGCAAAATGAACTCAACTTGTAATTTGTAGGGGTCATTCAGGTTTGTGTCCTTTAAGTCTCCTCCTTTGAATATAAATGAGGTGCAACTTTTATAAGACTAAGTCATAGAGGAGGTTTGCAGTGATCTTTTGACCAGTAGCCAGACATCACCATTCACTAGTACTATACTAAGAGGCATGAATTTTGATCCCTAGTGACAGAGTTGTGATAGTTTCCAAATAATAATACAATAGAGTCTTGAAATGTGTCTCTGTGAGATCCTGTTTCTATTGTGGTCTGGTTTGACTCTGAGGTGCAGCCTGTGGTTTCTCTATCTTTTCAGGGGACAGAGCAGGTACTTTAGTAAGTGTTCAACAAGTATGGCATTAATTACAGCTAGCTCTGCCTTGGCTTGCAGTGCTCCCATTTTTTAGAGAGAGAACTTTGAGAGTTAGAAAAATAGTGATAGATATGACATTACCTTCACATGTGTCAGCTTTGCCCTTGGTATAAACATAGTAAAATGGCAATTAAATTAAATAGTAATTGATGGAGGTGGCTGGATTTAGCTTAAGCAGTGAAATCCTTCCCTCAAGTTTATGAGTGTTGTTGTGGAAACATGAAGTATCAAAAATGGCTGCCTTTTCAAGAAAAACTTGGGATCATTTATTTTGAAGTTGAAGGAGTTTCTCTCTCAGATTTTCTCCTTGAGCTTTGAGTTTCTAATGACTGTGAGGTTCATTTTGCAAATTAAAACAATAAATATGAGCTGGAAGTATGCCCAGAGGAGATCATCACCTTCGAGATTGAATGCGAGTACGGTAGGGGAAGTGAATTGATGAGGGAGGAAGGCTGAGGGCTTTCTGGGTGGGCTGGCATTCACCCTTAACGAGAGCGTGAAGAGGTGCTGGAACTATAGGCACTTCCAGCACAAATTATGGCTGCTTAAGATGTCTGTTTTTGCAGTCTAGAGACTTAAGCATGCATGTCTGATAGAAATAGATCTTATTTTAGAGAACTTTGTTTAGAAAGCGGGCTCTTTTGGTCATTTGATGTGACCAGCTGGTATGAATACAAGTTCGTATAGGGCAAAACCCCCTTTAAATGTAGCTCAGGTGAGGGCTGCCTTAGCAACATGGGAAGCATTTATGGGCAAGCTAAATGTGACCTAGTAATGGATTATCATGCCAAGATCAAGCATGAGGGAACATTTTCACAAGTGCCCAATTCACACGCTTCTGCAAAATGTACCTGTTGGATTGGTAGAAGAATGACAGCCGTTGTAAGACGTGGTAGGGGTGGAGGAGAGGGGAAGAGGAAGAGGATGTGTGAGGGTGATAGTCTTTGGGTCCTCCTGCATAATAAAGATAATGACTGCTACAGACCAAGTTTTGGCAGTATGCAGGCTGTGTGGTGGGGCCTCTTGCTCTAGGAGACTCTTGTCTCACAAAAGGGATGTGAGAATGTTATGGTCCCTCTTCAGTGTAGCTCGGGACTGCCTTCCGATCCCTTGTGGTTGATCAAAATTGCAAGTTCTCCCACTGTGTGTTTGTCAAGCAGCAGTATGAGGAAGGGAAAACATGCAGCAGTCTAGCAGTCACTTCAGTGCAAGGCCTTGTTGGATGGCAGCCCTGATCTAGGCCCAAGTCAGCAAGTTGTTCTTGCTCCCTACGTGGAAGTTCCTTCTGGATGCAGGGTCATGAGCCTTCTGTTTTGCTAACGTAGCTCCTTGGTTCTTTCCGTTGTAACTCTGTTCGGGTCTTCTCTATGTATATCTGTACAACAGGAATGATAGGGTTGGAAGGGACCTCAAGGGTCATGTTATCCAGCATCCTGCACAGATGCAGGATGTGCTATTACATAATAATAGATGACAATCCTTTGTCTTATAAAAGTAAAAGAAACCATGGCTACAGCCTTCAGGGAAAAGGACAACTCCTTCCCCACCAAGGATCATCAGTGGAGACTGAACCCTGGCCCATCCATGCTAAGCCTGTACACCTTAAGCTAAAGGTATAACCAGTTTGTACTTTTTCCACCGCTTTGCTTTTGGGACACTTTCGTGTTGTGAAAGAGTGTCTGGCTTTTTCTGGGTGTTGTGTACCAGTTCTGCGTAGGGTCATCTAGCACTGTAAGTACTGCCTCCAGCAATGAGCTGTTTCCTTTATGTATCTGGATGTACTTTTCCATAAGAGGTTTCTTGGGGTAATCCAGAAGGCCTAGCTCTGAGTCCTTCAGAGGCTTCTGAAGAGAAGAAGCAGGGAATAGGCGATTTGAAAGAAATAGGTCCAAATCTGGGTACTTAGTAGAAGGGATACATGGAGAAGTGCATTGTCTCCTGCACAGTATTTGAGGGAGAGATCAAGGAAGGTAGACATTTGAGTAACACAGTGGATTTATTTGGAGAGGTGGGAGGAACTCCTAAATTAAGTTTATTTTTTGGGCTCTGGTGTTAGAGATGTAGTCAGCATCTCTCATCCTACCATTCTTTACAGTGCTGACAAGACTTGTTTCATCTGCTGCTGAGATGCAGCCACGTTTGGGTTGATGGCCACCTGACTTGGGGCTGTGGTGTTGGAAGGGAATCTGTTAGGCAGCTGGTGAAATCCTGTATAAAAAGTAGTGAGTGGCTGGTAAAACCAATCCCTGCCCTGGGGTTTAGGCATTTAATCTATTTCCAAAAGGTGCGTAGGCAATAAATTGTATGGAACCCGTTTTTTTCTAAGTCCTAAGTGTGATGGGTTGGGTAGAGTTTGTTGGTATTCATATCTGAGTTTGCAGGGAATCTGAGTGTTTCATACTTGATGTTTAGACCTCTGAGCTCTACCTCCTGGGATCTTAAAAGGAGATAAGATGGGAGTCGGATCATGGAATAAAATTGTTGAGGTAAGCAAGAGGAGAGAGCTGATGGAATGTGAGATGCCCAATGACAAGGAAGTGCGCAGGTCATTTTTGAGATGAAGCCTTTCCCTTGGGAAGCAAAAATGCCACATTCTAACCATGAAAATCAGTCAGGAAAATAAACCCCACTGGAAGACTAATGCAAGTGAACAAGGGGATGCCGCTCGTAATTGAGATTAATAAGAAAGGTATGGAATGGATTTGGAGCCTCAGTTAGAGAGCTGTAGTAAAGGAGCTGCAGAATGAATGTGATTAACGGCGGTGGGTGGGAAGGTTAGGTAATAGTTCAGGAAGCTAGTAACAGAGGGAGCATGTTAGCGAAGGAGGTGGCAGGAGTGTACGTCTTGTCTGCAGTTTGCCTTGGCAACTAACAGCTTGCTATAGGTGCCACCCAGCAAAGCCCTATGTGAAGTCCCATTCTTGCTATTGCTGTGCTCCCTATAGGTGTGCGTAGGTCTTCTTGGAGAACATCCTGAGGTTCCTGTGTATTGAAATGTTCTGGGACCTTTACCAGTGAACTGAAGGGGGACGTGGCTGTCCTGGACATGGGGCTGGAATTGCAGACCACCAGTTCTTCAGCTGTAGCTGTCGTCTTTACTGCAAATGGGCAGATTCTGCTCCTAAGTGAAGTGGGTTACTGTAGATTTGTTTAACCCAGTCCATCTCCTCAGCTTGCTGGCTAGCCGGGTTTAAAGCACAGCTACATCTGAATGAGTGTTTTGTATATGGTCAGAAGGGGGATAGTAGTAGCATCTGATCTAAATATTGAGGGAAAGGCATGCTGTGATATCGCAGTTGACAGAGACGAGCAAGATGCATGGTTTGAATTTTTAAGAGCATGTTCATGTGAGTGTTCAGAAAGGAGGATGACTTGCAGAAACTAGAAACAGACCTAAGTTTCCCAGTGTGTAGGTGGGAAATTATGAAAGGAAACTGGGATTGCACCAAGCCGGACAATTTTACGGCAGAAGCGGCAGAATAAATGGTGGGGTCCCCTACAGTTAGATCTTCCGTTCTAAAAAGTGACCTTTTTTTTGTGCTTGGTAAAAGCATTAGCTTGCCAGGCTCTGTAAGCTGAAATCTTTTTTTATGGTTTTCTGAGACAATACAGTCAATCATAATATGATACGTTTCAGGAAGAACCACCTCCATGAGTCAAGAAAGGGAGTTCTGTCATTCTGGCTGGTTCACGTTACCTCGTGTCAAACTTAATGTGGGACCAGCAGTAGTGGTGATGATTTTACTACGGTCTCAGGAAGCTTTGGGTTTATAATCTGCTCTGCAGCCTCATTGCAAGGTCCTGATCGTGCAACATGAAGTCACTGCGATTCATCACGAGCTTAGAAGCTTGACTGTAGAGTATGGGCCTTAACCTGCATATATTGGCTACGTCAAAGGTTGAGGTGAAAGGGTTGTGTGAACTTAGCAGCCCCTGGGGCTTGTGCAGTTAAGGCGTGCCAGTTCTTATAGCCACTGGCACACATGAGATTGATGTGGCTGGCACCATGTCTGACCAGCCTGAATGACTGGGACGTACCCATTTAGAGCCAAATTGGCTGTGAATGGCACGTGTCCAGAATAAGGCACAAAATCACCCCTCTTGCGCCAAAGCAAAATTCTTCAAGGGCTCTGCCACCCTGTCCCTCCGTTGATTGCACAACCACGTGTTTGATCCTTCTCTAAGTCCCACAAGTCCTTCTTGTATCACGCACCAAAACGTTTCTGCTGCTCTGTTTTATGTCTGGAGATCATCTAGTCTTAAACTAAACGGAGCTTAATTCTTCATAAGTAAACGGAAGTCCAAGAAATGCAAATACCTAATGAATCAAGTTTAGTGGTTTTCTCAAGAATGGTGGAACTGAAATTTAGCAACTGTGGGAGTTAAACTTTTTTTGCATCTTCATTGCAAAGCTGTGAAGCAGGAAGCTATGAAACCGTCTTGTGGCTTAAAATATGTTGTATTCAGTAAATCCAAACAAGGTTTGTAACAGTAACTGATATATTGCATCTCGGGCAAAAGCCTTTCATTTTGGTCTAGTGATGTCAAGTGGGTGTGGATCTTGATTGGCTCAAGGGAGGAAATGAGGCTCTTTGAGCCAGGGACTGTAAATTGATACTCTTCTTGGAAGGTGTATAATTGAGAGGATTTAATTTAGAAAACAGTTTCTCCTTTTGTACATCTGTGGTGGGAAGGGACTTGGTCATTATTTCTGTGAGCTGCAACAAGTGCATTATTCAATTTTCAGCATTATTACTGGCAAGTTTTCTTTGGTCTAGAAAATAACATGCTGTAGGGTATAATAGTTAAACACTCAAAACAGCCTCAAACGGTTCGAGTGTGGGTACAGTCAGAAAAGTGAATCTGGAGAAATGACTGTGGTGTTTCATATTAATTTTAGTGCAGTTTACCAGTTAAAAAATGGCTCTTCCAACTCCTTGCTTTGCAAGCTCTGTTCTGGGAATCCAGTTGCAGGCTCTTTGGCTCTGGCGCTGTCCTTGGAGATAGAGGTCTTATCCCATTTGTGTGATACTTCTGCAATAAAGCAAGAATCGGGCTAGGCACCAGCTTGCTCTCCTCTAGCTCAGGTGTTTTGATGGGAGTAAAAATGTGACTGACTACTTTCTTGTGCCATCATCAAGAGGCAGGGTTCAGAAGAGCCACGAGAGCATAGAGCCTATTCTGCATAAGTGTTTCTGCCAGAAGTTACTTGGCCTATTGCATTGACAAAGAACAGCAGAGATGAGCTTGAAGAGACTTCTTCAGAAGCATGTCTCCTTGTGTGTGTGTGTGTGTGTGATAGCACTTTATTCACTGCTCTATGCCTCTCCTTTCATCTGATCAAGTGAGCTTGAGTTCACAAAAGCTTATGCTCTCTATATAATCTCATTTAGTTAAAGGTGCGTATCTACACAGCCTTCAGCACTTTGTATATTCAGTCTCTCAAAGAGGAAAGAATCTTTTAAAGGCAGGAAGATGTGCTTATGAAAGCATAACAGTTGGCAGGGGGGGGTCAGGGGCATATCTGGGGCCTGCAGTTGCTTTTAGTTTGGGTTTTTGAAGCTAGCTAGGCTGATGAGGTCGGCTTAATGAATGCTAAGGGAAAAGGGTAACCAGCTAGGGTAATTTGTTACAACTTAATATCCTCTGACTTCCTGAGAAAACCATGTTATGCTTATACAGTCGATATGCTAATGATTAACAGCTTTGTCCAATTGCTTAAAACCACCAAAGAAATGGCCCCCTATATGTAAACATGGCCCAGTTAACAGTGTTAAGTCTTTGCTGTGTTTCAATGTGGCTGCCTCACAACCTAAGTGTTGGATTGTTAATCAGCCAGCATGTTTGCAGCTAAACATGTTCAAAACTGTTCCAACTTTAAGCAAGGTTGTAGCACATTTTCTGAAGATGATTTTGACCCCTGACCATTTCATGCTGACCGGGCAGTAGCTCTTAAAGCCCGTCTTTTAGATTGTGTTCTGTCCTCCTGATAGATTAGACTTCACTTCTGAGCGACCCCTCTCCTCCTGGTTGCAATATCGTCCCATTGTGTATTGCAAACTTTTATGATTCAGCCGTGGGTGCTGCAATACTTAGACCAAAATTACTCTTTCGAGAACAGCAGCCAGACTCCAAGGTCCAATCTTCTTGGACTCTGTGCGTGTGAAACTAAAAAAAAAAAAAACCCAAACCCTATCCTCCTTGCCCTCCCCCACAGCAAAAAGGAAGTTGTCCACAGTACATTCTTGCCACTCCGTAAAGTAGTTTTATAACAGAAACATGACTGGGCCTTTTGATCTACCTTTCTTGCTCCATATTAACCTATGATTAACAATAGCCTTTCACCTAGCTGAAGTGTCTGGCATTCCACACCCTCTCGAGTAAACAGTTGCTAAGTAGGGCAGATTTCTCTTAATGGCACTTATTTGGGTTGCCAATAGTGCTACATGCATTAGGTATATATATTCCCACTGATTTGTTCCCTGAGAATTGTTTGCTACGCACTTTTTCAGTTTTTATAGATCAGGAAGGCTACAAGTATTTCAGTGAGGTCTTTTAGTTTTGCTACGTGGGCAATCTAATTCAAGTTTGCGGTACTGTTTGCTCATTGACTCGCAGCTTGTAACTTTGGTAAGTATAAACTTGGAGCAAAAGTTGGGATCTCCTCTACCCCTGCACTGACTGCAACAGGCTAGCTATAAGACTTTGGACTGGTTACTTAACTGGTGCCTCTGTTTGCTCACCTGGAAATGGAAATGATTCTTGTGTGTCCTGCTTTTAAATTTAAGTTCTTTTGATGTGGGAAATAACTTTTTGTCAGCACCTAGTGGGGAGGTGCCGTGATGCCCCACTGATGAGCAGGGAGGGGTAAGGGGTGTGGGGAGTATATAGGTGCCTGTATAGAGTGGGTGAATGGTGGCTTTCAAATGGAAATACTCAAGGCACAGCTTGGCGAATGGTAATAATCACCCAGATCCTTATTACCGCTGAATAAAAGCACCTTTAAATGTTTACATGGGCGATGGTTCACAACTTCTGTGACTTATGAATCTAGCACTGGCTCCATAACTTATGTAAAAGTACCAGCTGGAGAATATTCTTCCCAATACGGACTTGTCATCAATCTTCAGCCACGTCTTGGATGCCAAGAAAAATCTTTCTAAAGTCTCCAGTGTCACAGAACTTGGATTGTATTGATACCGAGCGCTAAAAGTTTAGCAAGTCTTGAGATGGAGCAGGCCAGGAAATGTTAGTAGTGCTTTATACCCTGCTAAAAGAATTTTGTTGGGGGATTTCAAAGTACTTTAGACATGCAATATTTTCAAAACTTGTTTGCCCAGGAATCAGTGCTATCCCTGATTTAAGAAGCGAAATGAGAAATTCACCTGGGTTGGTTCAGTTCTGGAACAGAGGGTAGAGATGCCAAAATTAATTTAGCGTCAAATTGCAACCCCCTTTATCACCTTTAGTGTGGGACATATGTTCCAAATTGTATAGATGCCTGTGGGCTTGCACTTGAATTACAGATGCAGAAGCTCAGACAGATGGTTACCTAAGGTGATGGAGGTGAGAATAAAAAGCCAGGTCTCCTGGGTTCTAATCCCTTGCTCCATCCACTAGATCACATTTCTTCCCACGAGCTTCCTGTTCAGCCTTTTCGAATAATATTACCCTTCATATAGGGCTTAGTGCTTTTGTGCCATGGGGAAATTGCAACAAAACACTTAGGAATGCAGGGTTTAACTGGGCCTTTGGGTCTGGTCTCCCGCATTCTTTCAGACGCTAACCAAGAGCGGGTTGTTGCTTCCCTTGCACACTGATTCAACCTTTGAGCAGGTTCTTAGCTAGAGATAACTGGGAGATGGTTTGATCAGGATGTAGGTGGTAGCTGTCTAACTTCTTTTTTTCCTCCCTTCTCTGTGGATCTGGTTAAATGCCTGTCTGAACTGATATGTGCACTGATGCTGACACAACTGGGCATTTTCCACAAGTCCTTGCTGCAACACTGGATTTATCTTCTGGATTTGTTCTTGCTTGTTACAGAAGTTGGATGTTCCAGCTGAGCACTGGTGTTTCAATCTGTTATACCCTCACTTGGCCTAGCACCACTGTGCATAGGAATTTCAGGGTGGAAACCACAACTATGCATGCAAACAAACATTGGATATATAAGCAATCACATGCTGACATTTCAGTGGACTTCTGTTTTCCTCCACTTTTATCTCTGGGCCAGCCTAAGCCAAGGCGCTATGTAGAAGGGCCTTGGCTTAGGCTGGCGAGTGCAAGGGGAAGTCAGCTGTGTTTGCTGTGAACCTAACTCTGAACGGGGGGATGTCCAGTCCTTTCTGGATGACGAGAAAGGGCAAGTGTGCTCCTTAGCTGGGGTAAGAGAGCAGTTAAGAGGGAATATGCTGATCACTAATGCCTGTAGGTTCTCAGACCATTCCAGCAGGGTGGAGGAGGACCCTTGGCAACCTCCATGAAATTAAGGGAATCTCCTGTTGAAGGAGAAATAGCCAGAAAAATCAAGTTTTCTTAAATCGCTCTTCAGCTCTTGTATGTTGCAGGGCTATAGGTTGTAGCCATGTTGGTCTAAGGACATAGGCAGACAAGGTTCTTTGCGTAAATCTGATATCTTTTATAAACCTGATATCATCCAGGAAGAGCACACGCCAACTGCAGATGCTTCCTCAGCCTGATGAAGGGTGTTTGTGCCCAAAAGCTTGCAAAGAAGAATTTTTCCCACTATTTGAGTTGGTCTAATAAAAGATATCACATTTACCCAAAGAGTCTTGTCTTCAGCTCGTTTGTACTCAGAGGAGCTTGAGGAAGAAACAGCCTCTGCTTTTCACTGTTGACTGAAGAGACTCTGTTGGCTCTCGACCTAGGAGACCCAGGGGCTAGCAAAGCTAGCAAGGAAAAGGGCAACTGTTTTGTGTGCTTTGCTGCCTGCTTGTTGTGGTCACAATAAGGAGAAATAAGTTTCTGCTGGTCTGGAAGTTCAGGCAGGGCCAACATGCATGTTTAGAAACAGTGCAGAATGTCTTGTATGAAGTGAGATCTGCTGGGGCAGGTTCCTGCCCTTTCAAATACGACAGTTGTGAACTTCCAGCCACGTGCAGCAGTTTGAAGTCTATTGGCCTTTTCGGGTATTAGAAAATTGGCCAGGATAGGAGGGTTCGCAACTGCCTTTTGTTTCATAGTTGGTAGG
>NW_017729019.1:14397427-14408080 GCF_001723915.1 Gavialis gangeticus | reverse complement strand
CGCCAGGATAATTCTCTCAAAAAGCTTACCCGAGACTGAGGTAAAACTAGTTTCCTGGGTCCTCCTTCCTCCCCTTTTTGAAGATGGGAACCACGTTGGCCCTCTTCCAGTCCTCTGGCACCACACCAGAGCCCCACGAGTGCTCGTACAGCCGTGCCAGGGGTCCCGCAATGACCGCAGCTAATTCCCTCAGCACTCGGGGGTGGAGATCGTCCGGACCAGCTGATTTAAACACATCCAGTCCCTCCAGAAGTTCCCTGACTAGATCCTCGCTGACCCTAGGCCTGGGTGCGCCTCCCCTGGGGCCTGAGGGGGTCCTGGTGGAGGGGGTGACCTGGTCCCTGCTCAGGAAAATGGAGGCAAAGAAATTGTTAAATAGGTTAGCTTTGTTGTCTGGTGCGACGATCAGATTTCCTAGCATGTCTTGTAGAGGCCCCATGCTACCCGGTACCTTCTTTTTTACCCCCTATGTATTTAAAAAAGGACTTCTTGTTGTTCTTGATCTGGGAAGCTAGTCCCAGTCCCATCTTGGCCTTCCTGACCGCCCCCCTGCATCCCCGAGCAACCGCGGTATAGTCCTCGCTGGTGATGGCCCCTCCCTTCCGTTTGGTGTACGCTTTTGGTCTCACTTGTCTGCGTATATTCTTGTTTCCTGTCCCTAACTCGTGTCATGGTGCAGTCGCCTGGTGAAGAGTTGTTTTGTGGTGAAAACAATCTTTACTCAAAAGAACTTTGTGGTTGATTTGGATAGCAGGTACTTTGTAGATGAGTCTCAGCTTTCTCCGCAGACCAAGTGCTTTATCCTTCTTCTCGAAAGAGAGAATGAAGTGAAGATAACTTCATGATTCATTTGAAGTGGTGGGGAGTCGATGAAACAGGCAGGGTTAGAAATGGTGGGTTCTCACCGTCCACTTGACTGGACCTTGCAGCTTGCTTGCGATTCTTTTGAGTCAGAGAAATAGCATTTCAGGAAACGCATATTGCAGCTTGTATGTACTGCATTGTTGTTTGCTTGTGTTTTATGTCCCTGGTATATCTCTGCTCAGGTTTTCCTGATGTTTATACTAGGGGTGTGTGAAGCGGGCCCTACTCGATTCGGATTTGGCCCTAATCGGGGGCAGTGATTTGATTTGTTGATTTGGATTACCGTCCCTGATTTGATTCGGCCGAATCTGAATCTGAAGATTTGATGCTGATTTGGGGACAGACATAGCTTTAAAAGTTTTTTTCTACATACCTCGAGGTAGCAGGCACGGCTTGTGAATGCTGTGATGCTGGGGACATGGAGCGTCCCACAGGAGCGCGGGGGGGCCCTCCACATGCTCAGCAGCGAACCTGGAAGTGCTTCCGGGTCTGCAAGGGAGCCCTACTGGCTCTGATTGGCTGCGGGGGGACCCTGGGTGCCCCACCAGTTGCTGAGCCGGGGGGGGTTCAGGGAATCCCCCTGGCACGGTCCCCGGTGGACCCGGAAGTGGACAGGAAGTGCTCTGGTCCGCTTCTGGGTCTGCTGCCGAGTGCTCTGGGGAGCCCCCCGCACTCCTGTGGGACACTCTACCCGCCCCAGCATTGCAGCGTTCACAAGCCCATGCTACCTAGAGGTATGTAGAAAAAAACATTTAAAGCTGTGTCTATGTCCAAAACTTTCCAAATCTCTCCAGATCCATTTGGAGAGATTAAAGGGTCCTCTGATTTGATTTGGATTTGGAGATTCGACCACCAGATTGGGCCGAATCTCGACTGAAATCAGGTTGAATCTCCGCCCAATCGAATCGGGGACTGAAGCTTGGCACAGCCCTAGTTTATACCTACTCTGCTTGCATTTCATCTAATCCAAGCACTGTCCAAAGCAGTTCATCTAATCTAAGTAGTTTCCAAAGAGCCAATTTTTCCTTTGGTCTTCAACACACACCCACGCTTGTCCTTCATGTGCTGGGCATTATAGGGCAAAGGGAATTGAAGCACAGCTTTGGGGGTGGTTTCGCTTGGATTGCCTTATTTGTCTGTAAATTTCCCCATAAGTTTCACTTTCTGAATAGTGCAAATCCATGCTCTTACCAGATACAATCAGAACAGCTCCGACTGTGTGAAGTGATCTATATGCTGCCAGAATGATAGAGGCCTGTCGCTTTCAGGTTATTAAATAAATAACCAAAAGCTGAATGAGTGAAACAAAGCACAGTCAGTATTTTCTGACCAACCAAGAAAGAGGCAAAATATTCTTCTAAACGTGATTTAGCACTATTGGAATACTAATAGCAACTGAAAGGAAAGTGGGAATGAGGAACTAAAAGAAAAGTGAGAAGAAATTGGAAGAAACTAGTGAGTGACATGTTATCAAATTGATGTGTGTAGTTCATACTTCTTATTCATCTGTGGGGGGCGGGAAACCAAGCAGCACTTAACAGGGATGAAGCTGAGCTGTCTCCCAAGGGTAGCTTCACTGTGCAGCAGATAACAGGTCTCTGATACCTGTACTCCCTTGAGGGTCATTTGAGCCTTTCATTTTTCCCGAGGTAGATAAACTGAATTCAATGCAGCCTATGAACCATGTGACTCTTCCATGAGACCAGTTCCAGGGAAAAAGCTCATGTTTGCTCTGAAGGAAGCATTCAATGGACCACTCCTTTAAAGAGTCCTGGTAAATTGTGTTTCATGCTGCTGCTGTCCGCAACAAGCTCTCAACATGTAAACAGTGCTTTTAGTGTTTTTAAGGTCGTCTGAGAATAATGCGACCTCTTGAAATGGAGTATTTAAGCAAGGATGACTGTTTATTTCCAGTATTGTTATAAAGTACTACCAGCACTCGGATCGTAGAAAGCATAGTGCCAGGGTAGGCAACCCCTGGCATGGGTGCCAGTGTGTGGCACTTGAAGGCATTTTGCTTGGCGCACATGCTTCAGGGTGTACAGCAGAGACAGGGCTGGGGCTGCGTTGCCACAAGGATCAGGCCCCTCACTGTCCGTCTCTGGCGCGCCAACATCTTGCGAGTTGAGGTTGCGGGTGTTTTTTGGTACTCTGCCCAAAAACGTTGCTGACCCCTGGCATCATGCATGCCCCAAAGAGCTTGCTCTAAAGTCTGCAGGCTCTTTAGAGCACAATAAATTCTATTTCACAGAGACTGGTTAAATAAAAATGTTGAGGATTGATTTGTTTCTATAGCAACGGAGTCTAGAGAAGCTGATAGAGCTTCTTGCTGAAAAGAGGAAAATAGAGATTGAAATGTTTAGTCCACTTGGGGCCGTGGCTGTCAGCGAAGGGAAACATTCAACAGTAGTCTGAAAATGAGGTAAAATGCTATGTTATAGTCAAGGAGGACCGTATGATGCAAGCCATACGTAGGCTGAAATGGGCACTAATGTGCGCATGGCCTCCTTTTCTCCGCGCAGGCAGGAAAGCCTGCACAATGTCCTCCAAACTATTTATACGCTGGCTTCCCCGAGGACTGTGGTCTGAGCAGGTACTCTTCCACGCTGGGGGAAATGGCCTGCTTACGGGCAGGTAGCAGTGCCTGGATAGTTGGCATCACCTCCATATTTTAAAATGTAAATTTAAAATGAGCTTCTGTCCCATAATAAGAGACTTACTCTCCTTCGCTTGAGAAGCGTTCAAGGCTGATCTGGCAGCAGGAATTGGGAGCGGGTTGCAGGCTAAGCAGGAAGGAGCACAGAGGCTTTGAGAAGTTTCCCTGGGTTTTTCTATGCTGGTTTAGAGTTAGTTGATTGCCAGTAAACTGAAGTAGACTAACATGGTTGTACTCGCTGGTTTGGGCAGTCAGTGAACACTTAGTCTGGGATACAAACTTCTGTGGTAATCCACAGTTTACGAGCTTTTTTCAATAAAAAAAGGAAGGCAGCTTTGAGGATCACAGAGAGGATGGACTTGTTCCTTGATAACTCATTCATTCCCAATGTTTAATGCATCCACTCGCATCAAACTGTAAAATTCTCTGGCTGTCTTCCCAGGGGTTGACAAAAGGGTAATGAATCTTTTTGTTAACTTCTTGGGAGGTGCTCAGATGCCAAGGGTTGAGATGATTGAAAAGGGAGGTAAAACAAATGGTGTAAAGAGAAGACGCAGTAGAACTTAGTGGCATATTGTAGCTCACATGATGCTTTCGTATTTCAAATAAGGATCTGGGACTAGTAGGAGTTGACGACAAATGCAAAAAATAGTTGGTTCTCTTCCAAACGTTTTGCATCCTGGGTGCTATGTAGCCTTGGAACAAGGGGTTTTCCCTGGGAGCCCTTTCTGTGCAGTTTAAGGGAAGATGGCAATTGAGGTCTTAAAATTTTAGGTTTGGTAAACTAGACTGAGTTGGCACTCCCCTTCCTCCCCACCCCCCAGTGTATTTTAAGTGTCTGGCTCCCTTTAAAAGGAAATTCAATTTATAGATAAGCCTTGGGCTTTTTCTAGCTGAAAGGAAGCCTCTGGTATCCTATGTATTAAGGACAGAAGAGCACAACCCCTCCAAAAGCTAGTGGTATGAATGGGTGCCATAAATATTACATAATCTGTTTTCTCATTAGATTATATCATCCTCTTGCTTGCTGCTTTTCTAAGCTAAATGGGCCCAAAGATGTTTCTTGTGGGTCTGTGCAACCCAGTATTTAATCAGGCTGAGAAGCAGGGAAAATGAATTTCCCTTATCCTAATTAAGACAGTATCAGGCACTCACGTCCAAGTTTGACAGTAAGGGGTAAAAATGGCTTATTTTATAAATGTAACCCTGATCAAACAGTCCTAATCTTTGGGGGGGATCTTAAAACCTAGCAATTTAGACTTCTCAGGGTCCTGCCTAATCTGCTGTGTTTGAGTTGGTAGGTGGAGTGAAAGTGGTCTTCTGATTGATCTAAGGAACTGAACAGAAACTGGTGAGACTTGCTTCCTGGTCTTGGTTCTGCTCCAGATGTTATGCGAACTTGCTCCCATCACTTCATCTCACTACCTCGGGTCCTCTGGAGAAAGAGAATTGGGTTTCCTTTCTCCCACTCTTTTGGAGTGGGGGGGCAGAGGTGCTCAGTCCAGCGGGTCTGCTTGCCTTTTGGTTGGATGCTGTAGGCATTAATGCAAATAACTTTTCAACTCCCTGTTTTCAACCTCTGGCATCGCATAAAGTGTTCCCTGATGTGGAGCACGTCTTTAGATGCTGCTCCAGGATCGTTTTAAATAACGGGTGTTCCTCTTGTGACATCTGAAATGCAAAACCTGTTTTGCAGCCTTCACCGAGCCTGCTGGAGATCTGAAGTTACAAATATGAAAGTTAATGATGTTTTCAGCTGTTTCTGACTGAATGTTGATAACGTTCTTGAACTTAAAGAGTATTTGAATATTTAAGGTGTGAGATGGTGTTCTGGGAATAATTCCCACAGAGGTTAACAGGAGTGCTCTCTGCATAACGCATGCATTTGGCCCATGTCCTTAATGTTGCTTCTTATTGCTTACAGTAAAGATCTAAACAGATTTTTGAGCCAATTGTCAAGCATCTTTCCAGTCATCCAGCTTGGAAAAGCGTATTAGTGTGACACCGCATTAGCTGGAGGACAAGCTGGAAGCCACCCTGTCCTGCCTCGTCTTATGCTTAGAAGTGAGCTGTTTCAGCCTGTATTACTTGGGAACTCTTTTGTCTTTTCTGTGGGGTTGTGCCGATTACAGCAGCAGAGATGGGAAGGGAAGAGTCTTCGACTAGAGGAAAGGTTAACACTGATGTTGGGTATGAATAAGTAGCACTCGGTACTGTGGAACCTCTTCAGGGCAGGGCAGGGTAGGATTTGCTTCCCCCATCTTTGAGTCAGATGTTGTCTGATCTTTCCCAGCTGCTGTGAATTGGCTCAGGGGGCACCTTCTGCATCTGGCTTGTCTACCCGCTTTCAGGTGGTAATACCTTCCCCAGGGCAATGACTTACATACAGGGATTTGCTATGGAGGGAGGGAAACTACTCTGAAAGCTGCTGTTTCAGGACCAAGGATTAATGTAATCAAAATAAAACTTTACAGTGATCATACAGGAGACTCGAGCCAATTATTTGCTGAGTCTTCTGTCTCTTTGTAATCTCTTGGAACAGTACCCACAGGCATGCTATTGCACACAGCTTTGCCTGCTTTTTACGTGCCATTTCTAACCTGCCCTGCTCCCCTGTTGCATTGAAACATTAATGGCTTCCCACATTCAAAGAAACTGCTGCATGCAGCATGTGCTCGTCTCGGGGAGCCTGATTGCTTGGACTTTTTGCAGTCAGCCACCTCATTTCAGATGAAAAATAAATTTAGCAAATGTCTCCTCTTGGGCTAAGACAAGAGGTAAAATAAAACTTGTCCCTCGAGGTATACTTCTGAATGTTAAAGTTGAACAGATACTGCATTTAACACTGCCTTTAAAACCCTTGCGTAGGTAACCATACCATGAATATAAAGTGTTGCCTTTATTTTACCAGTATGCAGCTTAAGGATGTCTTTTAGCAATACTGAGTAGATCCTAGTCTTCAGTACTCCAGATGAGACATCAGCTGAATGCTGTAGGTAATTGTGCACCAGGGGCAAATTTGTATTTGGGCTACTCCTGCAATTTAGCAGGGCACGTGTGGGTGGGCGTTCAAAAATGTTGTTCAGAAACTGTTGTAACTTTGCTGTTGGTTGAAAAACAAGCCAGTGCTTTTGACCGCAGGCACAGCTGCATGTTAGTGGTGGGCAAGTGGTTCTTCAGGCTTATGAAGTGCATTGGAATCCAAGTAGCTTTATAAACATAATGTGTTCCGGTTGTGACTTAATTGCAAACCAGACCAGAATTATAAAGACATTGCAAACTCCTTTTGGGACTGTAAAATACACCTGTGGCATAATGGGAGATTTGCCTTTCCATTAGATGTTACTGGTTTTTTGTTTTTTGTTTTTTAAAGCGATCTGTATGTTTGACTGACACGTGCATTAAAATGTGTTAGTCTGAGAAAAGGTCCTGCAATGTGATCCTGTCACTGGAGGCAGCTCAAGGCTGGGAGTACTGCATTAATAAGACAAGAAAAAGACCAAAAGGCTTGTAGCAAGCCGTTCCCATGCCCTTTCAAATGAGAGGGCAGATGCGTCTTTGATGGGCTTTGAGAGACACCATCTTTTCCAAACTGCTAACTTCTTGTGTGTGCTCCCTCAAGAAGACCATTTGCCTTTTTCCTGAGGAGGTGGGTACCAGTGGCTAAGATGAAACTGCTCAAGACACGAAGCTGGCCTGTGGTGCCTTTGGAAAAGCTAGCAAAGCAAGAAGTCTCCAAGGCGAGGTAAAGTGGAGTCTGGCTGAGCAGTCTAGTCCAGGACCATACCTTATGATCCCGGCACAGGTGTGCAGTGAAATACAGTTGAGGACTTTGCCTCTTTTCTGACTACTTGTCCCATTACATATGAGGCATACATCAGCTTGGAGGATAAATGTGTATTTGCCAGGATTAGTTCTTGAGGCTTGGGTAGTGCTTTCTTTTGCCTAGGTCTCTACATGATTCTCCAAACCTAGTCCACGGTCAGCCAATAACCTGAACCTTTTATGTATGTTAGGTGGACCGGCTGACTTTTATTTGTTAACTCTACCCTTATCTGTGTTTTCCAGGTAGTGATTATTTTATTGTAAAGCTGATGCTACTTGTCTACACTGTATTTCAACTTGGAAAGAGGTCATGACTGTAGCCGTACATTTTATTGCCCTTTCTCCAGTAGGTCTGCTTTCTTTTTACCTTGATAGATTTGTGAATCCCTCATTGTTCATCATGGTGTTAGGCAGAGTGATTAACACTGTTCTTTTTTAGTACTATTGCCCTGCAGGTCTTAGCTGAGTCAGTGTGGCTGCTACCTCTGGTTTTTGTATACAGTCCTGGTAAAGGAATGAATAGGCGCTCTCTGCAGTGCTCTTGCTCTTCATGTTTGAATGTCATTAGGTCACAACATGAATGTATTAGATATATGAGCCCCCAAATATTCCCTTCTAAGCTGCAGTTTAATCACCTTACTGCATATGCACTTTTTTGCATATGCAAACACTTGCATACACTTTCTTCTCTAGTCTTGCTTCATTCTGCTCATCCTTTAGGTACCCCATTAAGCAGCTTGTCAAGTTGCAGTTTCAAATGAAGTCGGAGGCGTTGTATGTGCCATGTACTTCACTGATGTGCTTATATAACATGTAGTATCAGCATCACCCCCTAGTTTTGGCCTGTTGCTGGCATTGGAACAAGCATTGGTTGTTTGCATGCTGGTTATGTACATAAGAACTCTTCAGCTCCACTGTCTATTTTATAAAGTAATTTTTCTCCCTTTAAGTGCATCATTGGCAAGGCTGACCAGGAGCTGCCAGTTTCAAGGTTTCTGAAAGAGCCTTAAATTGACTTGCATCCATCTCGTTCAAATCTTCCATAGGGCCGACTGTTCCTGTAATGCATGAGCTTTATTTACCTGGTTTGGGTAAGTGCATAGCCTTTTCTTAATCCTGAGTAGGCAGCGGTCCCTTCGACTTTTGAATCTATGGATCGCACTTCCAAATAACTTGTTTCTGCCCATGCTTTTCTTTTATCCTACTGGTACTTTACAGCTTCGCCAACAGCTGCTTAATAATGCACCCATATTCATTGCCTTCTTGAAATAAGTTTTGTGTGTAGAATCACTTGGATCGTGGTGGGGCTGTGTTGCTATTCAAATAAGGGACTAGTGGATTATGTGCTTGTACACGAGAGCAAGGGTATACTCGAAACACACAAGAATGGAAATTTCAGTTTGTATTTAACCGTCAAACTCCCGTGTATTCCCTTCCACTTAATGTTGCATGCCACAGAGCCAACAGCTTACCTGTTGCTTAAACTACTAGGTTTTTAGCACGCTTCTTTTCTGTTGCATCCCATCCAAATTAAAACACTTTAGATAGTCCTCTGGAGGTGAGGAGATGAGCCCCTGTCAGTGAGCGTGCAAACAGACTTGTGAGGGCATTAGCTGCATAAGAGCTTTTATTAAAGCAATGGATTTCTGAAAGCATTAAACACCCGATCTTGACAACGAAGGAAGCGTGAGATTGGGTTATTGGTGCACCCTTCTCTGTTCTGCAGGACAGAAGTGCATTCTGGGCGCATTTAATTGTGTGTTGTTTTTTTAGGTCATTTTATTTTTAATTGATGGGGGAGGGAAAAAATCTAATTTCTGCATCTCATTGGGTAGTTTGGTGGCTTTTTTTGTTTTTGTTGTTCTCCTTCTTGGTTAATCACTTGGTTCTTGCTTTCTCCCGCTTCAGAAACAGTGTAGTGCTGATAGCTAACATTCCATGTTTTAGTTGCACAGAGAGCCAAATCACAGTCCAAAATCAACAAAGAAATCCAGCTTGTTGCTGAAGGGAAGGAGCAACTCTTTCTGAATAAAGAGGCGCGTAGGCTTGAGGATACGATGGCCAAGTGGAGCATTCAAGTGCTGCTGTTAATGGACAGACTGCTGGGGGCGGCTGAGTGGGTGGTTTAGTTAGTAAACTGTATAACAATTTGTAGTGGTGCAAAACAGATGGAGGGAAGATGGAATTATAACTTTTTGTACCTGGACAGATACATGGTGTCATGAGAGAAGCAGGAAGCTTCCCTGATACCTGCCAGCACTTTCTGCACAGCTTCCTTTTGGTGGCAATTTTACCCCTGAACCTTATGCCTTTGTGTGCGTAGCAGTTGCCTAAGGGGAGCAGCATTGATGACCGATAGAGATGAGGCATGCTATTTCTGTTGCTGCTAATCATAATCTTTCTGCTTTCCTGAGATTCCCTACTTTGGTAACTAGAGTCCTTCGGTTACCAAAAATACCTTCAGAGGACCACAGAATTGCCATCTAAATTCGGTAGCAATAAATAAGAATGCAGTGTGACCAGTGTTGCTTTTGACTAGCAACACGTGGCCATCCAGGTATCCAACTGTCCAAATTGAAAAGAATTTTTTGGAAGGCTTAGATGGAATATTTCAAACCTGAAGCAGGCAGGGCTTCGCCTTTGTGTAGTCTTTCATTGCTGATGGCATATACTGGGTGGACATGTGGCTTGTTACTTCCCTTTGATTGCATCTGATGGGCAAAGCCAAGCCTGTTTCGGCAAGCAGGTTTGCTACTCATTGTGACCAGTGAGATGCTTGGGGAGGTTCTACTGCTTTTTTTTTGAATACCAGTGCATTTTATTGTCTATAAATGAAGCTTGATGCCAGCATGGGAAAAAGCGCTGTCTGGAATGGAGAGCAGGTTTTCTTATCTGCAGTGCTGCCGACTTCCTTTTCGTGGTCCTGTGGAACTGTCAGCTTGTTGCAGTTCAGTTTAGTTAACACATGTAGAAAAAAAACTCACGCTTCTGTCCCAAGTAGGCAAAAACTCGTCAATTCAGCTGACAAGTGGAGTAGGCGATTTCCTTACAGTGGAGATAATACTGCTTTAGTACTTAGAATAATAGAAAATGAGGGTTGGAAGGGACCTCAGGAGGTCGCATCTAGTCCAACCCCCTGCTCAAAGCAGGACCAGCCCAACTAGATTATGCCACCTGAAACTTGGTCTAGCTGGGTCTTAACAACCTCCAGGGATGGAGAGGCCACTACCTGTCTGGGTAACCTGTTCCAGTGTTTTACTGCCCTCCTCATGAGAGAGTTTTTCCTAATATCCAACCTAAATTTCCCT
>NW_017729019.1:14389685-14397363 GCF_001723915.1 Gavialis gangeticus | reverse complement strand
CATCCTCTTTGCAACCCCCCTGCAGGGAGCTGAAGGCTGAAGATCTCTAACCACTTTGCAAACATTGAGCCCGCTACCTCTTTTGGTTGTCTGATTCCTCGTTTGCAAAGGCTATGGCCAGCCTCTTCAGAGTTGGAGGTCTGAGGTTAGAAAACTTGGTACATAGCCAGTTTGTTTTCCAAGGGTCAAAATTATGGCTGCCAACAAAGTTAATTACAAATGAACTGGACGTTGTCTCCTTTTAAAACAAACTGTAGGCTGGCGTTTCTTCCCTCTCCACCCTAGCAGTTCCTTAGTATCCTTAACCCCCTCCTTTTTTAAAAGTCCTGAGATTTAGTTGGCACTGTTGAAGACCCTGGGCGCACACCTGTTGGTGAGCTGGAGGTGGGAAGGACCTATGACTGGAGTGCAAACAAACGACACCTTTTAAAATGCTACTGATCGTCCTTTGTCTCCTGTCCTAACTTCTTCTGCTCTGTGGGGCAACTTGGCAGAGGGTGCAAATGATCAAAAGCAGCAAATGGACATGGAAAATCCTTAAGTTTCTTGGCCTCCTCAGATTCTTCCTGTGTGATCGGGCTCATGTAGGCGGGAGACCCACAGTACAACCCCAGCCAGACACTGCTGCTCTTCTGGCTTCATGTCGGTTGACATTTGAAGCCTTTGCTCTTCCCTAGAGAAACTCTGTTTAGACATGCTCCTTGCGTGCTTCCAATCTCTTGAAGTCTGCACCAGCATGTAGAGCCCGCAAAATGTGTGAACTCCATTGCTGCTTTGTGTGTAATCAGCTGGAAACACTCTGGTAATGGGAGCAGATTGCAGAGTGAGTGGCTGTAATGGTTTTAGGAATAAAGAGCTACCTAGGCACTCAAAGCAAGCCTAGTTTTTTTTGGTTTTTTGTTTTTGTTTTTTTTTTGCTTTTTTTCTTTTTTTCTTCCCCCTGCGTCTTTTTATTCTGTCTTCTCCTTGGAGCTGTTCTTTGAAGTAGCATAACATGCACAAATGACCCATCCGTCACTTTTTCTCTTCCACTCTGCAATGCTCTGGGTAAAAGACTTGATTTTTCTCTACTTGTTATGTCTAGTGAAATGCATTTCTATCGCCAGTGGCAATCTATGTAAGCACGGCTGCTCTCTTCATAATGGGGACTTAACTTGGGCAGGCTTTTTTCTTCTCAAGCTGCCAGTCCCATTTTGGTTTAGTTGTAGCAGCAACCCACAGTCACAGTGAGTGAGCATGTGATTGTCAGGTTTCTCAAGCGGGCAGCCCAGATGGCATAATGCAAAGGAGCCTCTCTGAAGTGGAGGACTTGGGGCAGGAGAGGCTAATTTTGAGGAGATGCAACTTCTGCCTGTCCTTTTTGCCCTGCAAATTGCTGCTCCAGCTGGATGCAGGTCTCATATCCTAACCTCACGTGCAGGTTCACTGTTGGCTGTTAAACAGATGCTGCCTTCCACTAGTGGGACTTAGACATCCTGGATATTGTAAAGCAAGAGGCCAAAACCATTGGGCTACTGGAAGATCAGTTATGTAGCATTGTTGTACATGTTGACTTTTCTAAAGCATGATGTGTTAACCCTCTTGTAATAGTTGCCAGGTCCTTGAGCTGTTAGCATTGGATATGCAGGCACTTACCTGCTGTGTCAGTCCATCAGCTGTCTAGGCCCGTAATTACTGTTTTGTAAGTGAAAATGGATTTGCAGATTAGGGTCAGGACTCTCCTTACTGCAGGTCTCTGTACAGCTGGCATAGTGGGGCTAGTTGTGGTCCCTAGTGACCACTTGGTAGGAGTAGGGCCCCCAGCCTGTGGCTCCACCAAGTGGGGGAGATGCTCCATGTGCCTAGTGGCCAGTGGTTGTCCAGTGAGCCAAAGGTTGGAGCTTACTAGTACAAACAGCTATTCATAGCAGTACAGGTTTAGATCTTACTAGTACAAACAGCTATTCATAGCAGAGACCCATGTGCTGATATCTTCTGAGCAATGGCAAGGGGCAGGCTGATATGGTCTGGTAGCCTAGAGACCTACCCCCCAAGAATTCATCAAGGGCAAAGAAAGGGCAGTCTAGAGTAATTGCCCCTGATGGGGGGGGATTCTCTCATGGTGCTTTACCAGTTGCTGAAGGATGCATCATGCCTTTCAGCCAGCTTCTTTGCATCTTGTCTCCTGTGCTCTCCATTTTTAATAGACCCGTGCATTCCTCATAGTCTACTATCAGTGGACTTCATCTCAGGGTGCCTGGCCTCCGACTGTGGAGTCTGCCTCTGCAACTGCAGGGGTGGCCCTTCTTCCTTTCAAATGTCTGGTATTGCAGCTGCTATACAGGCATAGATGCAGAGTTGGCCTTGTAAGGTAGGAACCAGGATATAAGAGCAGACCCTCAAACTTTGGGGGAACAATAACCTGCTTCCTCATTCCAGTCTGGAGCCGAGAGAGCAGGCAGGGTGGTGGGCTGGGGTGGGGAAGTATAGTACTGAATTGTCCTCTTCTCTTCAGTTCTCCCTCTGGATCTATGCCATTTGCATGGTGTACAGGAGACTTGGGCAGCTGCTTCTTTTGCTGGTGCTTTAAACCAGCCCTGGTTGGCTGTCTTGCAGGAGGTAATGGCGTGCTCTCTTCCCTTGCTATGTGTACAGCATTTTAAATGCAGTAGCATTACGTCCTTTAACCCTAATTGTTTCCTATTCCCAGTGTCATGATTTAGCACTCCCAATATAAGTTACTATCATGCAAACAAGAAGGATGGCAGTAAATAGGAAACAAGAGGGCATGTTTGCAAGTCATTCTTTAGCTTTTTGACTGGCTCAGCGTGCAATTTCCCCATGTTTGCGTGCTAAGCGCTGATGGAAAGAGCAGTGCAACTGCTGAAATGCCCTAAGAGCACAAGTCAAAACGCATCTCTTCTTCCTCTTGGCACATTGAGAAGAGTGTCGCTGGATGGATTCCTTTCAGTGGTCAGGTGTTCCCCAGGCCCTGGGTTTGTGCTGGGTTTCACCAGGAAGTCAGGTAGGTGAGGAGTCACTTTGTCTCCAAGGAAAAATGTACAAGAGGAGACCTCCAGGGTTAAATGCTTTTAATTCAGTCTTCCAAGTGTTTGAGCTTCCATGACTATAGTGCAGTTGATGTACGTACATAAGACATGCGACAGCCTAGGGGAGACGGGATGGTGATTAAACAGCAGCAGAAGCACTCTTCTGTTCATGCTATGATTAGAGTGGGCTCTGAGAATACGAACCAAACAGGAAAGCTCCCAGAATCCTTAACTTTGTCGGTGGGAATGCTCATTGCCACTGCAGCGTTCAGAATGGAGCAGAAGCAGCCTCTTCCTTGAGTAATTCATATTGCCGTCTTCTTGCTGCTGAGACTCGGTGGTGCTTCACTGCCCTCAAAGTACCTGTCTCCCCAGTGCCCCCGCAAAAGGGGAAGAATCTTTGCCTATAAAAAGGGAAGCTCGCAGCTTTGCATCTCTGTGTTGGAAACTGGGCTGCATGACAACTTGGCTCTGAGGCAAGCTTAATTTTGCCTATGTGTATGCAAAACCTGTTTCCTTTGGCCTTGGTTTTAAAAAGAAAGAGGTTCTGTATTGACAATGTAGATCCAAAAAAAAGTCACTTCCACTCATTTCTTTACAAGCTCGCCCAAAATTTTTGCAGGTTGTAGTAATGGTACAGGCTGCTCTCAGATTTCTCCTTTCATCCCCCTTTGATTTCCTGTCTCGGAACCGGTTGAAGTGGGTCACTTGCTCCAAAGCTTTGAGGTGTTTGTCTTAAATATCTCTGAGTTTTCCTGTTGAACGTAGCAGTGGAGTGGTGCCTCTTTCCCTCTCATTTAACTGTTCCTCTTCCAAATGTGGGTACTGGAAGAGCTCAGATGGCGGTTTGCAGTAAAAACTGCTGATGTGAAGTTAAGACTTGCTGATGCTGTCAGGGTTTGCAGCCTGCTCCCCCCTCCTCCTTGTCAAAGGAGGCAGCTGTCTCCAGAATGCAGGCCTCCATTTCCAAAAGCCATAATTGTCATTTCCTTTTGAGTTAAAACTTTAAAATGCCCCATAGGGGTCAGCTAGTGTAAAACACTGATAAGAAAACATTAGGAGCGACCCGGTGAAGACATTCCCTGAACTTGGAGGGCTGGTAGTAGCAGTGATGAAGTCTTATCCCCTGAGGCACTAAAGGCTTCTCTTGAATTGCTTGGAGCCTCTCTGCTTGTCTCGTGAAGCATTCTGCTTTTGCCTGCTGACGAACCAGCTTTGCACATTAGGCCAAATGTGCAGCGTTTCATTTGGTCTCTGCATTTTGTTCCACCAGCCTTGTCGGATTCATTTATGCCACCAATTGCGACGGAGACTTTGTATTCTCAGCCTGCCTGTGTAGTCCTTCCCCGGGTAGCTCTTGCACTGGTCACCTAGCTCTCTGGAGCCTGCATTATACTTGCTGATAGGTGGAGATGGTTACAAGCTACCTGCTCATCTAATTTCTTCCTGTCTGGTATCTAGGGGGTGTGTGTGTGTTGTCAGTCACCCTGACTGCAAACTGTCAAGGGGGTAAGTCCAGTGGAGGCCAAATAATGAAATATTACTCGGTACACCAAACTGTTGTGGTTACGTGGAGCCCTGTTTTGTGTCTCAGAACTAGACCTCTCCAGCTAGCAAACACAAGACGGGCAGCTTTGTAGGCGCAACAGGACTTCCCAGCTGTCAGAACAGCAATGGGGAGGGAGGTGGGTGCCGATGTCAAAAGAATGCATTTTCTCTGCACTCCTTGCCGATAAATCAGTGCTGCCTTTAAATGAAGGCGTTACCTGTTGAAAGCAAACACTTCATGCTATAAAGCAGTGCTTTAAGCAGGCTTCAGCTGAGCTTGGTTTCTAGGGTTTGCTCAAAAGGTGTTTTTGCAAAGGACTGTGTTGCACTAGTAAATCTCACTTTCCATGTGCTGGAAAGGAATTTCCTGAAAATAGCTCTCAGCAATTAGAGTGAGGAAAGTACCTCCAACCAGGCACTAAATTCTTGACAGTTTTCTTATAGAGGAGACTGTGTGTCTTTACCTGCTCTCCCCATTGGGGAATATGCCTTGCGTGTCTTGATGGAGACCTGCCAGCTCAGGCGGACGAGTCAGGGCTTCCTGGAACAAAAGAAGGCTTGGTTTGATCATTGCCCTCTCTGCTTCCCTTTTTCTTGTTGCCGTTCTGCAGAACTGTATGTGGATTAGTTTCTCCACAGGTTGAGTGGTTCTGCCTTTCACAGGTTGACATGGTTAAATCCTCTAGCTGTAAAGTAGAGATGACATCTCATGCTGAGGACTGAGCAGAAATGTGGAGGCACAGATCAGCTGTGCAGACCCCATAGGCAAAATCCAAGTTTCTCCCCTCTCTGTGAGAAGCCTAGAATTAAATACGAGGGATGCTTTGTTCGCAGGTTCAGGAGTGACACTTGTCTGCATTCGAGCTCCTGCCGTTGTTAAATAGTAAAACATTTTGCATTCTGCTTCTGTATTAACTTTGACCTTAATCTAAGTAGCACGCCTGCCATATCTACATTTCCTGGTTTAACCCTGGTGGAATTAGTCTGCTCTGGCAGTTTACTCTGTTCTCTTGCATAGCACTGTACAAGTATGTATCTGCTCTGCACAGATATTAATGATCTCCAGGAGCTTTTCATCATAGGTTTTGCCAGCACTTTCACTGCTCCACTCTTGTGTGATGTGCTTTGTGCTGCTTGACTACTATGTTGTTGCCTTTCCTAGAGGTAACCTCTAGGTTGTTGCCAAACCTAGAGGTAGTTGCATGTCTGCAGTGGTGCTAATGTCATAATTGCTTTGAAGTCCTTTTGGATGAAAAATAGTTCGTAAATCAGTGCTAATGGTATGAGGTCATCTGTGGCAATCAAGCCTGTTGATTGTAATAATTGCAGGTATTAGCTAATATTAACGCAACTTTCACTATCTGCCATGTTTCTTATACTATGTGGGAAGTCTGCTGGACTTGGAATGGAGATGTTGTTTTTGTCTGTCAAGTACAACTCCCTGTTTTTAATTGTACTCAGTTTTGTTACTCGTTTTCCTTTGGACTGGCTGTGAAAGCTAGATTTAAATGGCTCATCACTGGATGGAGCACAGAGTGCATTCATAATTCTACCTCTTTCCTGGAAGCAGCTTGTTATTGCTGGGCCATCTTAGAAAGTGAGTTCAGATTATGATCTCGGATTTAGCAGCACAGTCATTGTGAGCGATGGATAAGAAATCTAGGGTCTGGGCCTCAGACAGTAATGAGAAAAACAGTAGGCAGTGCAGAGCATAGCTGATCACTGCCAACAAAGATTTCGTGGAGACCAACAAAGGTTTCGTGGAGTGAAAACACTAGTCCATGTCTGTGGTGTCCTCTACGATGACAGCCTATGAGAACAGGTGACTAACAGGGAGTCTCATCATCCACTTTGCAACTGTGCATGCTCTTAAGCCATTAGCAGGCCCTGTATTGCTGGCCCACCCTAGTCTCTACCAGCTTCTCATCTTCCCATCTTTTCTCCATCTGATGCGTAGATACCCATTGTGGCTGAAACAGGGCCTAGCATCTGCCATACCTTACACTTCTTAAAAACGCTGCTAACAATTTCAGGTTTGCTCTGATCCAGGTTCAGCTTGTCCTGTTGCTGCTGCTTTTTATCTAAGCAGCTGGTCCAGGCTGGCATTTTGGAGGCCTTGGTGGCTTGTACATGGGTTTGTACACTTGTTGTCTTTTTATTTATAATGCATATATAATAGTTTGTGCGATAGGCCTGTACAGTACAGAAGCAGAGATCTTGACACTTCACTTTTTCTACCCTCATCTCTGCCAACTTCTGCATCCTCCTTTCCATATTTCTAGTTAAATGGAGCTAGTTAGATTTTTGCCATCTTTTTTTCTTTCATTCTTTTTGTGGGACGCAAGCAATTTTTTGCTTTCAACCAGGGGTGTCAAAGATCTGGTCTGCGGGCCATTTCCAGCTTGTGGTACTGCCTACGGGTCTTGAATGGGCCCAGCATGCTGCATGTAGCACACCTTGGACTAGGCCTGTACACACCGTGCGCCCAATGGGCCCAGTGTGCTGCATGTGGTGTGTGGAGCTGGTCTGGTGTGCACAAGGCAAAGGGCTGGAGATGGCGGATGTAGCACACAAGGCCAGTCTGGGCCCAGTCCAGTCTTCAGACTGGCCCTGGGTCCTTCATCCAGCCTGGTAAGTTTGATATCCCTGCTCTAAATGATAGCAAAACTTAAAAACAACCAAACAAAAAACCTCCACCCTTGGCTTTTTGACAAAACGCTCCCATATTCAGTCTCTCTGATTGTTGACAGTTAATTGCCTGCCTTTGTTGTAAAATGCTTGGCAACATCATGATGTTTGAAGTTCTGAATAAATGTGAGTTATTGAATGTTTCTCTTCTGGTAGAAAAATTGAGGCAGTAGTGCTGGTGGGAGAATATTATGCATGCCAAATGCTTCCTGTACAAGATTGGAATGTTAAGCAAGACTTCTGCATGCGTTTAAAATGCCTCCATTCTCTGAAATACATTTCTGTCATTATTAGGCTTGGTATTAAATGGCCATACACATCTCTATAGAGCACGCAAATTTGTTTTCATAACTGCTAAGGCATTTCAATTGTAAAAATGCCTGCTCCAAGCTCTTTGATAGCGTGTATTTAGT
>NW_017729019.1:14388074-14389674 GCF_001723915.1 Gavialis gangeticus | reverse complement strand
AAATGCCTGCTCCAAGCTCTTTGATAGCGTGTATTTAGTGTGAAGTGTCTTCTGTTGCTGGAAAATATTTCTTTATTGTTCCTAATGGCACAGGTGGTGTTAGTTGTATTAAGTATGTCTGTTTTGGTAGCGCTTGAGGACCAACCAAGAATGAGGATGGGCACAGATGTACAAGACAGACACAGGTTGGGGGAAGGTGTATGATCAGGATGAAACCAGGTGCAAACAGTGAATGGCATGGCAGCACCACAGTTTTTTGGAGTAGACATAGTTAGGAGATTAATTGAAAGGACAAAAAATGAAGGGAAGGGGGAAAGAGCATGCAAGGAGAGGCCTGAGGCATCAATGCAGGGTAGAGGAGAGTGAGGGGGCAGCTGAAGAGCCCCAAGGGAAGGAAGAGATTTGGAGCAGACTGTTGATGGGGCAGGGCAGAGAAAGTCCAGTTAAAACTGTTCACAGTTTTGGGGGATCTTTTGCCACCCTCCTTTGGCTGCTTCTGCAGCTGCTCCTTCTGGCTGGCTCCCCTTGGAAGCCTTTCCCTAGGACCACATGGTAAGAGACTGGGAGGCACCAGCTGGGTCCTTGCTTCCCTAGAAGAGTGGGAGGGAGTGTAACTGAACCCCTCCTGTTAATCTGTCTGCTCCAGTAACGAATGCATTAGGGAAACAGGGCTCATCAGTGGTTGAGAGAACTTGGGGGAGGGATGGGGGTTGTTTAAAGTTTCTGGTTTAAGCTTCCTCATTCACTTACTTTTTTCCACGGTCACAAAACTGCAGGCTGCCTCAGTTTCCATAGAAAATCAGAGCAGTAGGGCTGGATCTGCTCTCAGGAGGTCCAGTCCAACCCCCTGCTCAAGGCAAGGCCACCCCTGTCTAAATCATCTGACCTAGACAAATGTTGGTCTAACCTGCTCTTAAAAACTCCCAAGGATGGAGATTTTAGCACCTCTATAGGTGACATGTTCCAATGCTTAACTACCCTCAGAGTGAATGAGTTGTGCCTAACAGCCAACTCGAGTTTTCCTTGATGCAATTTGACTGTTATTCCTGGTCCTGTCCCCTGTGGGCACTAGGAATAGTTGATCCCCATTTTCTTTACAGCCACCCTTCAGATATTTGAAGATCTATCAAATCGTCCCCACCTCAGTCTTAACTTCTTCAGTCTAAATCCCAGTTCCTCCAACTGTTTCTCATAATTCATGTCTGCTAGACCTCTAATAATTTGTTATCTGCTGGACTTCAATTTGTCCGTGTCTTTCTTGAAGTTTTGACACCCAAAACTGAGCATAGTATTCCAGGTGAGGCCTCACCAGTGCTGTGTGGAGCAGAAGGATTACTTCCCTTCAGTAATGATCCTTTTATTACAGCCCATTATGGTGCTGACTTTGTTTGCAACAGGAGCAGTCTGTCGGCTCATATTCAACCTGTTGTTCACTTTACCCTCTTGTTCTCTTCTGCACTATTGCAGTCTAACCACACTTTCTCCAATCCGTGTTTGTGCATGTGACTGCAAAGTCCTGCACTTGTCCTTGATGGCTTTCATTTGATTGATTGATTATTTTTTTTAATTTTTTTTTGGGGGGGGGGGGGGGGGGGTTTTT
>NW_017729019.1:14381064-14387856 GCF_001723915.1 Gavialis gangeticus | reverse complement strand
GGGGGGGGGGGGCATTTTCCAGTTTGGAGGATGGGACTGGGATTCAAAATGACCTTGAAAGTGTCTGCAACTCCACCCAGCTTGTCATCTGCACATTTGCTAAATGTGAACTCGGTTCTATCCTCCAGATCGTTAATGAAGATATCTAACTACAGGCATGCTTCGCTTTATTGCGCTTCGCAGATATTGTGTTTTTTCCAAATTGAAGGTTTGTGGCAACCTTCATTGTTGTCTTATTTTAAGAATTTGCCACAGACACCCCAACCTTCAGCAACCACCACCCTGATCAGTCAGCAGCCATCAACATCGAGGCAAGACCCTCCACCAGCAAAAAGATTACAACTCGCTGGAGGCTCAGATGATGGTTAGAATTTTTTAGCAATAAAGTATTTTTTTAATTAAGGTGTGTACATTTTTTTTAGACATAATGCTATTGCACACTTAATAGACTACAGTATAGTGTAAACATAACTTTTATATGCACTGGGAAACCAAAAAATTCGTGTGACTCGCTTTATTGCGACGTTCGCTTTATTGCGGTGGTCTGGAACTGAACCCGCAATATCTCCGAGGTATGCCTGTATTAGATCCAGGAGAGACCCTGAAGGAACCACTTTGATGTCTTCTCCCATTTAGACATTGAATCATTGATGACTCTTCTTTGAGTACTAGTTATGCATCCGTCTTGGAGTACTTCCACCTAGACTGTATTTCCTTAACTTACTAATGTCATGGGAGATCATGTCAAAAACCTTGCTAACATCAAGATAAGTTGCATCCGCTGCTCTTCCCAGCCCTCCATCCACACAGCCCATCACCTTGTCATACAGGGAAATTCGGTTGGTCAGGCTTGATTTGTTCTCAGCAAGCTGTTCCACGTTAGCCGTTCCTAATCACACTCTCTTCTAGGTACTTAAAAATGGCACCTTCGTTACCCCCATTTGTAAAATGGTTCTAATGGTGATGCAAATTGTTGCATCTTTAAAGATGTATGGCATCGTGCTAAATATTTGAGAGCTGCATAGCGTTCATACTGTGGCAAATGAAGAAAGAGTTGTCGGGCTGGCTGAGATCGAGTGTCTTGTAGCTGTATTACCCAATATGCTCTCCTTATATTGGCTCCCCAGTCTACGCTTTCAGACCAGTGGATTCTAGAGCTAGTAGGCATCCAGTGCTAACATGTGTGGATCTCAGGATTTCTGCTTGTGGTTAAAGCTCTGAACTACGTCTTGACATCTGGGTTCACTTCTGAATGCTAGATTTCCTGTGTAAACTTGAGTGAGTCGCTTAATCTTTCTATGCCTCGATTCCTCATCTGCAAAATAGCAGTAATGCTACTTGAACTTTTCTTTTTCATGTGCAGAATGCCAACTCTTCAGGGCAGGAACTGCCATATGCTATATCTTCAGTGCATAGCATAATGGATTTCCAATCTTTGTTGGAGTCTCCAGATGCTATTGTAATTCAAGTAATGAGGCTGCAGGTTGTGTTAGCGACTTCTCCATTATTTGGAAAATGGAGCTGTTTTAGTTTAAGTTGTTTGGCCTTTGTCCCAGTACAGCACTCCTGGGTGATTCTGTTTTTAAAGTTCCCATAGGCAGAGAAGTAAATGGAAAGGCAAGGGGAGAAATTTGGTCTTGAAAGGAATGATTGCATTTTATTGTAACCTAAAGTAGTGCCTTAGTCAGCTATTTTTGCAAGCGGGAACCTGTTGGTAAAGGCTAAGATGCTTGCTGAATCATGGAGCAAGAGCAGTTGACTAGAAACACCTGTTTTAAGCGAAGGCCAGCCTTGCAACTTTCAAGGCTTTCTTTGTTTCCATAAGCTTTTATCCTTAATGCACTACCATAGGTATCAGAAAATTGGTCAAAATGTGAATGAAGGGTAGGTGAGTGATCCATATGATGATGACTGAGAAATCTGTACCTTCAGCATGAAGCTCATGGTGTAAACCCCAAAACCCTTTGAGGTGAGGCTGGGTGGAGGGTGGGAGGGGAAGAAACAGCCGAGCAAACGGCAGGGTCAGTCGGACCCACTTCAAACCTTCTGTGATCCTCTGCCGCCTGAATATGACTGGAAAGCTCTGTTTTAGTGTTCTGCTCCTCTTAGTGGCATGTAGCTGGCATGCGTAAATACTGCCTTTTTGCTTCATTTTTCCTATCTTAAGTAAGACTTCAGCTGTCCATAGGGGAGGTTTCAAAGTACTTTAATGAAGTGGCATTATATCTTATTCCCACTATATATGGAAAAACTGAGGTCAGGCATTTTCCCTGGAAAGCCAGGAGTAGAAATGTCTCTGCAAAGCCAGGAATAGAAATTAGGTCTCTTCCTTTCCAGTCTCCCCAGCCACCCATTGCCCTACCAACAGGGCAAGACTTGGTACAGAAGTTCGAAATAGAATTTCCCGTATCATGTCCCCAGCTCTGATGTTTCCTATGTAGCCTTGGGCCATTCGTTTAATGGTGCCATTTTGAATTTGTTTTTCTGCACCCAGAAAATTGGGATCATACATCTGTATGAAGGAAGGGTCTTGAAGATGAATTGGTTCAAGCTTGTTCATGATGCTGTGAGGCGGCCATGTGGTATGTTCTCAATCCATCCCTCTCTTGCATGTTATACTGTGTGTGGAGATATGAGCACACCATCTGTGCCTTAGCCTAATCAAGGTTTGATGAGTGAGGGCAACAGTCAGTCTAAAGGTGAGCCCTCAGAGAGGAGTCTGAGAGTCAGTGGTGTGCAACTCGTAAAGCCAGCTCAATCAGTTAGTGTTGCACTTTTCACTTCTCTCAGTATTGTAAAGTGTCTCTTGAAATGGGCTGTCCTCTGGAAGAGTCGCACACTAGTATCAGATGTAGTTCAGAGCTTTAACCACAAGCTGAAATCCTGAGATTCACACATGTTCGCGTTGGATGCCTGCTGGATCTAGTAATGTCTGGTGCCTCTGTACCTGATAACACTTGTTTTAAAGGTGGGGTTGGGTGAACGGTGTTTGACAGTGATCTTAGGGCTAACACAGCTTAAATCTGGACTTATAGATTTCAAAATGCTGATGGGAACATCTCCCACACAATATTGGATGATTTTTCAATGCTGAGCAGAAACGGTAACCTGCCCTATGCAGGGGAGAAGGTAGGAGTTGTTGGTGAATTGTTCCCATCTCTGTATTTAGTCCCGGTGCACAGTGGCTTTCAAATTGCTGGAGAATCAAGGCTTCCCTCTCTGATTTTGGCTTCCTTACTATGCTGCCCTGTCAAACCCTTTTTCATTTTGATTGTCATCAGCATTCTTTCCCTATCTGGTTGTCTTAATGTGAAAGCTCAGGTTTCGGGGGAGATTTATTTTAGCACTTGTTTTTTGGCATTGCAAAATGGTCTAGGTGCAATTCTTTGTCTAGTCCACAAAACACTGACTGGCTTGCATCAGGGGAGAGAGATCTAGGGGTATCTTTCTGCCTGAACTGATAAATAGACCCACAGCAACATCCTGCTACTTAGAAGACTGCCAGATGGCACTAAAGAACATTAAATCACTCCTCAGAGCTATATTTCAGAGTGCAGGATGAAAGCCTGCCATGGGTAGGGAGGGGAAAGATCTAGTAATGATGGATAGGGATGAATTTTGTAATGGATAGAAAAAAACCTTACCCTCTCTCCTTGAAGGTTGGAGATGTCTGGCCAGCCTTTCCAGACTGAGGGCAGAGAGGTAGGTAGCTCTGTTTCTGTCTGCAGTCGGGCAGAGAAGGCAGGGTGACGGTGCACCTTATACACAAGGGCTGTAAAATTTCCACAGGACTCATCCTCAGGCTGGACTGGGCCCATGGACCCCACTCCCCTTCCCTGGCATACCTGATCTGGCACCTGCTCCAGCCAGACAGTGGGGGGCAGATGATGGGGCTCTGGAGGCTGGGTCCAACAAACCATGGTATGTTTGACACACTTGTTACAAACTAATTGAATGGGAGATGGGTAAGGTTGGAGCCCAAATTGGGATCTGAGAAGGGGTCTCTTGAGCCAGCAAGTGCAGCCTCCTGTCTTTTCGGGCACTCATTTATCTAAAGATCCTCCAATCTAGGAATTGCTACATCAGACTGTCTTGCACCATCACTATCAGGCACAAAGCAAAAATTCCAGGAGCGCTGAACAAGCGGTAGGGTAAAAGCAGGGGAGACGAGGGCACTGCCACTACTACTGCAATGACGGGGCAGTAGCTGGATTACTATATGCTCAGAGGATCCTGGAAGGGAGGACCAGGCCACAGAGAATGGCAGAACCCCCTCCCAGCCTTTGCTAATCTAATGCAGGGGAGTGGGGAAAAAAAATCTTGTTGAGCTCTTATTTGTGAATGGAGATGCACCTGTGCGTTCTATGCGTCTATGGCCCTAATCTATAGATTCAGTTTTGTAACAAGTGATTTTGATATTCTGCAACTTAAAACAAGCAAACAACCCTCCCCTGGTTTACAGTGGGACCAAACTGTTAAGACATCTAACAGTTAGCAGTTAGTTGAAACTTAGTTTGAACCTCCTCTGATAGCTGCCTTCTTCCCTTTACATTCCCATTTTCTACGTAGACTACTTAACAATCTCCCTTCACTTCATCATGATGCCTAACTTTAACTCCTTGGTAGCTGGCTCATAAGCTGCTTTTGTGAGAAACTGTCAATCTAACATTTTAAAATAAAGCTTGGGCTTTGTTCTTTCCAAGAATTTGGTTGCTGTTTATACAAGTAAGACATGAGGTGTTGTTCAGATAGCTTTTCCTGTGGCTGTTCCTCGCACTGCAAACCGCTTTTGTGGAAGACAAAGAGCCACCCCCAAGAGACTCGTTCCCATCTCAATGTCTTCAGTGCCTGGTTTCTGCTGGCCATAGTAAATAGGCCTCTTTGCTGTGTCTAAACCAAGAACTAGAAGCAGCTCAGGACCTTATCATAGTGTTACACATTGATCCCACTTTTTATTATGCAAAAAATTTTGTTTCTGTTGATTCCAGGGAGTGCTATGGCATCTTTTTTACAGTAAGAAGGTGGAAAGGAGGAAGACAAAGGAAAAGTCTGATTTATTCTGATTTATTTCTGTCACAATGCCAACACCTAGATGGAATGACAGAACCATTTATTTCTGTTTCCCCTTCATTCCAGACCTTGGGATGAGTTGTCCTTTCTTCGAATAAAGGTTGGCTGGCTGAGTCTTTCTGTCCATACAAATAAGATGGCAACTGCTAAACTACAAGCACCTTTCAATGCTTTAAAAGTAATTTTACAATAGATCTACCTCTGCAACAAGCCAGTTTTCCTATGTGGAAAAAAAGCACCCACACTTTCAGGGTGAAAAAACTCCTCCAGCTCATTCTGTTGTTTTCTCTATTTCCCAATGCCCCCATGAGAAAGGTGGGTCCTGCATCCTTTAAAGCCAGGGTGTCAAAAGATTTGGCCCACACGTCAGATTGGGCCTGCAAAACTATCATTTGGTCAGTGGGGCTCCTGGATGAGCTAGGGATTTGGGATTGGCTGGAGTACCAACTAGTTGTAGGACATTGGGTACTTCAGTTTTCATTTCTTTGTCTGTGAAATGGGTATAACTTCAAGAGTATTCCACTTTGATATCATCAAGTGAAAAAGTCATAAAGTGCCAAGTGTTGTTGGTTGTTACCTTTATGCTTGGGGAGGAGGTGACTGCATGAATATATAACCTCTCTGCTCTCCTCTCCTTGTACAAATTGGTTACATTCCCTCTGACTTCTGTCAGACTAGTACAGTTTATGAAAAGGGATGTGCAGGCACTATATTTATAACCTCCCCAGACTACAAGCAAGTTACTCAGCCATCATTTTAACCATTTATGGTCACTAAATCCAGCAATAAATTGGCTGGGCAACCACACTCAGTGAGCCCACTGCCAAATGGAAACCACAGAGCTTATAGAAGTCCCCAAGGCACTCTCATGCTCCCAGTTGCAACCATTGTGAAGTGGGTAGGGCACTTCCTGGACTTCACCTAGTGGTTTATTTTGTCTCTGGGCTGACATGAAGATGTATAGCCTTAACCCTGTCTTTCAAGTATTGCTAGCACTGTTTGCAGTGCTGCATGGCTTCAGTGATCAATTCTGTTTCTTGCAGGACACAGATGAGAAGGGATGGAGAAGCAAGTGCTTGAAGGCCAGCCAAAACACTGTCTAAGCATCGAAGCCCAGAGTGGCCAGAACGTTTCCTGCAGATCTTGCCATGTTTCTTTTTGGTCTGGTAGATGACAGGAGCTCTCAGACAGAATGCTTTGGTAGTCTTGGATGGTGCCAACTCTATTGCTGGTACTTAGCAAAATTAAGTCATTAAATCAATATGACAGGGAATAGCAGAGATACAATTAAATGCCTATTGGCTTTGGACTCCTAGTCTGAGTGTTCAGTCCGCAAGACCTCACTACCTCATTGCAGTATCTGCATCTAAAGTACCTTGACTTTCAGACTGCTGTGGCAGTCCCCTTAGCGGTGTGTGGGATGATTTGTACCATTCTAGTATCACTTATGTTTTAAGACAGGGGTCAGCAGGCTGGATCCAGCCCATGGAAAGGTTTGGATCTGGACTGTGAAGGTGCACAGTGGCACGCAGCTGTGCTGTGCTGCCAGTACCCCTCCATAGCCCTCCCTGCTGCCCTCTTATGCCTGCCCTATCCTTTGCTGCAGAATTTGCTTCTTCCCATCGGGGATGGGGCAGCACTGTACCCAGACTCCTGGCAGCCCTGGGCAAACTTTTAGTATGGGGGGGGGGGGGGGGGGGCCCTTGCCCCGGGAGGGGGGTA
>NW_017729019.1:14356659-14380892 GCF_001723915.1 Gavialis gangeticus | reverse complement strand
GGGGCGCGGCCCCCTTCGCCAGAGAGAGTGATAATGACAATAAAAAAATTACAATTCTCAGGCCCCCTTTTTTGCCGGGCCCCGGGTGGCTGCCATGCCTGTGTCTGGCCCTGTAATGGGGATTGGTAGTGCAGGTAAGCACACCTGGGTTGTGGGGTGAAGATACAGGGCCCATGGCACAGACTAGTTCTCAAGCAGCAACCTAGGGCAGCAAAAAGTTGCTGATCCCTGCTTAAAGATTCCCTTCTGTACCATCCAAACACACTAGTACCTTTTATAGGCTACCAGAAGGGCAGCAAATATTCTTGCTCCCAGCTATCAATGACAGATTAATCAAAAGCATCTCTGTCCTGTTCTGGTTAGGTCGGATCTTCCATCTGAAGTAAATTCGGAGGATTGCGCAGTTTGTGGCACAAATGTTTAACACAACACAGTCTTTCTCAAAGCTGTATTTCGTGGCCCTTTCTACCCCCACCCATCTTGGCAAGGGCTTGTTCCTTATGTCTGCCATGGCAGTGCTTGTACTTTACACCGGAAGCCCTTTAATAATGGTTTGACTGCTGGATCAGGATGGATCTCTGTGAAGGAACTGATTTAATTACAAGCATTTTGTGGTTAAGGGAAGCCAACCTAAGTATTTAAACATGTGGTTGAAAGGGAAAAGAGGGAAGTGCATTGTTTGGCTTACACAGTTCCTGCTTGGCCTGCATTGGATTTCCATTGGTTTTGTACCTTTCCTGCATTACCCCAGTTTCTTTCTGCTGCATTTATATGGTACATGTGGTGTGGTGTCTTTGCTGGCTAGCAGCCCTCGAGTAATGACTGTTATTTCAGAAAACTTAATAACCGCTCAGGCTGCCTCTGTCTTACAATGAGGAGTAGTGATTACATGCTGCGGAGGAAATTAAATTGTCAGGAAAGACCTCGTTCATAAAAAGCAACAATTAACTCCGTTATTTTAAAACTTTGAAATTGGGGATTGGAGGGTATAGCCAAATACCCCCCCCCCCCCATTAAAAAAAAAAAAAAACAAAAAATTACCCCCTTTTTTTAAAACTTTGAAATTGGGGATTGGAGGGTATAGCCAAAAACCCCCCCCCCCCCATTAACAAATAAATAAGAAGCACAAAACAATATTGCATAGGAAATCATGATACTTCCTAGGTTTCTGTAGCAAAGCATGTTGCACTTTTTCATGCATCTCAATCGCAGAACAGGCCAACATGCAGGAATAGGGGCTGTCCTAGATGCAGGCTTGCTTAAGAAAGGCAGGAGTGTGTGGATTTGAATGCATCCATCTTCTCTCCTAAAGGCAGGTTGTAGCGCTGCTAAAAGACTTGGCACATGTAGAGACTGAATTCCTTTAACCTTGCCCCTGCTGTAGTCGGTGGCAGCTTCTTATGCATGCTTCTTTTCCCCTTTTGGGCTGCTTTTAAATGGGTCACCTCCAAGGGGCTTAAGGGAGGATTCATTCTCCGTGGATAGCATGGAGCAAAGGACGCCAGTTGTGATGGTACAACTTGGAACTGCTCTGAGACCACCTACGTGTTTTTTTTTCACAAACTATATACAGCTGTCAAGAATGGGTTTTGGCTGCCACCAATGTGGTGAATTTAGATCAGTTCAAAGATGAAAGGCTTCAAATCCTATTTACACATCCGTCATGACTTACTGTTGTGGGAACAGGGAACCCCAGCCTACCAAAGCCCTCCAGAGAAGGGGAGTGAATTAGTTGTGGGTTGCTTGTGTGGTGGTCTGGGATGCTGGGTGACTTTTAAATAGGTGAGTACTGCACTCAAGCTTCTTGAAAGCATGTCATTGAAGAAGATGGTCCATTTTGAGGTCTTGTAGGGTATGCGGCGGTGAGGGAATGAGGTTCTGGCTTGAGAGTTCAGGTGTCTGGGAAGAATGCTGAGTAGTGAGACTGTCTTTTGCTTTGTGGCACTTGTCACCCTCGTTTAACACAGTGTTATGTAATATCTGTTCTCTGCGTTATTGCAGTTAACTGCAACTGGCCACTCCATTGTGATGGCTTGTCTTGTAGGAACCCAACTCGGCGTAAGAACTTGGCAGAAACTTTTCCTTACCAGCTGGCGCGCTCTAAGTTTTTGGTATACAACTAAGCGTTCTTTGTGCTTTTTGTTTTTTTTATCTTGCAGCATCTGGAGGGGGCCGAATGTGAACTGCGTTGACAGTACAGGGTATACTCCCCTGCACCATGCTGCTTTGAATGGTCACAAGTAAGTTCTCTTGTAGCGCCTCTTACCCCAAAGGGTACCCGCGTGCTTTGCAAACTGCATGTTTATGTAGACTGCCTTTATTCATAACTTGAGTGCCATGCTGCCTCCTCTGAGAGAGAATGGTGCAGTGGTGCCAGCACTACACCGTCTTCAGGACAAGAAGTAAAGAACGCTATTGCAGGGAAACTGCAGAGGGAATGTTCTGTCGAATGCAATTCTGTAAATTTAAAATTTGGCAAGGATAGTGGGGCCATCTCATTAGTCTTGTTTAACAGTCCTAATCAGTGAGTGAGACTTCTTGTTGCATATATTATTCAGAACATTCCTGCTTCAGCAGCAAAGTCCACTGGAATCCCACTATTACATGTATGTAGTCACGAGTTGCATTTGTGCTGTCTACAATACAGTAACATGCCGTTTTGTTACAACTGTCAGTATGTGTGGAGACTCTTGTCTGCTCACTATTGGCTAAGATTATTTATTAACTTTTCAGTAGTTCTTTTTCTACTGTAAACTTTTTTTTCTTTTAATTTGGCTTGCCTTGTTCTCTGACACTAAAGACTTGCCTACCATTGGCTTTTATGCTCGTGTCAGTGCACCTGTGTCTGCTCCCAGTGCAGGTAGAAAATAAGTGACTTGACATTTAATCAGTTCTTGTCCCACTTGTATTTGATTCCTGGGCAGCTAGTCTACTTGAAGATATTTCACCAGTGCAAAAAAATGTAGAAAGTTCTTAGCTTATCTTCCTGTAACTTGTTTCACTGTTTTTCGGGCAGCAGTCTGTGGGAATAATTTGCATTTGCAAGATTTTCAAGACACACCATGAAAATATTTCTGTTCGGATTTAGGTTACTGAGCAATAACACTCAACTTTGGGTACAGTCTCGTAAATGCTTGTCATCGGGTTTCCATGGGATGGAATAACTGACTCAGAAGGCATCCTTATTTTCCAGGGACGTGGTGGAAGTTCTGCTGAGGAACGATGCACTGACCAATGTAGCGGACTGTAAGGGTTGTTACCCTCTTCACTTGGCAGCCTGGAAGGGAGATGCAGAAATAGTGAAACTCCTCATCCACCAAGGACCCTCCCACACTAAAGTGAATGAGCAGGTCTGGATATTTTCTTCCTCTTAATTGTCTCTAATGTGCCAGTGGAATAATTCTCCTACTTTTGGGAGGGGGAAAATCTTTTTAACCACACAGCATAAGGCATCCAGCAATAGCTGCTTCTGGGGAGTGTTAAAAATACCCAATTTCTGATGGTACAAAGAATGATCCGTCTCTAGAGTTTATAAAGGTCTGACTGACTGATTAAATCATGATCGAGGGTAGTTGGTTGCAAGCAAGCAGTACGAACCGCTGAGTGCACAGACTGCAGCCTGCTTCTTTACTGGGACTCGAAAGCTGACACTAATCATTTCCTTTCTAGTTGCTGTGTAATTAAGAAAAGATTGCTAAAACTGTCAAAGGATACATTGGCTCCCTTCGGTTGGGGAACTAATCAAAGCAGCTTTGTCTTAGCCTTCGTTTGGCCACACTCTCCTAGCTGCTCCACTGGCTGATTTCTACCACTCGTGCTCCAGTTAACTGATTTAGTTGGGGGGGGGGGCTTTACCGTTTACTCCAAGTAAAGGAATATAACGTAGTCCTAGATGACAGCCGTTTTTGACTGAAGGAGAGGGCCTGCCTTTTGTGTGATGCAGACTGACTTGGTCTGCTTGAACCTGCTGTTCTGCGCAGTGATTCTGTTGTCCATCTAGGAGCACCAGCCTCCCTGCTCAGCTTCCCGAGGCCAGGCTGCAATGTTCCTCCACAGCTCCAGTGTTCCTCTCGACACAGATAGCAGAGCAAGAGCAATTCATGTCAGCTCATCTGTGTGTGGGGCAGCTGGGCACAAACAGTTTTCTCATTTAAAGAATCCTGCTTGAGATCCAAACCATTTGCCCTTTTGTCTAAGCATTTGGAAAAGGAACCTTTGGAATAATGCTGTTCTGCTCATGTTGCTTAGCCACTTGCAGCCTGGAAGGCAAGTGCTCTCTTCAGGACCCTTCCTAGGATCAATAACCCTCTCCCTGCCCTAGAACTGTCCTCCGGTGGCTGGAGGAGAGGCTTGGGACTTGGGAGGTCTAGCATTTAAATCCCATCTCTGACACACGCTCACCCCTGCAACCTCGGGGTGGCGGGGAGCACTCAAGCTCTCGATTCCTCATATGTACAGTGGAGTTCCTTGCCTTGCAAGGCTGTGATAAAGACTAAATTATTTGTTCATAAAGCACCCTAAAGATGAAGAGCACTGCGGAAGCACTAGTTATTACCTTCCCTCAGTGAAAAACAAAGCGCGCACATTTTAACATGCTTGTTGTGCGTATCAGTCACCTTTTTGGTTTTGGGCTGTGCTGAACATAGCCCTCTGGCCCAGCTTCAGGCAGTCACTCTGTTCTCTTTAAATTTGGGAAAGCATGCTAGATCGTTTACAATCCATCTACAGTGGGAGTCAACTGAGGGCCCTGTGAGTGTAAAGAAAAATGGTGTTGCTGTCAAAGGTCAGGAGTAGGACAGGTATGGGAGAAACCTTTTCAGAAAATTAAAAAGACATAGTGTGATCTTGCCAGGTAATGCTGATTGATTGGCTCTTTCAGCTGAACCTTTTAAATGGGTGAACTCAGTCCAAGAGGTTGCATGATGGATATGTTTTAAAGGTGTGTAAATGATGTGCACAGTGGTTCAAATGATGAGATGTGACAGCTGGAACGGCCAGTGTGGTTAACTGCTTTGGACTAGAACAAGATGCCGTGTTCTGTCATTTCCACCCCTCCAGAGTCGCCCATTGCTTTGTTACTGTATCTCGCCCATTTCATTATCATATTTTATTTTCTTTTTCCTCTCCTTTTTGTAGAATGCTCTTGAGATCAAAGAACTCAAAAAGTACGGCCCCTTTGACCCATATATCAATGCCAAGGTGTGTACTTTGCTCTCAGGATTTCACTGCATCATTACTCCAGGCTGCACTTCTACCTCCAGGTGCATTGTCATCCAGTTGGCTGATGATGATGATGCCTGCTCAGTTTCCAGCCACTTGGGGAATAGTAAAATGCAACCATTTACTTACTGTTGGTTTCTTTCTTTTTTTTTTTTTTTTTTTAAACCAGTGATAGATTATTTCAGTGATAAACTATTCCTGACTTTTCTGGAGCTCCTTTTGTACTTAGACTTATAGGATTCAGGGTTATGGTCAATTTGCCTAATTTGGCTGGACAACTTCTAAAAGGTAATGTCTTAATAAAAATGCTCCAGGTATTGTCTCACATTCTAAATTGTTAACAAGCACAGAATGGGAATTTTTCTTTGCTTAAAGATGGCTGCATTTTTCTCTGTGGGCTGTTGAGAGTGAATTCCATATCATTTTTCCCTACAAAATGAATAACGCCATGCTGCTTTTACTAAATGGGTGGCTCCTGCTTCTGGTGGTGGTAGGGAGAAGGCTGGGGCGGGGGCAAGGCCTGTAACATTTATACCCCTAGGGTCCTTCATGTCTTGCTTGCTGCATCACACTCATCTTGGTGTTTTAGTCCTTGTGTCTCGTGTCTGAGTCTTCACTTCTAATCTTCTGTCCTTGCTTTTTTTTGTGCGCTTTTTTGCCTATCTCTGCTTTTAGCAGTTCTTGATCCACCCAGGGGCACAGAAGTAAAGAGTGTATGATGCACTGGAGCTGAGCAGTTGATGAAGCAGATGGGGGGTGGAATTCCTAAGGTCACTTGTTCTGTTTACCACTGAGCAGACAGTGGTGTTTTCTCAGACGCTCGCCATGTTTAATTGAGTTTTATTTATAGCCAGGCTCCAGGCAAGCGATGGTATAATAGTCTGTTGATTTATCGTGGGATGCTTCTGCTTTCAGCTACCACACCAGGGTTACTTCTGGCCAACTCTTTTGGAGCCAGCCAGCCATGGTAGATTTTTAGCTCTTCAGAGTTTAGTTAAAACTTCCACTGTGCTTGATCTGCAGTACTTATAAAAACACAGGCCGCAAATTCCAGGGCTTGCTGGTTGATGAAAAGTAAATTCTTTGTATTATCACTCTCCGGTTTCAGGAAACACTACTCTAGCGCATACTTGTTTTGAACGAAAACATTTAAATGGCGATTACAATTCAAGTCCAGAAAGGAATTTTATAGCAAGAAATGATCTCCTTTGCAGATGTGCCGTAGGAATTGGGAAGCTAAACCTGCTAGAGCTTTCAAGAATAGCGTTCATCAGTAATTGTGAATGGAGTATTATAGCACGGTGCAGTTGAACACCAAGTGATCAAACTAATTGGGACCACCCCCTGCACAATAACAAACGCATGCAGTTGAGAGTTCCCATCTGCTGTACCTGTTACATCTGTTTGCTCCTGCATCCGTACAAGTTTAGCAAAACCCTTGCAACCATTCAGGGTTACATTTTGTACAGAAGCATGCAAAGATGTCAACTCCTGTTCCCTTTTTAAGCATTTAAAAGTGACCTGTGTCAGAGATTGCTTTGTAAAGTATTTTGTCAATGTGTAAGCAAATTTTAGTAAGTGTTGTTTTTTTGTTTTTTTTTTTGGTTCCCCCCCCCGCCAAGCTTTCCCAAATAGCAAGACCAAAAAGGAGCAAGAACTGTTTATAGAACTATTCAGGAGACAGAGAGAAATTGCAGTGCAGAAACTGTGTGGTAACATGAGGTTGTTCTGTGTTCTGCATCAGAGTTAAAGTGTTCAGGGGACCGGAGGCTGAGCAGACTTTGATTGTTTGCTTTCTTTTGGAATTGCTTTTTATTATAAAGGATATCTTTTAAACTTGTCTTAGGCTAGTTGTGTTTTGAACATAACTTGAGGATAGAGTGGTTTGTTACTTACGATGGTCTTTTCAAAAGCTGATCCAGTAGGCCTCTGGGTTAGTTTTGAAAATGGGGCCTGAGTGCTTTGAAAGTGTTTACCCTTCAGAGTTTAAGCCAAGGCTGCCTACACACAGGCTGGAGATTGTAGAGCTTTCTGTGAATTCTGACAGAATGCTTTTCCCGCGGTGGATGTGTATTTGCCTAAACAAAATAAAATAAAAAGCCTTGAAAAGATGCGGTTCTATTTTGTGACCTTTGGGTGGAACTCAGGTGCAAGCCTCGGGCAGACCCCTGCCTACCGGGCCGGTTTTGAAACCTCTTCTGCTTCCTGAAAGGCTGATGGGAGGGTCCCTGTATAACCTAGGTCCCAAGCTGTCGAAGTGACCTGCGTCTATGTTCCAAAACCATCTTTTCTTTTCAGACTCTGTTTCCACGGAGATCTTCAAGATTTTTGTTCCAAGTTAGAATGAAACCAGTCGTCAAACGTTTTTTGGAATCCTCCATGAAACGGCCTTATTCTTTATACACTTTATAGCTCCAGGCACGCTGACACACTGGCAGCTGATGGAAATCGTATTCTGTGTAGGCATAACTAATAATGCCAACAGCTCTCCAGGGCCAGAAAACAACCAACCAAACCCAAAATCTGGCCCAGCAAATGGAAGCTGATACCTGGCCCCTTTCCTTGGTAGCCTTGATGATAGGGAGTAGATGGATGGTCTTTGACCATAACTCGAATATGGAATCATAGAAAATGAGGGTTGGGAGGGACCTCGGGAGGTCACATCTAGTCCAACCCCCTGCTCCAAGCAGGACCAGTCCTAACTACATCATCCCAGCCATGACTTTGTCTAGATGGTTCTTAAACACCTCCAAGGATGGAGGTTCCACCACCTCAGGGAGCCTGTTCCAGAGTTTTACTACTTTTCTAGTGAGGAAATTCTTCCTAGTATCTAATCTAAACTTCCCCTTCTGTAACTTGAGACCATTACTCCTTGTTCTATCATCTGCCACCGCTAAGAACAGTCCAGCTTCATCCTCTTTTTCAAACCTCCCTTCAGGTAGTTTCACAGATGCATAGATGTTAGGGTCAGAAGGGAGCGCTCAGTAGGTCATCAAGTCTGGCCCCCTGCCCTGGGCAGGTAAGAGTGCTGGGGTCAGGCAGCCCCTACCAGATGCTTGTCCAGTCTCTTCCTGAAGACCCCCAGGGTAGGGGCGAGCACCACCTCCCTTGGAAGCCCACTCCAGATTCTGGCAACCCGTACCATGAAGAAGTTCTTTCTAACGTCCAGCCTAAATCTGCTCTCCGTCAATTTGTGGCCATTGGTTCCTAGTTACTCCAGGGGGTGCCCTACTAAATACAGCATCTCCTATTCCCTGCTGCACTCCCCAATGAATTTATAGGCTGCCACAAGATCACCTCTCAGCCTTCTCTTGCGAAGGCTGAAGAGATCCAGGTCCCTCAGTCTCTCCTTGTAGGGCCTTTCCTGCAGGCCTCTGACCATACAAGTGGCCTCTGAACCCTTTCAAGATTCTCCACATCCCTCTTGAAGTGCAGCGCCCAAAACTGGATGCAGTACTTGAAATGTGGCCTGACCAATGCTGCACAGAGTGGAAGCATCACCTCCCCAGACCTGTTCATCACGCATCTGCTAATGCACGGTAAAGTGCGGTTAGCTTTGTTGATCACTTTGGTCGCATTGACAACTCATGTTCATCTTGGGGTCCATTATGACTCCAAGATCCCTTTCCACTGCTGTGCTGCTGAGAAGGTCATCCCCCAGCCTGTAAGTGTGTTGGTGGGTCTTTCTGCCCAAGTGCAGCACTTTGCACTTGTCTTTGTTGCACTAAATCCTATTTCGTTCTGCCCATTTTTCCAACCTGTCCAGATCTGCCTGGATCCGTTCCCTACCCTCTGCTGTGTTAACTTTGCCCCGTTAATTTGGTATCCTCTGCGAACTTGGACAGGGTGGTCTCCACGGCCTTGTCCAAGTTACTAATGAGGACACTGAATAGCACCGGTCCAAGGACCGAGGCTTGCGGGACTCCACTGCCTACATCTTTCCAGGTCGGTATCCGCCCAGCCACCACCACTCTCTGGGTGCGACCCCCTAAGTCAGTTTGCCACCACCTGACTGTGTAATCATCTGCATCACAGCCTGCCAGCTTCATTACGAGAACAGAATGCGATACCATATGGGAGGCCTTCTTAAAGTCTAGGTAGATGACATCTACTTCGACTCCCGCGTCTAAGCATTTTGTGACCCGGTCATAAAAAGGAACAAGGTTAGTCAGGCAGGATCTCCCTGAAATGAACCCGTGCTGATCTCCTTTCAGCATTATTTGCCCTGCTGGGCTCCCACGAATGCAATCCTTAATGATTTTTTCCAGAGCTGTCCCAAGCATAGAGGTAAGACTAACTGGCCTATAGTTTCCTGGTTCATCTGTCCCCTCCCCTGCTTGAAAATAGAGGCCGCACTGGCCATTTTCCAGTCCTCTTGGACCTGACCAGAGCCCCATGAGCGCTCGAACAGCTGTGCCAGCGGCTCCGCTATGACACTGGCCAATTTCTTCAGCACCCTTGGATGAAGATCATCTGGGCCTGATGATTTGAACACATCCAGCCATCGCCCCCACCTGTTCCTTCTTGGTGAGGCCTAGCCTATCCTCTTCCACTAATGGGACTTGCTTCTCCCTCTCTGTTGCTAGGGTTGCATATTTGCTGTCCAGACAAACTGTTGCAGGTGGAGGTGAAGATTTCTGCCTGCTGCCAGGTGTCACAAGCTTCCAGCTTCTGCCCTCCTGGGAGTCCATGTCCTCTCTCTTCTCTAGAGCTGCCTCTGGCAGTTCTTCCTTCTCAGTCCCAGAGGTAGATGCTAGCTATCTCCTCCAGCATCGAATCAATGAACTCCTCATGGCGGAGGATGCTTCGGAGCCTCGCCACCTCCTCTTGTAGCTCTCTTGCCTGTTCCCTGAAAGACACCACCAGGAGGCACAGCTCACACCATAGGCACCCCCTGACCTGGCCGTCACTGGAAGGAACCTGCAAGCCGCTGTCCCCACAGCGCCAAACCCAGACCTAGGTGGAAGCTGGGATGGTGAGCATGGACAGAAACCTCACAGGTGCAAGCAGAAGTAATGGCAGTGGCTCTGGCATTGCGATGTGCTCCAGCCATTTCCCTGGGTCTCTTAATCTGCCTTCTCTCTCTTGCCTCTCTTCTTCCAAGCACACCTTCCCTAGCAAACTTGCCTGGGAGCTGGCCTGTTTACTGCTCCTTGGCCCCAAAAGGTTCTGTTTTTCCTGCTTTTCACCAAGCTGAGAGGCTCTCCTGTCAAAAGGGTGTGGGGCAAAGTGACTTGCAAACTGCCTGCAAACTGCTTACCCTGTTTGCTGGCTCCTTGGTTGCTTGGGGAGTCTCTTTTTATACCTTGCTGGGCCTGGACTGGCTTCTCCCCCTGGTTAGGGCTTCTGTGGGGCCCAAGCAGCAATCGGTCAGCAATCACTCAGCCGCCAATACTCCCAGCTTCTCGGAGCGCACACCCCAAACACGCACAGCCCACCAACCAGACACTTGGCAAACCAAAGGCGCGGGAAGCTCTGCATCGCCTACCTTCCCTGGGCAGGGCCTGGTGCCTGGCTTCTCTTCCCCTTCCTCCTCCTGATCCCAGCACACTGCCTGCAAACTGCTTACCGTGTTGGCAATCCCTGGTCACTGGCACATACCTGCTGACACTATTTTGGGGCTTGTGGTAGCTTTGTGTAGAACAGATGGCCTAAGCAAGCTGAGGAGGGACGTAGGGTTGACTTTGTGGGTTACAAACTCTTGTTTGTAAAGATAACTCTGTCTTGCTATTTTTTGCTTTGGCTATCTCCTGTGAGAGTGACCAGCTAACCAAAACCAGAATAGAAAAACTAGTTAAAGGAAGAACGAACTACGCTACACAAACCACCCTTGCCCTTTTTTTTTAAATTGGTCTCTGGAAGCAATTGAATAATGCAGATGGGGTTGAAAATATACTATAAATCTGTGCAGGTTGCTAATAAAAGTGGAAGCTTACCATCTGGGATCTGCAAAAAAAAACACAAAACAAAAAACTGGTCAGGGAACCCATCTGCAGAGCTCCTGAGAGCAAGTCATTTTTCTTTTTCTTTTCTGAGGATCCTTTTTTTTTCTTCCTTTTGTTTTTATTTTCTTTCCTGAAACTTATTGTAGAGCTGGGCACCTGGAGGAATGAACTGAGACCTACTGAACTTTTTTTATGGTTTTAATAATATAGTGCGTTTTAATACAGACAAGTGCAGGGTGCTGCACTTGGGCAGTAGGAACCAGCAGCACACTTACACAATGGGGAACTCCCTACTTGAGAGCACGGAGGCAGAAAGAGATCTTGGAGTCATTATTGACTCCAAGATGAACATGGGCCGACAATGCGAGGTCATGGTTGGCAGGGCTAACCGGACCTTGTCGTGCATCCACAGGTGCATCTCGAGTAGAGCCAAGGAGGTGATCCTCCCCCTCTATGCGACGCTGGTCAGGCCACAGCTGGAGTATTGTGTCCAGTTCTGTGCGCCCCATTTCAAGAGGGATGTGGACAACATGGAGAGGGTCCAGAGGAGGGCCACCCGCATGATCCGGGGACAACAGGGCAGACCCTACAGTGAGAGACTGCGGGACCTGAACCTATTCAGCCTCCACAAGAGAAGGCTGAGGGGGGACCTGGTGACCGTCTATAAACTCACTAGGGGGGACCAGAAGGGTTTGGGGGAGACGCTGTTTCCCCTAGCGCCCGCTGGCATAACAAGGAGTAATGGGCACAAGTTGATGGAGAGGAGGTATAGATTGGACATCCGCAAGAACTACTTCACAGTTAGGGCGGCTAGGAGCTGGAACCAACTTCCAAGGGAAGTGGTGCTGGCCCCTACCCTGGGGGTCTTTAAGAAGAGGCTGGATGCCTACCTGGCTGGACTCATTTGAGTCCCGTTTCTTGTTTTGGGGTTTTGTTGTTCTCCCGCCCTGGCGGGGGGTCGGGCTAGAAGATCTACTAGGTCCCTTCCGACCCTTAATCTATGAAACTATGAACTGGAGCTGCCATTAATATTACTGGGAATTGTGGGTGCAGCAAAGGGAGTGAATGTCCATCTGCAGGATGGTGGAGGTGTATCTGATAAGGGAGCTTGTGGCTTGTTTCTTACCCTCTTGTTGGACATTTTCTTGCTTTTCTGGTATTCCCTGGTGAGGAGGTTTGGGTCTTGATTAACAAGGTTTTTTCTTTTCCATCTGGGGGGTGCCTTTCACTACAATCACAGTCTGAGAAGTGTGCGGGTGAGAGTCCTATGTACTGTGTTAGACGAGGATGCAAGGAGACGCTGAGACGCTAGAAGGTGCATGTTAGTGTGAATGGTCAGTGCCATCCTAAACATGTGCTGTGTGGGATGTGGCGTTAGGGTAAGGATTATGGTAGATAATCCCAGGACTTTAAAAGCTCAGTTAAGGCCTCTTCCGCCTCTACTCCCTGCTCAGAGTTTCATGGGCAAAGTGTTGTATAGCACAGGCCATGCCATTCCCTGCTGTGAAGGAAGAAGCTGCTGGTACTTCTCAAGGATTGCAGTTCCTGGATTCTGCTGGGATTTCTTTTTGTCCTAATGTCATTTTGATTTAAGCAGTCTTGTTCCCTCTGATTTGCTAGGAAGGATTCCCGACCCCCACTCGTATATCCGAGGTCAAAACTGCCTGGGTGTTTGGGTATTTGCTGCTAGTCTTGTCCCGCAGCCTTCTCCTGGCGTGGTGTATGTGGGCGGCGATATGGGGAAAAGGGAACTGAACCTTCTTTTCTTTGAGTAGCTCCAGCGCTTGCATTTGCCCTTCAGGTGTTTAATCTTCCCAGTTCTTGTCTGCTTGATTGCTGCCATTCTTAGGTTTCTGCTGACTACTTTGGTACTTATTGCCCTCCTTGAATTTCCTTGATTTAAACTAAGGAAAGTGATCTTAGAGCAAATCTGAAGGGGCACAGTGTAGAAGTCCAAATCACACAGATGGTGCCACTGGTTTCTCCTGGCAGAAGGGATGGAAAGCTTTGGTGTACCAGATCTCTCTGCTGCTGAAGTGAAATATCTGTCCCGCAGAGTGTATAGGAGCGTCTGGCTCTCTTTCCCTGCTGGGAATAGTTTTGAGTTGGATACTAATGATACATGCAGTCTTTTTAAGCGTGTGATCTCTTCTTGAAATGGGAAAGATTTCATAGATTGTATGGGGCTGGAAGGGACTTTGCAGATCATTGGGTTCAGCCTCCCCACTCCAGGCAGGAAGACAACTGGGGTCAAGTGACCCCAGCAAGGTGACTGTCCAGTTTCCTCTTGAAAACCTCCAGGGCAGATGACTGCACCACCTCTGGAGGGAGTTTATTCCACAGTCTGGACACCCTGACTGAAGGAGTTTTTCCTGGTATTGAGCCTGAAGCGGTCTTCCAGGAGTTTGTATCCATTGGTCCTGGTCTTCCCCAGGGGTGCCCTGGTGAACAGTTGTTCACTGAGCTCCTGATGCACTCCTCTGATATAGCGGTAAGCCGCCATCGAGTCCCCTCTCAACCTTCTCTTCTGTAGGCTAAAGAGGCCCAGGTCCCTCAGCCTCTCCTCGTGTGGCTTGTCTTGCAAGTCCCTGATCAGACAGGTGGCTCTTCTCTGGACCCTCTCAAGTTTTTCCACGTCCTTGTTGAAGTGCAGTGCCCAGATGCAGTACTCCAGCTCCAGTTTCTGGGATCCCAGAAGTCATTTGAGAGTCCTGCCCCATCCGCCCATAAGACATGGGGAAGGTGGCTGTGACTTCTGAACCTGTTTAACACCTACAGCTCAGGAGACAATGGAGTTCCCTTTCAAGAGAGTTAATTCTGTCCATTTCTGCAACATTGCTTCAGAAGAGCAACGAAGAATTTTTCCAGCTGTTTTGGTTGGTTTAATAAAAGATACCAGACTTACCCAAAGAACTTTTGTCTGCCTGTGTCCTTAGACCAACACAGCTACAACCTACAGACAAGCTGACACGTCAGGATGCTCTGCCATTTCTGACACTTGAAGGTTGCAACTCAGTGGTAGTGAAAGGTGCTAGACTGTCTGCTGTAAAGATGGAAACTCTTTCTACCCCAAGCAGTTGGAGCGAGGGCAATAATTTCCTTCACTTTGGCTGTGCTTCGTGCCCACCTTACAGAGATTCTTAATAAGAGTATCAGTGTGGTCGGTTTTTGATGCAGAAACTGTCTGCGACCTGGCAAGTTCACTTCAGTTGGTGTAAGGCTGCTTTGTTGTTGCTGAGCTGGGTTGGATTCAAATCCCAAATGAGCAGCTCCGTGACCCCGTTGTGATCAGTGGACAGGGCGCGTAGCTTGGATCCTAGCTCCTGTGGTTCTAGCCCTGGCTCTGCAAGTGTGCTGTGTGACCTGGAGAATGTTTCCTCCAAAAGGAGGAAAATGCTGCGTATCGACCCTTAATGCTTCAACAGCTATGGATGTGATTGCGTTCTCCATAGCCATTAAGTTGTTCCCCCACCCCTTTTCTCCCCTTCCTTGTATGTTGTATGTGCAGACTTCTCTTCACCCTGCATTAACTTACCTGCTTCACTGGTGCTCACCTTCTTTCACTATGGCTGCTTCCCTCAGCAGCCGCTTAGCTTGTGCTGTTTGACTTGGCTAAACCTGTCTTTGGACAGCGAGGACCTGCTTCTTCCACCCCATTCTCTTCTAAATGTTGCTTATTTCTGCATGTGGCAACTGTTACTTCTTACTTCCTTGGGGTTTTTTTGTCTTTGAGTCACTACTGCAGAGGCTCGGTCCCCAGTTACCTTTCAGCCCCCAACCCCCAGTCTCTCCCGATGCATTTCATATGGCTGAACAATGATGCCGTCAAGTACTGCATAAAACAAAGGGGAATTTGCATGTGTGGTTTTTATAATCCCTAGAATATGATTTAGCACTTTAATAGGATTTAAACGCTTGTTAAATCCAACCAGCTTTGCAGCTTTTTTTTTTTTGGAAAAATGGTGCAAAATAATGAAACTTTCCTGTTAATTGAAGCTCGGAAAATGCTCCTCTCAAAAAAGCAAAGTAGAAATGACTTTGGCCAAGTCTTAGAACTGTACTCTTACCTCTAGCTAGGTCAGCAGCTATTTAAAAACTACTAACTTTCTGCTGCGGTTCACTTTTATGTGGAAGTACTGGAGAAAGTTAAAGTTAATACAACTTGTGCGAGTAAGATTTTTTGGGGGTCATTGTGGTACTTCATTGGACAAGTGTTTCAAAGGTCTTAAACTGAAATTCCTCCAATATGCAGTAGTAAAACTAGAAAGCTTAGGTGAGCTCAATTTGAAAGGAGATTGGTTTAAATCGTGGAAGTGTTTGCATATTTTGCACCTGCAAGTGAAATGTGTGTTGGATTACTTGCCTATAAATAGTTATTCTGCACTGCTGTTTTTAACTTGACAGATGCTGCATGCATTAATGGCTCAAGCTTTCACTTTAGAGGTACTTACTTGTGGCTTGGCCATTTTTTTCTTCCAGCTGGATTGTGAGGCCTTTAACAGAAGAGGGCTGGTTTAGCACAGCGATCTAACTCTCACTGGTCACTACATTTCTTACATTCCCGTTTCTGCATGCGGTAACTTATGCACATTGCACCCCTTTTCTACAATGATCAGCTTACACATTTCAGCATTGTGCAAGTGGCATAGCTGCTATAAATAATCAAAACCTCATCTGAAGGGTGGATAGGCATCTAAACAATTGAAGTTTAAATTTAAAACAATGACAATTAAATGTTTATAGATATTGTATATCTATAATATATAAAATAATATATAAAATGATGGCAATTAAATGCTTATAGATGGAATTAATACTTCAGTTTGCTGGTTACATTTTTTATTGTTGTTATGGTGCCCATAGTGTCGGCTGCTTCAGATGGATAAGATGCTCCGTGCCTACAAGAGATGGCAAAGTAAATGGCAACCCGGAAAAAAGCTGGAACTTTTACAATTATGAATATGATCTTTTGCTTTTCGTATACGTAAATGCAGTCTGTGTAAAGCGACTACATCCTGGAGCAAAAGTCAAGGGTCCATTTGAATGTTCTCCGGTTTCCCAGGGGCTTTTACTGGAAACTGAGAACTCAGCTGACCAAAGGTTACCTGGCCCTGATAAATGATAGCAAGGATGGGACCATAATATTGCCCTGGGGTCTGTTAAAATAGGATTTTTTTTTAGCATCCCCAGCTCTTGTTGTTTGTCTTGTTTCGCATTTAAACTTCAATGGTTTTGAGAAATGAGGCACTGTTCTGCTCAGGTCTCCTGTGTCCTGAAACTGTGGCCTCTTTGTGATCCTTCAGAACAACGACAATGAGACAGCACTGCACTGCGCTGCTCAGTACGGCCACACAGAAGTGGTGAAGGTCCTCCTGGAGGAACTGACTGACCCCACCATGAGGAACAACAAGTTCGAGACCCCTCTGGACCTCGCTGCACTCTATGGGAGGCTGGAGGTTGTGAAGATGCTGCTGAATGCTCACCCCAATCTCTTAAGCTGCAACACTAAGAAACACACTCCCCTGCACCTGGCAGCTAGAAACGGCCATAAAGCTGTCGTCCGTGTCCTCCTGGATGCTGGCATGGACAGCAACTATCAGGTATTGTGTCGGTCTGCGTAAAGCTGATACCTGCTAGAAGGGGGGGCAGATTGTCACTCTGGGAGACTGAAATCCATAGAACAGGTGAAGTTGTTGTGGCAGGCCTGTCTTCTCCTTACCTTTTGTCCTGACCCAGTTGAGGACTGCTCTCACTGTGGCCAGTCCATTCAGTCCTTGCTTGCTGTGGGAAGTTTCTCAAGGGAATGGGTGAACTCAGGAGTGTGGTGTGGTGTTGGGTAAATGCCCACTTGTTAATTGGACATAAAACGCCAGCAAGCATCCAGTGGTAGTTTCACCTACGAGAAGGTTGGCCTAAACGTGAAAGTTGCTCTGTTACCCATCTCCTTGAGACATCTAGCTTGTCGTAAGTCTGTAACCATTGTTCTTGGCAGAGGATGTATAGTAGAGGACTTGAGTATTACTCCACCCAGATGTGGAGAGGAGAGAACTCTTTTTTTTTTACACCACACTGCTCGCTACAAATCGTTGATGGAAGCAATAAATTCTTTCCCTTGCCTCCCTTCTCTGTCCTTCCCCAGGACAATATCTGTCTAAGCTTTAGGGAGTTTTTACTTGGCTTAGAAGACTGAGACCAAAACTATCATCTCCTAGAGCAGGGGCGGGCAATTAGTTTGGGCAGAGGGCTGCTTACTGAGATTTGGCAAGCCATCAAGGGCAGCATGACAGGCAGCCAGGGGCAGATAAGTATTAATTTTCTAAATTTTGGGGGGGCCCCACGGGCCGGATAGAATGGCCTGGCAGGCCACATCTGGCCCCTGGGCCGCATTTTGCCCACCCCGTCGTAGAGTCTCGGTGCTTCAGCACAGCATCTTGGGTGATTTTTGAGCCTAGCCCTTGCAGGAGTTAGTTGCAAGGACCCTTGTCCTTGTGTGGTACAATTACTTGATTTTCTGATCTGTAAAACCCTGACCGGTTCTTGGATCACTGTTGGCAATCTGTCCTCATTCTATCTTCATTTCATTTGCAGACTGAGAAAGGGAGTGCTCTGCATGAGGCTGCTTTGTTTGGCAAGACAGACGTGGTACAAATCCTGCTGGCCACAGGTGAGAGGGCAATAACACTCTTTGACATAACATGGAAAATGCTTCACCAGCACCTTTAAAGAACTGTCTTTATTGTGGCAATGTTTTCTCAGCTATTTACCTAATTATCACTCCTGTCAATGATCCATGGAAGAGGTATTGCCCAGGGTAGTTGGGTTTAAATCCCTTTCTTTAACTCAGCCTTTGAGATGACCAGAAGAGGGACCTAAACAATGTCTCCATTAAAAGAAGCTGGCTTTGCAAGCATTCTGAAAATGCTATCTCACTCTGCTTATCTGGATGTCTCTTGCTGTAGGTATTGATGTGAATATAAAGGATAACAGAAGCCTGACAGCTCTGGATATTGTGAAGGAGCTACCATCTCAGAAAAGCCAACAAATAGCTGCTCTGATTGAAGGTAAATTCTATGTCTTTGTTTATGGAGAGGAGGTAGCTGTTCTGATCAGGCATCTCTTGCATAAATCTGTGTGGTTGCTACGTTATGATTTTAGCCATATGGCTATTTCTACAAGAGTTGGGCTGCTAACTTTGTCATATTAGCTGAACGTCCACTTAGGTAGCCTCTTTGTTTCCTTTCAGTTGGATATGAACTTCCCCATTTCCTGCTTGCGTCTGTTGCTTGTTAATCCTTAGGGTTTATTTAGAGAGAGAGAGATGTTCAGAGCACCTTGCAAATATTCATTAAATATCCTACCGCTCCTGGGGTTGGAAAGCATCTTCCCCATTTTAATGATGGAAGAACAGACTGTTTAACTGAAAGTTTCCATATGTGAATGCCTGAAGTTTTACCACCTTAAGTAACATAATTGAGACCTCTGTGCAAGTGTCTGAATTTGTGCATTTGAGCTTGATATTTCTGGTCTGGTTCATCTACCCAGGATTGCAGATTCATAATTAGAATTCAGGTCCCTTGACTCTTGTGCTAGTCTACAATATGACACTGGCTTGTTAAACAAAATGTGCTATAACAAGTTCAGAGTGGTTGAAAGAGAAGTCTGTTGCTTTTTTGAGATCTGAGATGCTATATATATTAGTGCATTTTGACTTTTTGAGGCATAATAAGCAGCCAAGCAGCTTTCAGAATAGCCACTTAAGTTCCAGGCCTCAAAGGGAGAAGGTAGCACGCACACAGCATGTGTGGTGCCAAACCAGGGAAGAGGACTGGCAGGACTACCTGTATTAACTGTATGGCAGTTTATCTGTGTGTTAGATGCTCACTATCTGAATGTTGCTTCTTCCCCACCTTTTTGCGTAGATTACACAACTGGAAAGCAGAGTGCAAAAGCTGCAGAAAAGATTCCCCAAGCACCTGTAATTACTGCCTCCGAACCTGCATCCCGGATGCCACAAGGTGTGCTGCTCTTGAAGGACCTGAGTTCCAATTAGGTGTTGCGCTTGCTGGTAATTGTAGTGTTCTGAGAACAGAGAAGGCAGGGGTCAGTTTGTTGTAGTAAATCCAAAACCCCAGCTCTATTTTGTTTGTTGGGTCCAGTCAGAAAATAGTGATTCTCACCCTCTGGCTCTTTAAACCTTGAATTGGGTAATATGTCTCTTATCTCTAAATGGTCAGGGGGGTTGGGCCTCTCAATCTGGAGGGGACTGGCGTATTGGCATTAAAATTTTGCCATTTGGGATGTCAGTTTCTGTGCTGCTTACCCAAATGGTAGCATGTAAAGTAATGAGGACCATAAGGTTTCAAAATGAAACGAAGGCAAAAGCAGCTTTTCTGTCTCGGGGAGTAGCCTCTTGAGTTAGAACACTCTTTACATGGATGTGCTTTGTGAAATCTAGGCAGAAATGCCCATAGTTCAGAATCTCTTCTGATTCTAGGGCCCTTTCCATCATCTGGTTCTAGTCCTGATTTATCTGGCCCCTACAGCTGCCTGCTTGGATTTTGCAACTCTTCATAGGCATGACATGTTTTTCTCTTTCTACTCTCCAGGTGATGTGGAAAAAGCAGTGACAGAACTGATCATAGATTTTGATGTGAACCCAGAAGAGGAGTGTCCTTATGAAGCTTTATACAATGCAACATCTTGCCACTCGTTGGACAGCCTCGCCAGCGGGAGGTCTTCGGACAGAGACTCTGTGAATAAGGAAGTGGAGGCAACTGGTCTTAAAGCATCAGGAGTCAGGCCTTTATGTAGCCATGTATGTACTTATGTTTCGTAGTTTCATGGTTTGTAGGGTCGGAAGGGACCTGAGCAGATCATCAAGTCCGACCCCCTGCCTTGGCAGGAAAGAGTACTCCCTAGGGAGTATAGATGGGGGGTTATCTCTACTCCCTTGCTCTCTCGTGGTCTTGCTACAGACTGTTGACCACCAAGCTGTACAATTGCTGTAAGTTCTTAGATCTGCCACTAGGTTTATTAGCTCCTGCTGAGTTGTGTATGCTGCCCCTGCAGCATTCTCTGCGTGTAACCATTGCTCTTTGTTTCGCCATTTGGTTCAGTTCTCCATCCCGTGTGTTACTTGGCACCTCTGTCCACTTTATTTTGTCAGGCCTACTTTTGCATAAGGGTTAACAGCTTGGCTTTAAAGAAACTGGAAGTGTAGCCAGATTCTTCTGTGTGGCATTTTTTCCCTTCCTTTTCACCCACTACCTTCCCCAAAAGAAATCTCTAATGCGTTCATCTCAAAACATCCAGTGGTAACATGCATGAAGCTGATCCGCCCAAGTGCTTCAGCTGTTGTGATGAGAGTTGGCAGCAATTTTCTGCCTGTCATTTGCTGGCAAAATCCTGCAGGGGGCGCTTAAGGCCTTGGAAGATAATGGCGTGATTGCTGGAACAGCCTCCAAAAGAAATCATCCCCACTAACCTTCTGTCAGTAGCATCTGCTAGGTCTTTAACTTGTGGCAACACTTTGCTGAGGGGCAGATGGGATGCTAGGCTCTCAGCATGCTTTCTCAGCCCTGGTGTGCTTTGGGGCTGAATTTTTCATAGACTGTATTTTGTTGGGTTGTTTTGAAGCAGACAAAAGGAAAAGCAGTAATGCCTGCCTCACTTGCTAGAGTATTCTGAAAGCCTTCTCTTCTTCCAAAAAAGAGAACCACTCTCACCTCTTTCCTGTAGTGTGTCAACCACTCCAGCATAGATGAGACAAAGAACCTAAAAACGTTCAGGAAAATTTTCAGCCAGGTTGATGTTTATTGCAAAGTATGCAATACTGAAAGCAAAACCCTACCAAGAACCAAACCTAGAGGTGGATTAGGTCTATATATAGTGCTTTGAGAGAAGCCAAATCCTGCTGAGCCCACAATAAGAGGTCAGAGGTACTAAGTGAGCTGTGATGGAAAGCAGGGAAGGAAAGAGCAACTGCTCCAGAAACATGCATAATTTCCCCCAAAATCTGTTTGGCATTTGGAGCAAATGCTTGAGCAACGTAGCAGCTGCACTTGCCATTAGGTGGTGCTGCTGCAGTGAGCACAAGGAGGTTTGCTAGACCAGTTGGGATCTGGTGCAGGTACCGTAGTATAAGGTTGGGTTTCAGAGCTTTCACTGAAAGTTGTCACTTTGGCTGTCCCAAGTCTCCCTAAAATATCTCTTGAACACAGAGCTCCTGGAATGTATTCCCTTCTGCTAACTTAACAGAGTGATCTGGGTCAACTCTTTAAACATGCTCTCCCTTCTCTCCGAGCTTGTAACATCACGGTGAACTCACCCTTAAGGTATGTCCACACTGAACTTTGCAGTGCTTTGTAGACAGACCCATGCTAGCCTTGGTACTGGAAGCAGTCGATCTACCTTAGCAAGGTGCTTCACCTAGACTATATTATTCTGATAAGAAACTTGTTTAGAGTTCACGTTCCTGTCCTTGCACAATGTATGTGTATCTGGGCCCAGGTGCCAGTAGCAGTCTAGGCAGCATGGCTAGACTGCAACTGTTCTTGAAATAGCTCAAGTACGTATATGGCGCACACCCTGAGGGGGAGCCAAAAGGAATTGGTCTCAAACAAAGCCATTGATGGTATCCTTCTAAACCGCAGAGAGAGCGTCCGCCCCCTCCTGCCAAGCCACCCCCGGATGAAGAGGAGGAGCATGCGGAGAAGCTGGGTCACAGCACTTCCTGTGAGGTAGGCAGGCCTTGGTCCTGGAGCTTTTCATGGAGGTGGGGACATGCATGGTTTAAAGATGAGCTTCCAGTGGTTCTGGAGGAGCTCAATCTGGTGTTCATGAGTTTCTTGAGTGTTACATTGCTACTAGTATTTTAACATGAGAATATCTTGTACTTTAATCTTGACCTGTCCTAGGCCGGGAATCCTCATAGGAAGAAACTTTGAATCGTGGTGATGGTTTTGTGGTCATCTGCTGTAATGATCCCTTCAAATGCAATTTCACTTAAGGCTGAAACATGAAAGGATGCTGTGGCTAGTGAGAGTCAGAAGTCTGGTGAATTAATTTCAGCTGAGCATGTGGACTGGCATGTGCTAGGGACACCTCCTTCTCTAGAGATCTTGTCTGTGCAAATGTTCTTGCCATGCAGAACTCAGACATTTTACATGACTCTCTTGCTTCCTGCCTCCATCAGTTCCCACCTCATATGCTTCAATTAAAGTAGGAATAACAGTCGCACCCTTTCTCCATGTATGATTATCCAGTAAGGATCTTGAGGAGAAGTTACCTCCTTGCTGTTTTAGAAATCATATATTTCTGCAAGTAAGATGAGTGTAAACAATACACCTGGACGTTTCTCTTGCCCTCCCTCCCCTAGAACAGGTTTTTAATTCATCAGATGATTTGCTTGGAATATTTTTCAGCTGATTAGCGTGAGCATTTATCTACAGGTGATAAATTTGATCTACTGTTTTCCAAGGCACAAACCTACTTAGTGTCAGTAAAAATTGTTTGCATTAATAGAGGTGGTATCTTAAACATGAATGGAATTGCATGCAATACACCTAGGGATACTGTGAGTTAGAATCAAGATGTGAGGCTATTTAAGGAACAGTCTCTTGTACAGGTTTTACTGTCATTACAATAATACTGCCCAGTTATCTTTGTAGTCCTTCATAGGGCTGTTACTGGCGGGGGGGCTGGGAACCAGTATGAAAAGTCACAGCATAGCTAGAAAGTGGGAAACTGTGTTTGTAAAGATAAGCATGGTAGCAAGTGGGGTGATGTATCATTTAAAGCTCCTCCCAAGTATCTTGCTCATATTTCATTACAAAACACCTGCTGTTGTTCCCTCCATTCAAGGTTATGAGGAAACATGATCTGTTAGGGGAAATCTTGCTGGCAAATAGATGTGTGCGCAGAGTGACTCCTTTGGGGATATCTTGATTTGCAACCAATTGCGTTGATATTGGTTACATGCACTGTCTGTATTGTAGCTGCCTGGTATTGACTACTCTAGATAGGATGATTAAACAGTTTGAGTTTCAGGTTGTTTCTGGCTCTCCATATATCCCGCTTCCTCAGAAAGTACCTTTTTCGGGCTGAAATTTTTCCGTGATTGGTCTCTGTCTAAAGACTAATTTTTGGAGAGGAGGGAGGGATGAATTTGAGCAGGACCCTGTTTTGGAGTTGAGAGCAAAGAATGCAATATTCCCATCGAGATGGAACCCAGTGATGGCTGACAATGATACTTGGCATTTAACTCATCCCCATTAGAGAGTGCTCACAAATAGGTTAAAAACAAATATATTTAATAAGGGTGCGCTGATAGAGACTTTTCGGGCCGGTACCGATGGCTGATTTTTAACGAGCCATAATGGCCAATACCGATCCAATTCCCAATATGCAGCCTGGCAGCTTGGTGACCAGCGTTGGGGGGGTAAGTGTGGTGTGGGGGGAGAGAAGGGGTGCAGGGAGGGGCAGATCAAGGCCCCAGTAGTGAGGGAGGGAGTAGGGCTGGGTCACAGCTCCTTCGGAAGGTGTGGGGAGGGGGGGTGGCTCCTGCCACTGAATGCATCCCAAGAGGGCATAGGGGCATGTGCCGCCTGGATCTGCGTGTGGGGCAGTGTGGGCTGCTGCTGCGGGCTGAGGCTAGGGCTGTACCAGGCTTTTCCTGGTGGTAGGGCTGAGCCGGGCTGAGCTTGGGGCAGGAGGTGGCGATGCTGGGATGGGGGCTACAGGGGTGGGGGGGCTGCAGCCACCCCAAAATTCACCATAGCTTCTCCTCCTAGCGCCGCCATCTCCTGCCCCAAGCGCAGCCCAGCCCTGGCCCCATCCCGCAGCAGCAGCCCACCATGCCCTGCACACAGATCCAGGGGGCACGCACCCCTATGCCCTCCTCGGGTGCATGCGGTGGCAGGAGCCACCTCTCACCCCCCACACCCTCTGGAGAAGCCACTTGTGGCTCCATCCCATGCCCTGACCTGGAAGAGCATCTCCTACCCCTGGCTCAGCCACAGCATCCCTCACCACTGGGACCTTGATCTGCCCTTGCAATGTTACCTAACG
>NW_017729019.1:14350083-14351659 GCF_001723915.1 Gavialis gangeticus | reverse complement strand
CCCACAACAGAGTTACCAGCCAGATGCTGCTGTCCATGCTGTCGGGCTGCGCACCTGACCGCCTGCGTGCTGTGCTGCAGCTGCGTGCATGCATAGGGCGTTTATCGGCCACGCCAGCCAAAAAAAGCTCGTTGCCAATACTGTCCATATTCCTTATATCGGTGCCAATTTGATATGGGACTTATGTATTGGTGAACCTCTAATATTTAATAATAATTAAAAAAAAGTCATTGAAAATTATCCCTTGAGTGATTTGTATGTGGCAGTTGTAGATATTCAAAAGGGCCAAATGAAGTCTAACCTGACATGTAATGTATACATCTGCAGTTAGAAGGAGCATAATCAATGGTTTTGTTTTAGACCAGGTCAGTCAGTTTCAGACGCAGCTGCTGGTGCTGTGCGAGAGAGAGACTGCAAATGTCTCTGAGATGGAATCCTTGCCCACCTCCCCAAAGACAGCAGAGACCAGGAAACTGCAGAAGAAAAGATATTTTAAAGTTTTTTGCCGCATTCTGTAACTGCTGAGTTTCTAATTTTAAAATAGTCTTTTATTCTGCTGCCAAAATAGGACCGTCAATACAAGCATCAGATGTGCAGGAACCGGGAATTTCTGACTTCTATCCTTGGAGGATGTTTGCACTAACCTGCAAAAGACTTGATTGCTTGTAGGTCACAAGTGAGCTTTTTCACTGTCAATAAAGCCTTTCTGTTTCCATAGTCTAATAAGGGACTAGAACCTCAAACAAAACCTCAGTTAATTTTCTATTTACTACTCTCATTGTCACTTTAGACAAGCTTGTCTGAAAGGGATTGTATCATTGGTTACTGGCTGTAGCTTTCTTTTCATGGAGGAAAGACACAAAATTAGAGCTGCCTGCTTTTAAAAGAATCGGCATAATACATTTCGGAGATAGTGCTGTCCATTTAGGAAGTGAGTTACTGCTAATGAATCCTTTAGAGCAGTGGTCTCCAAAGTGGGGTGCGCAAGACGATCCACTGGGGTGCAGGAAGAAAATATTAGAACTTCTATTTATATGTATATAAATATACATGTATTGGGGGTGCATGCTCAAAAATTTTTTACTGATGGGGTGCGCAAATATAAATATACGTATATTGGGGGTGCATGCTCAAAATGTTTTTACTGATAGAGGTGCGTGAATATAAATATACATATATTGGGGGTGCGTGCTCAAAAATTTTTACTGATGGGGTGTGCGATCAAAAAAGTTTGGAGACCACTGCTTTAGAGCACAGGGAATGCTGATAGGGCTAGGTGTGTTAGACTGGGTGACTGTCAGCACCCAGAGGATAAGGTCTGCTTGGGGATTGGAGTAAGCAGTGGATGAGGTCTTAAAGCCAGTTTCCTCCTGCCAGTCTCTGGTATGCGCTTAAATAACATAAGGCATCGGTGCTTGCGTCTCTCAGTCATGTGCATCTTAAGTGCCCAGTGCTCCATGTAAGTTGTTGAGGACAGAAGGTCTTTAGGCTCTCAGCTTGATTATCAGCCTGGCTATCAGAATCGGAGCTTGATTTTTTTTTTTTTTTTTTTTTTTTTTTTTTTTTCCTTTTTTTA
>NW_017729019.1:14335817-14345083 GCF_001723915.1 Gavialis gangeticus | reverse complement strand
TGTCATCTTATATGAAATCAGTCCATTTCAGTGGTTTGGGTATAGGCATGTTACCCATCTCAAAGCAGGTAAGTCTTAATGCTCAGTGTTGTTAAGTAGAAGTGATCTCTGTTATTAGACCAACTGAGTAGTTGGAAAAAAGTTCTTAGCAAGCTTTTGGGCGCAGTCATCCTTCTTTAGGCATAGAAAGTCTCTGCTGGTGTGAGACTCCAAGGAATGAGAGAAGCTAAAAATGTGGCGGATGTCAGTGAGAATGTAAATAGGTAGAGATTAGAAAGACAAAAGGTAAAGTGGGGGAAGGGAGGAGGAAGAAAGCAGGGGACAAAAAAGGCCAAAGGGAAACACTACAGTGGTAATAAAACAAGACAAAAAAGAGGCTATCAGTCAAAAGGGAAATGGTAGGGCATCGGGAAGAAAAAGGGCAGAAAAGTAGGGGAGGGGAGAAAAGGTGGGGGGAAAAGAAGAATGTAAGAAGAGGTCTTACATTCTTCTTTTCTCCCTACCTTTTCTCCAAGTCCAGATGATCAGAACAAAATAGAGAAAAATAAAATTGCCTTTTTTTTTCCTCAACCTGTAACAGAAGATGGAAAGTAACAGTAGATTGGGTGTATTGGCTTTAAATAAAAAGCAGTATTCCTTGTCTGATGCTCCAAAATGACCAGGGTCTCAACTCTTTTAGCAGATGTGGAAAGAGGACCTGCCTTTCTTTCTTTCCAAAAGGAGGATGCCACCTTGCATACCTGCCATTCAGCAGCAGCAAAAGCCACTGTCACCTCTTGGAGTCAGAGTAGCAGTTAACAAAACATGCTAGCACACTGTGCAATGTTTGAGGATGGACCTGAAGTTTTACCTGTGAAAATTAGAAGGCACCTGTTACAGACTATCTCACATTCTTCACTGACAACTCTGTCGGAGTACGGGTGTTTGACTGCAGACCAGAGCATGTAAATAAGTAAAGGTCAAATCGGGGAAAGCTTTATTTTGGCTTTCTCCTGCAATTGGGTTGGGTAGGGTTCACCACCAAAGGCAAGCAGACTTCTGAGTCTTGGACTTCTGAGTTTCACTTTGTGGTTTTGAGTTCGTTGGAACACAAAGCTGCAGTAGAGGGTTGGTGTCTGTGCAATGAGGAAAATGGTGTGTACCCAAACCCACACAAGCTGAAATATTCATACAACCCTCCACCTAATAAAACCAGAGGACGTACAAAGTTCTTCAGCACAGCAGCAGATTCTAGGAGCCGTAGGATTTGTCATGAATGCATTCATCACATTTGAAGTAGAGCTTCATAAGAAGAGTCAGCTGTGGGAGTATTAAAAGTATATTTATGCCTGGCTTGATCCTGGTTATAACTGTTGCAACAAGCCTGCTGCTGTCTAGTATTTCCAGGAGCTCTGGCTAAAGCCCATTACCAACTGGTAATGGTTTTTCATGTTCCTACAGCACCATCTGGTCAGAAGTTTCTTAATTTGCTCCTGTCCAGAACAGTTCCACCTGAGAAGGAACTTACTGCTCATGAAGTTTCACTTTTTGCTCAAAATACAGGTAGAATAAACTGTGCTGGGCAGGCTGCTGCTTTCCACTGGGACACGGATTTAAAAGCAGACGGGGTTTAGGCAAAAGCAATATGTGAGTGTAGCACGTGGCTGAGGCCTGCAACTTCTTTCTGTCTTTGCCATAGTGCTACAGGCTGATTTAGAGCGCCGCCTAGTTGCCACATAGATGGGTAGACCGTCCCTATCTAGAAAAGGGAAAGATGTTCAAATTTGTTGCATCAAATGATTGACATTCATCTGGGGATGAATTTTGGTAGTCTCCAGCATCCCAGTAGACTGGCCCTGGGCAGCAAGGTCTTTTGCATCCTTTGGAGGGCATGACCTTGTTGAGTAGACTGTTTTTTTCCTACCCGGCCAGCAGGTTGAGTGGTTTGACTTCCTGACCTTGGGTTTTGGTTTAGTCACTCTGACAGAAATTACATTAGTTGAGGTGGACTCTGTCACCGTTGCAGCAGTGCAGTTACAAAAAGGTTTCTGGGACCTGATCTACAGGTGGAGTCAACGCGCACTTGACCAAGCAGGGAAGGGCTGTAAGCAGGCTCAAAATGTAACGTGTGTAGTCGTCCTATTAGCTGGGAAGTTGGAGCAAATCAAGGATTGTACGTTTTGGAGGTCTGGGAAGCTGGGTGTACACATCATCTGCGAGCAGTGCGGGCAGGCATCTGAGGGACAACATGTGTAATCTAGGCCAAGTTTGACTTCAGTTCTGCAGCAGGACTCCTGTATTTTGCACTTGACTAGAGAATCAGAAGCTGGTAAAGATGCATTAAAAACATGATGTTTTTCTTGACTTGAATATGATGATTCGATCACTGTCTTACTCTATCAAATTCAGTTTTTATATTGCATTACCCTAGGTCTGCTCAGTTTTAAGTGTGCCATGTGACTCAGCATCAAAAATGCCATTTGTGGTTTTGGTGCGCATGGAAGGCTTTGACAGAGGCAGCTAGGCTTTTAGGTACAATCAGCAGCTAAACAGTTAACATGGCTCTGCAAATTTGCATCCAGTGGTCTGAGTTAACATTCTGTTAAGATAAATAGGGGGACAGGTCTCTGCTCTTTTTCAGGCTGTCTGCAAATTCATGAAGTCATCACTGTGTATCAGTTCAGTCAGTGCTGGGGAGCTTTCTTCAATTTTAAGTGTTAAAAAATAGCACTCTTAATTTTTTTTTAATGGTAATTTCAGGTTCCAGATTATAGTCCTATAGCTAAGGATGTGAAGTCTGCACCAGGTGTGTGGTCTGAGCCATGAAGCAAAGAGGACCCTGTGCATTACTTATCACAGGGGTAAATAAAATGGGTTTCCTGACAGGCAACTACAATGTGCTGTGTCTTGTAGGCCACTGTCACACAGAGGAAGAGCAGGGGAAGTGCTGCTGAGGAAGAGGAGCATCCTTATGAGCTGTTGCTTACAGCTGAAACTAAAAAGACAGTTGCAGGAGACAGAAAAGCAAAAGGTAAGAGCCCTGCCTAGAAAGAGTGCAATTCCCTGACTGCCTGGGTTGGTGCATGTAATATGAATGATCCTACCTGTGTTTCCATAGTGGGTGGCTGAGTTCTGCACTGCAGTGGTTTGCTTGCATGCTTGTGTGCCCCTTGCCTGGTCCTGGCACTCTCCTTTTTCTTTAGGTAAAGAGGGTTTAAAGTATTTTTGCCCAAGATGCATGTTGAGGAGAGGAGGTTTCTTTCCCTTTCAACCAAGTGAGATGCTAGGGAGCTGACATGTTTAATGTATAAATTAAACAGTGAACCTCAGGCCCAAGGCAAATGAAACAAACACAGATAAAAGCACACATCTATCCGGCCTAATGCCACTAGGGAAAAAATCTGGTTAAGTGAGTCAAACAGATACAAGTATGTAAATACAAAGGGGCTGCATCCTCAGCAGATGTCAGTCAGTGGAGTTTGCTTTGAAGTTAATCCAGAGATGGCAGTTCACATCAGCTGAGGGTCTGGCCCTGGCATCACAATCCTAAATCAACAAGCACACTGCTGGGTGTCAAAGCCAATTAGAAAAGTAAATGAACAAAAGAAGCAAACAAACACGTACAAGATAAGCCCCCTCTAGGCATTGGCTGAAAATCTAGCCATGCCACCAGATATACTGAACTCTGTTCTCTTCTCCCAGAGGGATCGTCCTTCTCTGACTCCAGGTGGGATCTAGGAGCCAGTGTGCGTTGTGTACTGCTTCACGTTTTGCAGCTGGCTATTGTTGCATGTGATTGTCCTTCAGGGAAAGTCCTTTCAGATGAAAGATGGGTTATATGTAAACACACAAGCTAGAGTTCTGGGGACTTAGTTGAGATCTTCACGCACCAGTGCTACAAATAAAGGTCACATCCTGAGAATGAGCCAGGGGTCACTATGATCCAAGACTGACTGCCTGCCCTGCAAAATCTACAGGGTTTTTTTGTTTTGTTTTTTGTACTAGTGTGTTTATAAGATGCTGACTTTCATTTCTTCACTCCAGCCCATAATCCCTACATGTACAGCAGTGGCCCAAGAGGTCATCAGTTTCCCATCAGCCATTGGCAAAGCTTGTTCATTGCCCAAAACAAAAGTGCAGTGCCTTTCAGGTTGGGGCTGTGCAGTCCCAACTCAGAAGGGTCCTGGGGTTGAAGCAATTGGAAAGTTTAGCAGTGTTGGCTTGGAAAGTCTGTATTACATAGCACCATTGTTGCCAGACTTCAGTGTAAGCTGCTACTGACAGCGCTGCCCCTTCCTCCTACTCTTTCTCTTTGCCTGTTTAATATACTGATAGTATATGACTGATTACACAACACATGAAACACAGTGCAGTCAAAGGCACGCCTGAGCTCCTAGTTGGACTCTCGCTCTGGCACAGGACACAAGTACTGCAGAGGCTGTGGGCCCAGACCCTTTAATGGACGAATTGTTGATGGAAGTTACTTGTGATCTTTTCAGTCACCAAAATCCAGTCCCCTGTTATCAGAAGCACCACACCACCTACTTAGATGCTTACTACAACTCTCTTAAGTGAAATTAGTGTTTTGCCTCCTCTGCATTGATTGGAAAGCCATTCAGAACCTCCCTGTTTCTCCAGTTTTCAGCCTAGACTTGTTCTTAGCCAGTTTATTTCTTATTCATGTACCAGCACCATTCTTTAGCTCTTCTGCTCATCTGGTGTTTACCTCGTGACACTTTTATATGCAGCAATCACGTTCCCTCTCAGCCTGCATTTTTTGTTAGCTTAAACGACCTTTTTTAGGCTTCTCTCATATAGGCCCCTGATTGCCCTGCTCACCCTAGTAACCCTTCCCTGCACCTGTTCCAATTTGAAGTTAATTATTTTTAACGTGGGCAACCAGAATTGTCCAGTGTTCTTCATGAGTTTCACCATTGTCTTACAAGGGTGCCAATACTTCCCCCTCTCTGCTGGAAATATGGTGCCTTGCCAGAGGCATCCTAGGTTTGTATTTCCTCGGTCACTTCCAGGTGATGAGCCCCTAGTTGGTAGCTGAAGATTTGTTTTTAGTCCCCAGTGTAGGACCATTTCATGCTACTGATTTTTCCTTCTGTATTTATTACTCCCGTCTGTCATCCAGTTTTCTTTGTTCAGTGCCCCGATTCTTCTTAGCACTGCCATCTCCCAACTTCTTCAGCAGGCCATTTCACCAGCGCTTGCCACTTTGTGCCGAGATCACAGATGAAAATATTTAATAAGATAAGTTCCAAAACGGATTCTTGTTCCCTCCCTCCAGTCTGGCACCTCTCCTGTTTAATATTACCATTGTTGTCTTCCCTTTAGCCAGTTCCTAACCACCTTAAATTCTTGTACTTATCTCTAGTTTCCATGTGACATCAAATCTAAGACTTAACTGAAGTGCAGATGAAAGATCTTTTGCGTTTCCTTTGTTTAAGAAAGTGCTTATCTTTTCGAAGAAAGCTATCTGGTTACTTTGGCACAGTCAACCTTAGGTAAACCCACACAGCATTTCATAGGGTTTCCCATTAACTACCAAGTTTTCAGTTCTTTCCTATAGAATTGTCCTAAAATGTTGTTAACCTTGTATGCTGAGGGACCTTCCGCACTATTTGCTTTAATATTCTTTACAAGCTCCATCTGAGCTTGCCCTCTAACAGTTCTCATTTTAGAGGCAGTTAGCCTGAAGTCAAGTAGAAGGCAGGGTAGATATGTACCTTATAGACTAACTAAATACAATTGCCTATAGAGCGCTTCTGATAAAGTGAGCTTGACTTCACAAAAGCTCATGCTAATTTTCATTGTATACCTATCTCTACCCTTCTTGACCTCCAAGATCCTGCTTGCTTTGTTGTTAGACATTATTTCCCAATATTTGTAATCTCTCTGGTTATTCCCAGTATCCCTCCTGAGGTAGCCATCTTATTCAGTCAGCTCTGGAGCCCCTTACTTAAGATACTGACTCCTGATAGTTTAACTGCCTTGCACTTGAAGACATTTCAGTTCTCCTCTTCATTAAAGGTCCTTTGGGTAAATCTGGTATTTTTTTTATTAGACCAACTCAATAGTTGGAAAAATTCTCCTTTGCAAGCTTTTGGGTATAAATACCCTTCATCAGGCTGAGGAAGCATCTGTAGTTGGTGTGTGCTGTTCCTGGATGGAATGAATGGCCTTAGACCAACACGGCTACAACCTATGTCCCTCATTAAAGTCTCTTGAGCCCTCCAGCCCATTTGACTTTCCATTTAGCTTATCAACATTTGTCCTTTTTGAAAGATAGGCCGAAGGCAGGATTCACGGCCTAGGGGAAGTGTCACTGTTCCTACTGAACCAAGAGACTCCCTAGTTGGAGGTAGGGAAATCCAAGATGTAATTGTTTGATCCTAAAAGTCTGTTTGTTCCTTTCCTTTTTTAATTGGAATAGTGTTAGACTTAGCCCAGTGGGAGGTGACTCTGGTCATGTGATGGGCCGGGGGCTGCTGTGAAAGGAAAAGGGCTCAAACTACTGCATTACTCTTATGCAAATATTAGCTCAGGAATTCAAAAGGCAGCAATGATGCCCAAAGGGGGGTGGTCTCATCAGCTCCTGTTCCGTTTTGCAGTGTATTGGTGGGGAGAAGGAAGCATAAGAGAGGAATTGCTTCCCTTCTGCTGTTAACAATGGCTTTTTGTTTCCTACGCTTAACTTGGAAGTTAAGGGCTCAGTTGTTTAAGCACTGCAGTAGTGCAGGAGATGGGAGTGTGGCCAAGCTACTAGTGTTGCAACTTGTCCAGCCTAGCCTAGGACTGGCTTTGCATTGTTCTTAAGCATTTTAGCATCGTTGATTCCTGAGTGTTGAATATCCCTTGGTGAGTTCTGGAGCAGCAAATAACCTTTGAGTAGAGGGGAGGAAGGTTATAATATCAGGGGAGGGGTGGGGGTGGAGGCGGAGGCAAGAGCCAGGTCAATGAAGGTCCTGCAGGGAAGCTTTAAGGCATGATATTCTAGCTGCTGTTTTTAATAGTGTTTTCCCTTTTTCATAACTGCAGCCTCCTCTCCGTCTCTTACCTAGTCATGACTGCCCATGGCTTATCTCTTTCGTGAACAGACCAAAGCAGTTTTTTTTGTTTGTTTTTTTTTAAACAAAGCTAACTCTTTAGTACTGTTTGTGTTTTGGACAGAGCTTTTAGGTGTGGCTTGGCTTGATATAAAATAGCTTCCTGTCCCATAAGATAAAGGATTTGTACAAGGTCTAAAATGTGTTGCAAATCAGACCATACAAACTCCGCGATGGCTCTTGTAAGTAAATTCTATTGGCCAGATTCCTCCCTGTGCCTAGTCCTAGGAAGCTCAGGATAGCCCAGTGCACTGAGTTTCATTCTCAGGTTTTGTCTTTCTTCAATTCCCAGGGGAGTCTTCATCTTCAGGTGCTGCCAGCAATAGCCAACCTCAGGTAGGAGTGTCTTGGATGTCTTTTGATATGTTTTAAATGTGATGCAAGCTAAGGAAGTATCCCATGCTTGTCTTTTATTAAAGCTTTCTCCTTGTTGGATGATGCAAAATTAATACTTCAGCCTTGGGGGAGAGACATGAGCCTGTGTCTGTACTGTACATGCTGGCTTAAGCTTAAGTGCAGAACAGTACTGGTATTTCATAGTAACTAGGACTATTGCCTTAACTGTCAGTAGACATTAGTTTTTTCACTAGAGAATTTGGGGGGCTGGAATGCAATCAGGATTTCAGGCAGGCAGCTTTCTTTCATCCAGGCGTACTGTGTACGATCCGGGTGGAATGAGAAGCAATTCGTGCAGTTTGTCGGCTCTAGCATGCAGAACCTGGACACACACAGCAGCTGCAATAACAATTTGATTGTTTTTGTGCAGGTGAGATGTAGTGAGCCCTTCCAGTTTTCGGGTGGGGACGACACTTAGACTGACTCTAGTGACTGCAGGGAACACAGCAGCAATTTTGTTTGAAGCGTTTTAGCTAGGGAAAGTGTTAGCTAGGAGAAGTATTTCATATGGAGAGATTTGACTGCTGGCCAAAGGGTCACTTAAATCCAGTTAAATTTTATACCCACAACCAGGTAACCTAATCAGCATCATATCAGTTACTTATTTCGTTGCTGTTAACATGCATGGCACTGGAAAACCAAGGAGACAAACAAGGCCTCTACATAAAGGGGCTCTTGAACTTCTTACTGAAATGCTTTTTATTTTTTTTAGGCAATGGATTGTCTTGGTTTAGACATTAGTTGCTATTGGAAATCCCTGTGAGGGAAATTTTATTTCACGGGATTAATGTCTGAATTAAATCTGAAGTATAGACCATTGATTCTCAACCTTAAATGGGAGGCACCCCTCAAAATGCCAGCTTTTAGTTTTAACTCATTTTGTGAGTGTGGAAAAATAATACAGCCTTTTTTGTTGAAAAGAACTCAGCCCGCAATGGATCAGAATATTTTTAACACTGTGGCTTCCTGTTTGAAATCTCTGGGTATATCTTGTGAATTGTGTTTGCATACCTTATAGTATGAGCATTGTGCATCCCCCTGAAAGGATTTCAAGGCACCCAGGTTGAGAATCAGTGGTGTAAATCAAGGGGAGCAATGTTGAAGGCACAGAAGGAAGTTAGGCACCCGGTGGGCCACTAACGTTCCCTCAGACCTTGGAGACTCTGCCCGTATTGTGCATAGCTCCTCTAATTTGCTGCTGTTGTGCATGTCCAGCAGAATGCCAGTCACACTTGGCACACTATTACTGTTGTGGACCAGGAGGCCTAAAACCTCAGAGATGTATTTACAGGTCAGGCCCCGAAAAGGCCTGTCTGCCCAAGACGGTCAGTGGTTGCTGAATCGCCGAGGCTCTGCTGATCTTTCTTCTAGCCATTCCGAGTCGTATCCCAACCCCGAGGCTCACTTGATCGAGACCTCCAAAGGTAAGATCCTTGGTTTTGTTTTGCGTTTTAGCCTGGTGTACATGATGGCAAAGAGGTGGGCTTGTTCTTGCCCTTCTGTGTGTGTGGCTTTATCTGAGGTTTTTAGCACGGAAGTGTGTTATCCACTTTGAAATGTTACTTCTCCTTTAAGCAGACAAGGTTCTTTGGGTAAATGTGATGCATCTTTCATTAGACCAACTAAATAGTTGGAAAAATTGTTCTTTGCAAGCTTTTGGGTACTTGTCCTTGAAGGCTTTCATCTACTTTCTTCCCCCCCAACTTTGCCTACTCCTCCCTCCCTGGCAAATTCCCTGGGGTATTTCTGTCCTAGTCTCTGAGGCTTTCTTTATTG
>NW_017729019.1:14323994-14330817 GCF_001723915.1 Gavialis gangeticus | reverse complement strand
CTTGTCCTTGAAGGCTTTCATCTACTTTCTTCCCCCCCAACTTTGCCTACTCCTCCCTCCCTGGCAAATTCCCTGGGGTATTTCTGTCCTAGTCTCTGAGGCTTTCTTTATTGGATCAAGGCGATGAATGGGCTGCTGTGCTTTTCATCTGAACAGGGGATCCTTTGTTAGTCGTTGTGGGTTTGGGGCAGTTCTGTCTGGGCCCAAGTGTCCCAGCACGTGGCACAAACTATTCCTGGCTGCCTAGCTTCCTTCAGAGAGAAATGCCGTTAAATGTCAAACTGGGGCGTGGAGGAAGTGATTGCTTAGGAATAAAAAGGGAGCAAAACTAAGGCAGCCACTGATGTTTTCCAAGGCATTCAGATTTCCCTTTAGATGAATACGGCTGTCCAATCAATGCAGTCACTTCCCCCATGTTAGCACTGGTTTCTATAATCGTTTGTCATGATTGAAACAGTTGAGCTTTGCTTGCATCTGTGTGGAGGGTGTTCTGGGCTTACATTACAGACCGACTTACTTGTAGGGCTGCCGAATGGTAGAGGCGTATATTGAACAAATGGTCGGGCCCTGGAAAACCCTAGCTTGTCTGTGACAAGACTTCCTTAGCGGGGTATGAAAACAGGATAGGGCATTCTTCCCTTTCACCCGCTTAGCAGCAATGTCATTTAAAGACTTTATACTGAATATGTTACGCCTAATGGGTAACCGATGATTACTTCGCTTCCTTGGGATTCTTCAAGTCAGGTCAGTCCCGAGGTTGCATCAATCGTTGGGGCACCTTTGTAGCAATACTTTCCTCCATCCTTTTCAGTCTTTTGCAGTCCTTGTACAATCGGTCAGTTTTAATCCTGTCCAGTTTTTAATGTTGGTGGTCCAGCTTGTCCTACAGCTGTCCTCCTCTTTATCCATCCACAGCACCTTGCATGATGGTGTTGGTAAAGGTGCCGGGCCTTCTTGTTACATACCACTGCATATTTCTTCTTATGATTTCAAGTAAGGGTTCATATTTGCCAACTTGGGGCAATCGTGGGATTTTTAGTCTGCTTTAATTCTACGTGTGGGGATCTCGCATCTCAAATGTTTGTAAGCTATAGGCCAGAAGAGAGTAAGCTCCCTGTGTGGACTGCCCTGCCAGTTGACCTCAGTTCTGACCTTTGCTGCTCTTCTGTTCTCAAGCAGACTGCCAATTGTGTAAGCTGTTTTTTTCCATTTTTATGATGCAAACAAATGTCTGCAAAGAGCTACATTAAGCCCATCCAGCTAACATTACTTGTGACCCGAATATTGAAAAGTGCCTTCCACCAGGTAATTTCCTAACTAAATGCATCTCCCAGCTTTAAGGCACATTGCACAAATGTACAGTGCTGGAAAATGACCAGATGAAACCTGTTGCAGGAAAGGAGGCCTCTGCAAAATTGAATCAACTTGGTTTGGTTGCTGATGGAGACTGGTTTCTTAAGTCTGAGGACTCCCCAGGGCATTTGACCTATTTATTGATTGGAAACTAGCTTTGATATCTGAGAGCTGCAGCTTCAACCAAGTGGACCCTGAAAACAGTGCTACCCTTTCTCCTTTAAATGTTGCCGATATCTCAGAGTCAAAAGAAGTCGTTATGGCACTTCCCAGTGCTGTTCCCTGGTAGTTTATGGAGTTGAAGTCTTCAGTTTTAGGAAGAGCACGTTTCCCCAGCACTCGATTTCAGACTCTTACAATTTGTGCATATGCCAGCAGTTATTGACAGGAGTATTTATCTCTGGCAGTCATTCAGAAAGTTGTTTCTATTCAAGCTTCTTCAGGTGCTTCCTTTTGACAACTAGAAGGAATTTACATGTAATATGAATACAGCTCTGCTTGCATGAGCTGGTCGGCAGTTGGGATCAGTCAATTATTCATGATTTATCCAGGGCCCTGGTATCTGATATTAAGGATGTTAGTACAGTAGTAGCAGAATAATAGTGTCATATTTCTGGGGCAGTCAGTTCTGCAAGCAGCTCGCTGCATTAATAGATCAGACCATTTTGCATTTAGTGGTTGGCTAATGGGAGGGAGGTTTTTTCAGTTCAGCAAGATTTTATCAGTTAAAACGTTCGGGTTTTTTTTTTTTTTTTTTCTTTCCCCCCTGCTGAGGAAGGGAGAGAGGCACAGCCCCGAAGCCACTGAGGAGCAAAGCTGCCTTTTTTTTGGGAAGGGATTTTGGAACTTGCAGGTTGATTGCAGTCCAGAAGTTTTCCCACCCCGCGGCTCGTGCCAAGAGTAGGGAGCTCTGCTCTAAATAACACTTTGGCCTTTATGGAAATGTATCAAATGTTCCAGGAGTGTTTGCGTCTCCCTCTGCCTCTCCTGCCTCGCTCTTTCTGAAGGATATAGTTAGCACTTCTCTTAGCCTTATATAGCAAGGCCTGATCGTGCTAACAGGAATAAAACAACAAGGAGAGCTGCCAGATTGCATAAATCAGGCCAGTGTTTGGAATTTCATAAATGCTGTGACTTTGGGTACAAGTTGAGCACTTGGAACAATACTGAACTGTTCTCTCTTTATCTCCCCATCCCTTTCCCCCCCTTCTGCCCTCCCCCTTTGCGGGGAGAGCCGGAGTTTTGCTTTTCCTTCCTTGTTTTTAATCTTTATTTTTCTGTCTCCATCCCCTGAAGACCACAGGAGGAGCAGCGGCAGCCGGAGCCAAGACTCTACAGACAGCCAAGACGTCCAGGTCCCGGAGCAGTTTTCAGGGCTACTCCATGGTTCGTCCCCGGTATGTGAGATAAACGAGGACCCTTTCAAGCTAGTTTCTTCTGTTGGTAAAGGAGGCACGGAAGGCCCAGGTCATTCACCTGCGATGCAGCTGGAGGATGCGGATTTACCTGCCTCTGGACCAGTACGGACCAGCTCTCCTGACCAAAACCAGAAAGTGGTCTACGCAACTGTCCGGCACATGCACAGCCACCAGGCGGATCCTGAAACTGTAGTCACATCCCACATGCTGCTGCCCCCTGGGGGCACCGAGGAAGAGGGGGACAGAGGTGGTGCTGTGGGCCGAGCCCTCCCAGGAGGCAAGCCCAAAGCAGAGCTCAAACTCAGCCGGAGCTTGTCCAAATCAGACTCTGACCTTCTGACCTGCTCTCCAACAGAGGACGATGCCATGGGGAGCCGGAGTGAATCGCTCTCCAACTGTAGCACGGGGAAGAAAAGGCTGGAGAAGTCTCCGTCCTTTGCTTCGGAGTGGGATGAGGTAAGGCTGACCCTCACTCAGACAACACTCATCAGGAACAAATCTGTGCTATGTGAGCTGCCTCTGACGAAGTCTGTTCGGGAGGTGGGGTGGCGGGGGGCAGGGAAGGGGCGTGTGTATTGGGGAGGGGAGCTAGTAAATTGGGGGACACTAAGTATTCTCATGGTCTTCATGAGTGTACCCCACTGTGTGCATCTCTGCTGGAGAAATGTTGAATTACAGTCAATCTCGAAGTAGTTAAATGCCAGGAGAGAGGCGTAATTGGAGCAGGGTCGAGGCAGAAGCTGCAAGGAATGAGGTGTTCTCTTAAACATTTGGAACCACTCACATCCAAGGCTTGATTTCTCCTTGGCTTAGCTGTTTCCCTGTTTTTTTGGAAAGGGCTTTGTTTGTAAAAAGAGGGAGGCTCAGGATCCCCAAGGATCAGTGCCGTCATGTTGACTTCCCCTCCCCAGCCCTGTCCCCCCGGACTGTCCCAGCATGAAGTAGTGGGAGGGTTTTGTTTCTAGGTCACAGTTGCCTTCTGCATTCACAGAAGGGCAGGTGGGTAAGAAAGGCATCGTGGGTTCGTGGAGTAGAGACGAGACTGTTTGGAAGGCTGCTTTGTGCCTTGAATTGATCCAGCTTCTCCTTACAAGCGGCTGGGTCAGAGGCTTGTTAAAAGTTACTTAACTGTAGTGTCCAAAGAGAGGACAGTCAGTTAAATATTTCATGCTCAGAAAGTTGGCTGTAGTGAGCCACTCGGCTGAGATTAAGTGTCCCTCTGAAATCCAGCACTACAACATTACTGGCACATTCTTTGGAGGCGACTGTACACTAGCACAGCCGCAGAGCTACGTAAGATAAGCCCAGATGAACTGCTCTTTGTGCACTGAAAGGAAATCCAAACCCTTGCAGGGAATCCGATCCCTGAAGGCTGCATGCGTGCCAGGCCTATGAACTGACGGCAAAAGGGAATCCCTTATCCTGCTGGACATTTGTGGGTGAAGGGTTAGCGACCCTACCTCGTGCATGACTGTACTTCTGGCCGCCTGTATTGATGGGGGCTTAGCTGGCTTTGTAGCATGTAAATACACTTTATCAGGCATGTGGTTTGCAGCTGGGGTGTGTTTACCCCCAAAGAAGAGCACTATACTCAGAAAATATTGGAACAAAAATCCTCCGTGAGGATTGAGGAAATATCTTCCATGTAAATCATTTTATTTTTACTTTTACCCCCCACCTGGTCCACTCTCAAGACTTGTTCCCATCTTCCCTGTACGAGTTTTTTCCTTCCCTTGGCTAGGCTCTGCTGTTAGTGAATTGGGGTGTCGGTGATTTCAGGGGAAGATGGTTGGGTTGGAGATCGCTTTTCCTGTGCTGTGTTCACATCTCATTTTAAATTCCATCCCCTGCCTGATTGGCTGCTCGCAGCCCTGAACTTTAATGGCAAAGTCCCCTTCTGGGTTTACAGTGCTGCAGTGGCTGCACCTGTAGCAGGGATGTAATTTCTATTTAGAGCTGCTCTGCTTTGTGCAGTCAGGCGAATGTGTGATCTGTGCATCACTGGTCACGTTAACACTGGGTGGGACTGAGATGAGATACTCATAGCAAAAACTACAGTATCACTGCATGTTCCCTGCTTGTTAGTTTGGGTGAGGAGGAGACCTGTGAGGATGAGGGCAAAGGGGAGTGAGGCTGAAAGATATGTACCCTCATCTGAAGCCATGTTGCTCTAATCTGAAGTTTACTTTAGGAGCAAAGTATTGGAGAACTATCTTTATTTATTTATTTTTTTTTTTGAAGGGGTGGGGGCAGGTATTAATGCTGAGGAGCAAGGATTCAGTTCTCTTAATCCTATTGCAACACCTGCAGGACCTCACAGATCATCTGTTCCCTGTTACTTTTGACTTCTAATCTATCGTGTGCTGGTATTTTATCCTTTCGTCGTTTCTGTTCATTTTAATTCCCAGGCGGGCATCATGGCTGCTTTTTGTCCTTGCTCATTTTTCTTCCTGTGCCCCTGCCAGACCTGCTGCCACTGTGGGCACTTACAGGGACAGGCAAAAGCATGCTTGGCCCAGTGTATGCAGTGGATCAGTGCTGACTAGATGGCCTGATAAACCCTTTGTTTCTTTTCCAGTTCCAGTCCTAGCTTGCCCACCCAAGGAGATGCTCTGCCTGGCAGTGTGACCTGGGTTATGTGTCTAGCTGAACTTCTCACCTGCTGGGTGACCTCAGGGGAGTTGCTTCCCCTTTGCTTCATAGTCCCCAATCTGTAAAGTGGGGGCCACGGTGGAATTAAAGGGCTTTAATTTTTCCCGGTGAACAGCACTATGCAAGTGCAAGGTATTCTTCTCCAACCAGTACTTCATTGAAGGGGAAGCAGGGGTGGGATTTGGGTTTGAGAAGGGTCCCATCTTGGTTTCTGTGGCACGAAACCTACATGCTTCATCCCTAACCTAGTGCATTCTTTAACACAGCTTGCAGTATGCATTCAGGGATGGCACAGGGCAGAGTTATGTGATAAGACGAAGGGTGGGAATGAAACCGTTCTGGGCAGTGCGCTCACTGGCCTGCCTTACGCTTAAGATCAAAATTGCCAACAGGGGTTTTAAGTACAAAGTCTGAACTTAATGGATTTATTTGGGGCTTCCAGCTGGTGGGAAGGAGCTGACCTTTCACTTTCAGCAGCCGCAAACAGCAGAGCACAACTGCTGCGGCTTTAATGTTGCAGTGATTTAAAGGACAGCCAAGGAGCTGGCCACGCTGACGACAACAGCAGTTGTGTGATGTAAGAGAAACCCACGTCTGATTCTTTGCTCGGAGGTTGGCTTAGCCCCTGCGTGGGTTAATGCAGTTGCTACTGAACTAGGCTGTTGCTTGCAGCCTCTGAACACTCTGGTTAATGTAAAATCTCACTGAGCCTGCCCCCATTAACATGATTTGCTTCCGTTTTACCGTTGGTTTTTATGGCGAGAGAGCAGTGGCAAGGGATCCTCTCCCATCCACGCCCGGCAGATGGTGTGGTGTTTTGTGTCATGCCAGTGGTATTTGTGCTGGTAGTAGAAGGGGGGCAAATCCCTGCTTGCAAGGGTCTGTGCACTGCAAGTACAGTTGAAACCAAATGGCTGAAGGCTGATGTCTTTATCAATAGCAGTTGTCTGCCTGTGAAGCTAAGGATGCTTGGGAGTGACCCCGAGGTATTCATGGGACAGCATAACAAAGGATTGCTGGTGGCAGAGAAGAACTAAGCTTGCGATGCTCTTGGGCCATCAGTTAAAGATGCCAAATAAGTCTCATAAATTGAAGAAAAAGCAGACTTATCCTCCAGCTTGCTGAAGGGGTGGACTCCACCAACCTTGCCCCTGTGTGTGAACTGTTTCCCCCAGCAGCCAGTGCCGCTTCTACCTCCAAAAGAGCAATCAGTGTGGGCAGAAAGAGCGGGGTGGCGGGGGGGTGGGAATGATTGACTGGGCTAAGATCTCTCTGGTTCCTGTTTGCAGCAGAGAACAGCTCCCCTACTGCAGAGGCCAGGCCCAAACGGCACACGACAATATTGCTTAGTGCTCAGTGCTGCAAAGGAGTCTGTTCGCTATCTGCTTCCCTTCTGTCTC
>NW_017729019.1:14313421-14318994 GCF_001723915.1 Gavialis gangeticus | reverse complement strand
TGGCGGGGGGGTGGGAATGATTGACTGGGCTAAGATCTCTCTGGTTCCTGTTTGCAGCAGAGAACAGCTCCCCTACTGCAGAGGCCAGGCCCAAACGGCACACGACAATATTGCTTAGTGCTCAGTGCTGCAAAGGAGTCTGTTCGCTATCTGCTTCCCTTCTGTCTCCTGACCCACAGGCTGTTTCATATGAGTACAAAAACGCACATTTTCCCCTCCTCGGCTGTCATTGCTGGATATAAATGCCTTACGAGCAAGGCATGGAAATTATCAAAGCAAACAGCAATGCGTCATCAAGGGAGAGAGCACCGAATCCTGCTCAGTCCTTTGCTTCAGTGGGAACGAAGCTGGGGACGGGTGGGCAGAGGACCTGCATGAGGTAGAGCCTCTAGTCAGCGTGCATATTTTAATCCTTCAAAACTTGGCTGAGGGCTACTGTGATAAATTTGTTTTTTGTAATTAGCTCATAAATATTTAGCAGCCGTGAGATGAGCACACAGTAGTGGCAGCATGCTATGAATTTTGCATAGGAGAATAAACTGTTTGTGTTTCTGAATGGGGGACTGGGTGCATTCTGTGTGAGGCAGGGAGACCGGGGCTGCCAGCCCAATTTCAGGGCCACGTTTGCTCTTGCCATTTCTCTTCCCTCCCCTCTTAGGCAGCAGAACAGCTCCTTAACTCTCTCTGCACATCTGCTTTTAAGGTTCCCCTTTATGCTCAGGCAGATCCTACAAAATAATAATGGTTGCATGTTCATCCAGTGCCTTTTGTCTGAAGAGATCTCAAACTCTTTGAATAGGAGATGAGAGAAGCAGGAGTTTTTGTGGGGGATATCTTTTATTGGACTAGCTGCATGGTTAGGATGCATTCAGACAAGCTTTTGGTTATCACTGGGTCTCTGCAGGCACAGGAGGGCTAAATAGCAGGTGGAATAAAGGCTTGTGTAGGACTCTGTATGTAAATAGATCAGTTTAAACAGGACATACTTACTTGCTTTTGCTGCCAAGCTAAGAGCGATTAACCTGGAGAGAGCTACTTTGGCCCAAACCTGCTACCAAAAAGACCTGGTGATAGCCATGCCACATAAGAAGAAAAAGTGGATTTGGCTATTACAAGAGCCACCTCCCAGGCAGCATCCCAGCAGCACTGGAGAGAATCAAGACAGCGGCACTCAGAACGCCACTGACATCACTAACTTATCACAAGTCTCCCTTTCCCACTGTGAACTTCTTCCTGAGCAATATTTGGAGGTGCTGCAGGCATAGATGGGTCTCCTACCAGTCACCTGCATGCCCCAACTGACATGGCTGTAATGGCAGAACTAGACCAGCCTTGAGGAAACAATTGACACACAAACTTTCCCTCCCATCTCCATCATGGCCAATTTACTGAAGTTTTCAATGTGTAAATTGAAGCAGGGAGTCTTTGTGGGAGGAAGTATGGTCTAGTAGATGAAATCTGAGGCTTGGTGTAGCAATCTCTGGTCTACATCTGGCTCTGCCACTGACTTTTCTGTATGACCTTGGGCAATCCGTTTCCTTTGTGTTTCTCAGCAAGGAAGGAGAGCTCTCCTTCCCAAAACACTGCCATGACATTTGTGGGTTAAAAGCTGCCTGGTTGTTGTTTCTTTGCTAAGGACGTTGGTGACAACTGTCTCTATTTAAGTGGCTCCTACCCTGAGGAGTGGTGATTTCCTTTGCCAAAACAATGAGCTTTTCATTCTGGGAAGATGCCTTTCAAACAGCCCTTATGGCAATAGGCTATAGCAGCTTCCTTAGGAAGCAAACAGGGGAATGATTTGTGGGGCACAGAGGCAAGATCAATAACATCTTGAACCATTTGAGTCAACTCTGGCTTAAGCTGCCTGAAAGTACCTCTGTAGTGAATTGTTGGACACACTGTGCTTAAATATGCTGCTTGCTGATATTGTTTCAGCAAATCTGGGTTGAACCTTGTTTTCTTTGCTTTATTAGGACCCAAGATGTATGTAGCCGTGCCCAGGCTCTGTCTCTCAAGCGGATAGTATCATAAAAGGGTTGGGAACAGAAGCTTCCTGTACTTGAACCAAATACAGGACCTCCCTTGAGGATTGCGCCTGTTTTCAGCCTCCAGTGGTGTTTGTCCCAGCTTTCTTCTTCGTATCCTGGAAAAGGATGTGGGAGGAGTTTTAAAAGGGGCCCTCTTAGCTTGAGGATACCCCCTCTTTTGAGTCAGGTGTGATGTTGCAGTAATGCAAACCTCTCCTTCCCATGACTTATTCGAAGCAGTAGTCATTGCACTGCATGTTGCACTACTGGTAGCATTATGTAGCTGCTCATCCTTTACATTTTTCCCCAAGAGGAGCATTGTGCTGGTGCCTGGGGAAGCAGGCTAGGCACAAGAAAAGCAGCTTAATTGTTCCAGTAGAGCGAGGAAAACTTTAAAGCTTCATTTGACTTCACTAAGAAGCCCTTCCTAGGTTATCAGTGTCAAAGCACTGTACAAAGATGGCTGAATAATTATTCTCTTCCCGATCTACACTATGGGGGAAACTGAGATAGGCGAAGTGACTTGCCTGGGGTCCCATAGAATTAGACTAGAATGCAGATGGCTTGCTTACCAATCCTGTGTCCTCTTGTAGAGTCTGATGTGTCTGCAACTATCTCAGATACTTCCCCCAGGTTGTGGTGCAGCTTCCTGTCTCCCCCATCCCATCTTCTCCGCTGGCTTGTGCCGAGACGGACCAAGACTAAGTGGGACTTGACGGCAAGAATTCAGCCCTGACTGCCCCAGCTCTATTGGGAAAAGCTTCTGGACAGTGAGATCTGTTAGTCTGGGGAATAGCCCCCCAGGGGAAGTGAAGGAAGGTGGACCTGAGCAGACGGCATGAAACGTGTTGTAGAGAATTCCTCCTGCATTGGCAAGAGAGAGTGGCTTTTGGTAATGGGCCCTTTCCATCTCTCCAGCTTTTGCTTGGATGACCTTACAAATGCCCCCTGTTTGTAAGGTGTAAGCTCAAATGTCACATGGAGTGTAAGCTAGGAGAAATGGGATGAAATGAAAAATCCCATGTGGACTATCAAAATGACAATCCTGATGGCGAGAGCCATTAGTTTGTGGGATAGTGTCTGAGCACCAGAAGAAGTATCCTCATTGGATGGGGCACTTGCAACGTGGACCAAGCAAAGCGCCAGAAAATGAAGGCAGCCCCACATTGCTAGAAAGGTTCAGGGCCTGTGCCTTCCATAACAGGACTCCTCCATGCTTCCTCCTGTTGAAATGAATTTGCATCTCGTGTCTTCCCTTTAACATCAGTCCCTTGTACTTGTAACCAGTGCAGCCTGGGATAGACAGACTCGGATTTCTTGATGTTTGGGGAACAGCCAGTATCCAGCTGTGCTGACATACTCAGTGTGGAGGCAGCCTGGATTCTTCCGCAGCGACTAACCTGCCTATTCTCAGGCATGTGCCTAAAATAAAACACAGCTTCCGCCGCAGTCCCAGGGTGCAAAAATTAATCATTCGCAACACAGGACAATGGATCGACCTGTCTGAACAAGTGAAAAACTGCTCATGTTCTGTGCTTTAAATTGTGTCAAGCTTCAGGCCATTTTTAAAAGGTCAGTAGCACTTAACATTTGGAGTTCTGTAAATTTAATTCTTGGTGTGCCTGATTTCTAAAGTACATCCCGTTTTGCATGGAACAGCCAGGATGTCTACTCCTGGTTTAGGCAGCACAATTCCCGGGTGGAATTAGCTTCTCATGGAATCACATCTTTAGTGTGGAAGGTTTGACTCTTTCTATACAGGGCTGGAGAGGAAGCTCCTTTGTCAAACGTCTTGTTGCCTGTTGAGCGTGTTTCTTTAAACCTTTCATTATCACAATGTTAAAAACAAAAGGTGAAAATGTTTAAGTGCATAGCCATGCATAGGCATAAGCACCTTTATCGTTACCAGTAAAACAAGTTACCATTACAACCAGAGATTAAAACCCCTTCCCCTCTCTCCACATAGGCTGTGAATGGTCACTCTGTTAGGACAAGCCAACTACCATCCACTGTATCAAGTGCCCTTTGATGGGTCGTGCTGGACCAAACTGGACCACATGTTCTTGGAGCTGCTAATTATCAGAGATGCACAGAAGTAAATGCGACTGATCAGGAAATCCCAGTGTGGTGAACTAGTTTTGGTACCTTATTCCTTAGCATGAGGCATTTCAGCTCTTGACACGGCTGTGGTACCACAATAATGCACTACAATGTTTGAACTATTGCTTCTGGGGCTGGCGCAGCTCAGAAAGCAAAAATGCGGCCTTTAACATGTGTGCAGCAGCCTAGAACCAGCTCTGCCCTGAATGTAGCACTGGGTAAATGGTTCCTGTGTTGAATTTGTAATCAAGTTTTGTGCTGAAAGATCCCAGCACCATCTCTGTAAAGCAGGGTGGCTGCGTTGTGTTCTGTTTTTAGCCCTTTGAACCAGAGATAAAGTTTTGATTTATTTTCTGGGGGAGGTTAAAAGAGACCTGAATAAAACATGCATTTTATTTTAGCCTTTTTAGAGAAAAAGAAATGCACCATCCAACAGAGATTTATGAGGCAAAAACCACTTTGATGCACTTTTTTTTCCCTGAGTGAATTATTTAGCTGGTGAATTAATGAATACTTCATATCAAATTATGGCACTGGACAGTCATCATCCGACCCCCTCTCTCACAAAATAATTGGAGCAGAGCTTGATATTACCCTCTCAAGTTAAATGACTGCTCTCATCTCGGTCACTGTAGGTCAGATATTGAATCTATTGATTCAGCATTTTTTTTATGGTTGGCGTCACATTAGTATCAATATTTGGGAGTAAATTGTTGCATATCCATAGCATCTTCCATCCATCTAAGATCATGGGTCAGATAAAACCAATATCAACTTAGCCAGCGACTTTAAACACGCAGGTCCCATTAACATCAGTTGGGTTGTTTATGTACTTAAATAGCAAGGTGAATTGTGGCCTTAATGAAGTCCTGCAGATTCAAAACAACTGCCTGGAAACGTGCATGTTTTAAAAATTCGGCCTTAAAGCCACCATTTCATTAAAGCGCTCCCAAAAGAGTGTAAATGTTGAGCTGCAGATATTTTTTTCATAAAACCTGCAAAAGGAGAACTAGTTTTTTTGTGGTTAGTGAAGTGACACCTTAAGGCCTAACGCTGTATTTCTGACAAGCTGAGCGATTTCGTGGCCTTGGTGGCTTCTCCCTTGTGGCCTTGTTTGTAGCTCACCAATTTAAATGCAAACAGTTCAAGTTGAAATCTGACAATAAAAAAACTACTTTCATCTTTCAAACAGCATAAAACACACAGGAAGAGGTTTTCAGATTGCATCCATAACTGATGTGTGTGCGCACACTGCTAAATTCCTTGGCACTGGAGCATGGGCAGTGTGCTGCATCCTGATGCATTCATCCCTCAAATACCTGGTCCTACCTCTAGTGACACAGTCTTAGGAAACTTCCTTCTTTTGGGTTTAAGAGCCAGAAGTCTTCTGAGTCATTTCCCCCAGTTTTTTTTTTTTTTCCTAAAGTTTTTAATTAGTTTTTGGTT
>NW_017729019.1:14298146-14313213 GCF_001723915.1 Gavialis gangeticus | reverse complement strand
GATGCTGAAATATTTTATAGTTCTGGTTTAAAAAAAAAAAAAAGCAGGGCCGCCAGTATCTTTTTATTATGATATCTACTGTAAACAGGCATGTCCTGGAGTCTCTCAAGTCAGTTAATTGCTGATTTGATTATTTTATTACTTCCAGATCACAAGGTTTGCTCTTGTTTTTCCTGCTTTTTAGAGTTGAGGATTTTTACCCACCCTGAACTTTTGCCTTTTGTCTCCAAAGGCAGGAGTTCTTCATTTCTTGTACTTGGAAAAAGTAGCTTTCCTCTTCAGTGGGGGGTGATATCTAACTCCCATAGCACAGGGGTGCCACACCTGTTAAAATAGCATATTGCAACAAGCTATTAAAGCAGTTGGTACTAAGCCCTCCTTACTTAGTTCCTGCAAACTTGAACTCTGTTGAATCAAGGCAAAGGGAAATGCAGATCCCAGGTTTGAAGGAGCTCAGTGGGATGCCTTGCTCTGCATGTGTGCAACTCTTGACAGATCAGGATAGGTCTCTGCTGTCTAAAGCAGTGGTTCTCAGCCTTTTTTGTACCAGGACACATTTGTAAACATCGATGGCCAGTCCCGACCCAATGCCGCTCACTCCTGGCCCGCTGCCCTCCACCCCCAGGCCCCAGCTCTCAGGTGTTTGGCGCAGGGGGAGCCCCAAGCAGCCCCTTGCAGGCTGGAACTCTCACAACCTGCGTGGAAAAAGCCACCGTTTCCCACCTTCTTCTCCTTTAAAGGATAACCCAGTTTTAAAGTTTGTTCGTGACCCTTTTGTGTATTCTTGCGACCCATGGGTTGAGAGATGCTGGCCTACAATATTGAGGGAGAGGGAGAATTGGAGATGGAACTGACCTGAACTATAAAGCTGAAGGCGACGGAATTGCATATCAAATCCATCACCTGGAGCTGCACCCCTAACTGATGAGAGACCTTTGCAAACTGTAGTACACGAAGGGTTGGAGCTTTGAACAAAACATCTCCTTTTGGTAGATGAAGGTGCACTAGTGTTTCCGTCAGAAAAGCAAGTAACACCAAAAATGCTGCATGCCCGTATTTGGCAGCAAGGCTTGGATGTAGAAACTGTTTGCTAATTCTTTAAATCATTCCAGTTCGGATCTAAACAAGTGTCACTGGTAACTCTCTTCTTCAGCTAGGCTTTTAAAACAAGCTGTTGAATATTTCAGTTTATTAGCTGCTGTCTGCCTCGAGGTATTCCATCTACATGTTCACAAGGACGTGACGTAAATGTACAATGACTCCCGTTCTTCCTCCCTTGTGTTTGCTTATAGGTCGTCAATCACAGGCACCAAGCTGGACATGTGTCTGAGCTTGTTATAGATCCACTACACTATAATAAGGTACCCATTTCAGTCCATTGGATACTCTGCTTGTATAATGATGGCATTTGAAAACATTTAACTAGCATAGTAACACAGTTATGTGAAATATGATGCTTTTGTTGCATTTCATGTAACTTGTTCAGGCTCTCTAACAAAAACATTCTTTTTTTGAAAGTTATGTAGCCAGATTTTGGATCAGTAATGGTTTTGTGACATTTCTGCCTTCATCGGGGATGTTTAAGTCTTCCTTAAGTTTCTCCTCTTTAATTACATTTTTGAATATCTTAATTTTCCTCTGTAGCATCACTTAACTGTTTACTTCCTGTCTGCAATATTTTTGTAGGGTTGCGAGGTGCTTTGTTACCCAGTGCCAGAGGCATTTCAGTAGCTGAACCGATTGCTGTTTACATGGTGATTGTGCCCAGGGGTTCCAATAAGTTTTGGAGCCCTGTTATGCTCCTTGCTCTAACAAATATAGAAATGGATACAATCTTTATGAGAAATTCGTAGACTATAGGATGCATTTTAAGTCCTTTTTGGGTGAAAGGTGATCTGAAATGTAAGAGCACAGCTTATAAAATGCATTGAAATTCTTCACGGTATAAAATGTGAAATGTATTTTAAAGCTGCCAGGAAATTCAAAGTGCTAGCTAATGAGAGGTTCTCACATTGAGACCTCTGTCTGTCTCTCTCCATAGCTTGCCTTACCGCTTTTACTAGGTCAGGCCCAATCTGCCTGAGTACAGAAGCTCTTTTCAGCCGAGTTTCACAGTGGGGTCTGAAATTGTGAATCCACTGCATTGACTTTGAAGTTTGAAGCCTTATTACAAATTCCTTTTCTTTGACATGTGTTCAGGCTCTATGTTTTGTGTTTCTTATAGAAACACAAACTGCAGGGTAATATGAACCAACAGTCCCTTGACCCTGATCCAAATGAGTTTCTCTGAGACCATATTAAACCAGAAAGAGTGCTTGTGTGTCGCTAATGAACAGTTGGAGGATGCACTGAAATAAGTCGCTGACAAATCTACTGGGTCCATGCATAGCCGTGCTTGGAATAGGAATGCTGCTAGAGCAGGATATGGCTACTGGCTTGAATAGTTAGCACAGTATGTATTTGTTGGACAATGCTTATTTTCTGATTTTTCTATTCATATTAATAGAGCCAATAAAACTATGACCCACACAAACTCTTGCCTCTTGCATTAAATTCTTCAATCGTTTTCAAAATTAGGTGTACTGGCAGTTTCCTGTTAGGAAAGCCTACTGTATACTTGTTGAATACACAAAATGGTGAACTTTGAGGTCATATTTCCATAGACATATTCTGGTGACAGTGCAAATCCTGCATCATCCAGCAAGACAGAAAAGCCAGAGTTGTTCACATCCTCACCCCGCCCTGGTGATGGTTACATTGATTTCCCCCTAGTTTGGGCTTTTAGAGAAGGTTGAGGGGGCAATACATTCAAGGCCCCTCAGGTTGGGTATATTTTGAGGTCTGGTTATGCAGTACAGAGGCTTGTGTATATGAAAGTAATTCCTTCTACTGGTGATAAAGCAACTGTGCCTAACATTGTTTTTTTTTTTCCAGTTGCCCTGGTGAACAGCTGTTCGCCAAGTTCTTGATGCACTCCTCTGATGTAGCGGTAAGCCGCTACCAAGTCCCCTCTCAGCCTTCTCTTCTGTAGACTGAAGAGGCCCAAGTCTCTCAGCCTCTCCTCGTATGGCTTGTCTTGCAAGTCCCTGATCATATGGGTGGCTCTTCTCTGGACCCTGTCATGTTTTTCCATGTCCTTGTTGACATGCAGTGCCCAGAACTGGATGCAGTACTCCAACTGCGGTCTTGCCAGTGCTGAGTAGAGTGGGAGTATCACTTCCTTAGTTTTACATGAGATGCACTGGTTGGTGCATGCCAGTGTGGTGTTGGCCCTGCTGGCCACAGCATCGCACTGCCAGCTCATGTTCATCAATTATCACTACCCTTAGGTCCCCTCCGGTTGTGGTGTGAGTCAGATTATCACCACTGAGCCTGTAGGTATGTTGGGGATTGTTTGCCCCCCCGATGGAGCACCTTACACTTCTGTGTGTTGAACTTCATCTGGTTCCAGTCCAGCTCTCCAGCCTGTCCAGGTCCTCCTGTGTCTGCAACTTATCTTCTGGTATTTAGCAATATGTTTAACAGAATATTCTAATACACCAAGCTAATAAATGCGAGTGAACAGGACTCAGGAAATTTTGGATTATACCTGATGGTCAGGGGAATTCGTAGTTAAGGGGTCATTCACATGGAGAACTTGAAACATACTGAAATCAAGAAAATCCAACACAACAAGGACTTGGCCCTGTTGGCATGATTTTGATCCATGTGCTGTGGAAGCTATAAATGTATTGCTATATACAGTACTCTGGGTGCAGTTTTAAAGGGTTTTGTGCAAACCTGTTGTGCATATTTCTAGAGTACCCTTCACTGTTGGATGGAGGTGTTCAAACTTAACCTGTTTTCTGGCCAGTGCATTTTAATTTATTTTTTAATACTTTTTTGTTGCTGCTTGAATGAGTGAATTGGAGTCCCTTTTTTTTTTTTTTTTCTTAATATGGCTGTTAGATATTTGTCCTCTGCACAGGGAAAGTCTTCACTTTGCACATCTGGAGTGGTTGTCCCTTCAGCTCTTGCTCATCAATAAAATAACTGACTTTTCGCTCCTGTGTGCTGCTAGCTGCCATCAGGATCGTGCCAGTTAAATCTTTTCTTGATGGTGTTCCACCAGGTGTTTTGCTAGAGGTTGGTTCACATTTGGTTACGAAGTGAAGGCTCCCTCTTTAAAGTCACAGAAGCTTGAGACCTGCCACCTTTTATCTGACTGTGTTGTGGAAACGTATTAAAGCCAGTAGGGTCATCCCTATACTGGGAAGCATGTAAAAGAGCAGTGAGATGTCAATATTGTAGGGCTTGTTAAGGATGTAAGTTATTGGAGCCAATGTTTCCAACCATGTTTACAAAGCCAATCAAATGCTTCACTCTTGATATGGTCTCAACCTTGCATAGCAGCAGTTCAGATAATCAGGGAGGTGTAGCAGCTCAGGTTTTACAGCAGCTTCTTCTGACTCCCACGAGTCGCCCAAAACAGTCGTGTCCCCTTATAGGTCGGAGTCCATTTCACCAACTAGCAAAGCAGGGCATCAGTGTTTCTAAAGTTTGTTCCAATAGGTCATTTTTTTTTCTTCTTCCCTCCAACCCTAAAATATATTACTTGGCTGTTACTTGCTGCCAGAAAAATCCATATGCAATTAGAGGTGACGAGAGATCCAATCACACATGTTCTCCAGAAGCCCCGTGCCTGCCTGAGATGCGAGTCTTAAAAATGAAATAAAAGTATTGGGTGCTTTGAGTGCAGCTGCGTCTTCAATAAAGATATTTTTTTTTTCTTGTCACCAAGGATAGCTAATGTATGAACCAGTGATTCTCCACCTTGTTAGAGTCAAGGCACCCCTCTGAACATAGCAGCTCTTATTTTCCTACAGTCAAAAATAGTGTGAAAGCTAATAGAGCAAGCTTTTTGTTGCTAAACATTCAGAAAGCCCATAACAGATGAGAATGCTTTTGACCCTTTAGATTCCTATTTGGGGGGGGGGGTGTGATATGAGATTCTCAATCGGGGAGCCACAGCACCCCAGAGTGCCATGAGAACCTTTTAAGGGTGATGAGCAGTACTATATACCACACTCATGCACACGCACATGCACACACACTTTAAGGGTGATGAGCAGTATTATACACTATACACACACGTGTGTGTGTGTGGTGTATAATACTGCTCATCACCCTTAAAAGGATCTCATGGCACTCTGGGGTGCTGTGGCTCCCTGGCTGAGAATCTCTGGTATATGTAACATGTTGTAAATCTGAGGGTCTCTGGCAGTTGTACATAATCTATCCATCCCAGAGCAGTGCTGTGTTACCCTGGCATTAACACTTAATTGTTCACTGAAGATTTGATACCCTCTTACTTGTTCCCCAGTGTTTGCTTCAGCTAACCCATCAAGCTGCAGTAAAATTGGTAAGCTTGTACTAGGTAGTGCGCTTTATTTTCTCAGATTTTAAAAACAAGGCCAGGCTGCATTCACAACTTTATTTTATATTAAAAAAATTATATCTCACCTGGGTCCTAAGCATATAGCTGTTCAAATATGAAATCACATCCCTGGCCACTTATTTTCATCCGTATAAATTTAAGACAACGAAGCCTTTTAAACCAAGCATTGTGTGTGGCGTTTAGAAGTAAAATAGGCTGCCCAGGGCTAGAGCTTGAGCTTTTCAGCCACGAATGTATTTATGTAAACATGTTATGGGCTGCAGATAATAAGGATTTTCTAAAAGAAATCTTGGTAGATCCTTAATTATACCAGTGCTGGAGGGTGTCATTATAACATGCTAATATGTACATAGGCAGAAATAAATTGCCTGTACTGTACCTGCCATATTTTTATTAAATTCTAGATTGTCGTAAGTGTGGATGAAGGTAATATTATTGCTTTGTGCTTCTGTTTTTGTAGCCCTTGTGCTCATAGCCGCCTTGCTCCAACTTCATGTTGACTCCAGAGGCCACTGAAACCGTGGTGATTGGGAATTTTAAAGACAGGAGGCTTGAAAACAGAGGGAATTGATCAGGGGACGGCTGTGTCACCGGCTAGGGCCCCGCTGTTGAGGTTGCAAGACTTTTTAAAGGAATTAAGGGCAGATGAGGTGGTATCAGAGATTTTGCCTTTCTGACCCTTTCTTTGCATTAGGCACTCAAGCTGGCTGAGCAAGAAGACCAAAGCTGGTACCTGAGCACTTCAGGAAGGTGGCTGTTGCACGGCCATAGCTACCCTTAACGGTATCACCAATGCATTTGCAGCTCTCTGCAAAACAGTGACTTTTCACTTCCCCTCAGCTTGTCCTTGAGGGGGTGGTCAGAAAGGAGAGCATGCAAAAGAGAGAACAGGTCTGCTCTCTTGTCCCCTTTCCCATGTTCTCATTAGTATGCTCGATTTAAAAGAGGCTTAGTTTTTATATAAGAGTTTGGTTGTTGATTGAAAAACATGATCCAAGACTGGGGTCCATCCCTGAGTCCTAGAAGGCTACGGGCAGGCAGGTGGGCCTCAATGCACTGTGGGGTGTAAATCTGTAGTGTCCTGTCCAACAGGCAGGACCCAGTGCAGCAGGACAGAGAGGGGTGGGGAGGCTCAGTGTGACCACCAGGAGCCCTGGGCCACCATGGTGATGCCCCCCCCCGCTCACCTGGCAGTAGCGGGGGGAAGAGCTTCACACTGCCATCCCCGCTGCTGCCAGGCAGGCAGGCAGGCGGCGGATGCTTTGCCATAGCAGAGCAGGACTGCCGCCTGCAGCACCGAGCCTCCCCACCCCTCTCTGCCCCGCTGCACCAGGTCCTGCCTGCTGGGCTGGGTAGGCCTCAGGAAGAAGGGCAGCAGGGCAGGGAGCCCTGAGCCCACAGTGGGCAGCCTGCATCTGCCCCCTCCCCACATGCAAATCTGGGGGCACATTACCCCACCACCATCTGGACGAGCTGCCCGTGGCTCTGTCCCCCACTCCTCAGCCAGGCCCTGAAGCCATGCATTTTTGTCCTGACCCTGGACCCCAAGCCCAAGTTTGCATGCACCACCCTGGCTGGGCAGCTCCCTCAGCCCTGCCCAACTCCCTTCCTCCCTCCCTCTGGGGGCCTTAATCCCTCCCCATCCCCCAGACTTACCTGCAGGAGCAGCTTTCCAGGCTGCCTGGCTGCCACATGGTGCTCACCTCCTGCTCCTTCCAAACCCTTGCAGGCCAGGACTGTGCCAGCCTGCAAGGGGAAAGTCATTGTTTCCCGTGTTTTTTCTCCTTTAAAGGAGAAAATCTGTTTTATTCCTTAAAATGAGAAAATCCACATCTTGCTGCATCTTTCCGTGGCAAACGGAAAACCCGGATCTCTGGTGATAACTGTGTGGGGAGGTTGTAGAATTAACCACATGCTTACACTGAACTTCTAAACAAAGAGATTGCACATGCCTGGGTCAGAGTGTGCAGATGACCTCTGGACCTGGGTGGCAAACCAGGTTTTAAATTGAATTAATCTGGCACCTCGAGACACAGATATTAAATCCTGACTGTACTGGCTCAGTTTGATTACAGGCCTGATGGCTGATGTGTTCAACTACTCTCTCTGTAGTGTTACCAGAGAATGGGGCTGCCTGTGCCATTCTTGATTCTTTCTTCACTTGATCTTGAGGTTCATTTAATATTTTGGAAGAAAATAATTTTATGAGGGTGGGAAGGCTTAATAATCCTTTTTTTATTTATAGTTTTACCTAGTGGCTCAGCAGTCCTTTCAGGGGCATCCCTGCTCTGGAATGATATACTTTAGTGTCCACTTCCGAGGCAAGCCCGGATGAGAGCTCTGAGCTGGCCGTGATTACCGTGACTCCTATAGTCTCTAAGGGGTTGCTTTTCCAGCAGAGGTTTGTACAAGGGGTTGGGGAGGGAGCAGGGGGAGAATGGCTTATGGAAACGTTAGCTGAAATAGCAGCTTAGTTTGTCTCTCAGAAACAGTTCAAGTCCTCCTAGTTAGGTTATACAAGCTATAGCTTTCTGGCAGACTTCTGAATTTCAGCTGGGGGCGGGAAATACATTTACCATAAGGAGAGCGGTTCTGTTGGGCTTGCATCCTGCAGGGAAGGGCCTCTCTGTGTTGGCTGCATTTGTTCAAGGGGTGTGGTGTACGTAGTGGCTGGAGCCCTGGAGAACAGCAGGGATTGTTATTGTGTCAAAAGCAGCTGCCTATTTTAACTTTCCATTATTCTGTGGGTGGAGGATTCCTGCTTTGCAAACCCTTTGGGATCACATAAGCATCTAAACCATAACTCTCAGCAACTGGCCAGGCTGGTGGAAAGGCTTATGCCGTTTGTCTCTGGACAACCTTGAGATGTCCTTGGGAATACCTAATGCCACAAGCAAAGATTGAGCATAACGCTTCCAGGTTTGTGCAGGTGACGGATTTGAGGGCTTTTAACCATAGGTCGTGTTTTACTTGGCTTCTGGTAGGAAGTTGCAACCGCTGAAGATGGCCCTTGGTGGCAGGGGTTAGTGAGTCCCCGCTTGATTCATTGCGTTATGAATAAAGTGTCCTTCCTGTGCATGCTGATGAGTTGCCATGGACAGCCCACCTTGCATGAGGCCATCTCCTTCATGATGATAAAAGAGCCTGTGGCCTCTTAATGCACCTGGCTTAATGGATCCTGGATAAATGGACCGCCTGGCTCTGGAGTGTGGTGCCAGCTCTGTGGGTAAAATTCAGATATTGTGCAAGTGAATGCTGCAGCTTTGTGTCCATAGAAGCAGGAGTTTGGAAACCAAGTGCTGGCTGTACCAGACTGCAGAGTAGTGCCTCTGAGGGGACTGGGGGCTGACCTGGTTCATGTGCACCTTGCAGGTCCCTTGAAGGTCTGCACTGCCACTAACTTGGCAATAGCACATTGTGCATCTACCCTGGGCAGGCTTCTCTCTTCCTGAGGCTGCCTCTGGCTGTTATCTGAGGGATGAACAGTCGCATCCAAGACCACATCTGTAGCAAGGCAGTGTTTTTGGCCTGGTGTTGGTTGCTGATCACTAATGCCTCCCCTGTGAATGCTGCAAGGTAAGGGAATTGTCTTGATGGGAGCCTGCTGTGAAACACCCATGAGCAGAAAGGGGCATTTAGCTGTGTTAGTCTAAAGTCAGGCAGAAGACAGGATAAGTGACTCTTATACTTTGCCTTCTGTGAAACATCTGGTTGGTGGGGGGAACAAACTGGAGCAGCAGGGGTGTCCTTTGCTGAGTGTTAGCTTAGCTTGTCTTCTGCTGATGCAAGCAAATACTATTTTCTGTTTTAATCAACCCACCCATTTCTTTTCTCAGTTTCTTGATGGGGTTCTGTGGGGCAGCAGACTTGTGAGTTGATATGAGGAGTTGCCTCCCTGCTGGGAGCCCCTGGCCTGTCTTCCCAGCCCAAGGGGGACTCCATGCCACTCCCAAGACTTTCTTGGGGAAGTCTTATTGAACAAAATGTTGCTGTGCTCCCCCTTGGCTACAGCTCCCACAGGCTCCTTCCCTTGAATTCATCCAGGTTTTGGGGGAGTCTGTCTCCCTCCTATAGGCCCCCTCCTGTCCAGCAAAGCTACTTGCTGGGTTTATAATCAGTTGGCCCCTTCCCAGCTGGGGCTGGTAATTGGGAACAGGCTGATCTCTTGATCCCTGATCTCTTGCCCATTAAAGGGGCAGTCCTGTCTGCAACAGTACAAAGAGCTAAACCACTTGTGACAGAAGCAGGAGAATTATCGATGCCCCTGTGGATGTAATATTACCAGTTAGACAGACACAGGACCAGGGTTCATGGGTAGGCCATGGCAGGTTAGCCCAGAACAAACCAGGGAGTGGCGAGCTCAGGCTGAAACCAGTTAAGTCTTAGCTGCCGGACTATGTTTAAACATAGTATTTGTGTTAAATAATTAACTACTGGCAAAGAACAACCTTAAACTCCCTTGCTGTGTGCTACTTCCAGAAACTCTCCAGTGCACTTCTGATCCTGGTGCTTTTGGAGTGCAGTTGAGCCTTGGCACCGCTCTGCCTATGCTATAGTGAACGGGACTGGGTGGTGTATGGCTTGACATGACTTGGGGATGATTTCGTCTAGTGTTTCTCACCCTCGTTAGGCTGGCAAACTCTTATTTGAGTGCAGATTTTGACAATCCCCCTTGCAGTTACTATAAAAGTGCCTGTGATAAGCTGCTATGAATTAGTGGTGTGTGTTTCTTGACAAAATATTTGACGTTTAGTCAAATGGTTGGGTGGAAACTCATGGGTCATCTAGTCTAATTCCCTGGGCAAGTGCAGGATTACTCAAGGAGTAAGGGTGTGGAGGGAACGAGGGAGTGGAGCATGCAATCTTTGCTTGTCTTGTGATCTGTGAATTGAGCCAAGTGACTCTCAGCTGGTGGGTTTTGACCTCCCAGGGTGCACCCCAATGAATGGAAACATGCCTTTTCCCAGGGACAAATAACAGTGGCACAATGTCTGCTGTTGCTCCTGCTTGTCCCTGGAGAATGCTACATGTGCTCTGGCATGCGGCCCGTTGCCCTGGCTGGGGTGGGGTGGCATGGGCCAGCAACTGTGCTGGCCCCAGCAGCCTTACTTGGGGTCCTAGGGGCCTCTGAGAGCTGCAGCTGCCAGGCTCTGGTTTTGGATGGCAGCTGCCACATGCACCATCCCACTCTTTTAGGTGCAGGTTTTTTTGGTCCTGGGATCTCCCAGGGTCAACCCTCCCCTCGCCCCCCAGTGCTAATTGGTAGCATGGAGGACACGTGCATGTGCGGTACCACAGACAGGTCTGCGGTACTGCATACCGCACATCCGCTCTCATCTGGACGTTCCCCCAGGGTTTATACAAAGTAATGTATTGCCACAGTAGTACGCAGCAACTGAACAGTAATGAATTGTATGAATGGCAAACGCTGCTATGGAAGGAAAATTAACAAGCTTTGTAGGCACTTCTAACGGAGCAGCGATTTTAGTTTCACTTCTTCTTTAGTCCTTACACTTATGGACCATTTTGCATTAAACAGGGATTGCTTGACCTCCACGAGAAACAGGTCATTGCTCATGGCTGCTAACGGCGGTCTAATGAGTGACTTCAGCCTACCTAGTTGATTGAGTGGCTTTAGGCTTGAACCCAGTGGCAGAAGGCTGGCTTTCATTACGGTCAGAAGGGCACGACAGCAGTAACTACATCAGTGCTTCTGTGTTTGTGTTCAGATGGCATTCACCTGTGTGTCTGGTACCCTGACAGCAGGGCTGCAAATCTGGGGTGTGAGTCTGCCTCAGCAGCATGCAGCTGTGATCTTTGCCTTTCCAGCCTGGTCAGCAGCAGTCCCTGCAGGTCCTTCCACGGTGCAGAGCACTTTGCCTCTGTTGCTGGAAAACAGGCTGAGAGGTGGGGCTGCTTGAACAAACATGCTTTTTTCCTCCTCACCCCCACCCAAATTTTTCCTTGTTGATGGCTGATTGTAGGAAAAGATGGCTTTGGGCCAAGGGAGTCTTGCTCCAGAAGATCATGCGAGAAAGAAAAGAGCTTTTCTGGCTCCTTCACTAGCAGAAGTAAACATCTTTCCAATAAAGAGCCTAGACGGTAGGTTTAAGACAGTGGCTCTTGCTTAGAATATGTTCTAAAACAAGCTCATTTGACCCTAATACGAGTTAGACTTAATGCTGTCTCTTAAACCTATTGACCTTCAAGACGGCCTTGAGTCAAAAACCTGGCAAAGCCCTGTGTATCAGACAGCAAACTGGACCTGGTACCATCTCTCAATTCTCTGGCACCAGCCTTGAAATCCTGTTGCATTCTTTTGAATTAAACACAGAGGTGACAGTGGCAGTATGCGAAAGCAAATAAGACGATCAGTACGGTAAGCCCTGCTCTTATTTGGGCAGTCAACTTATTTTGCTTCCTCCCCATGTGTTCCTTCTTCTCCACGTGGAGTCTTAAATCAGTGATGCAGAAGTGTACGGTGAATTTGGAGCTGTTTTCCACCAGGGCAGGAGACAATGGGGACTTGGTCTGAGGAAAGCATGGGAGGCAGCTTAGCTTCTTTGAAGGGTGCGGTTGTATCACTGCTGATCACTCCAGCAGTGAAAGTTGATATCAAGATTTCCATTACCTTTAGATTTGTCTGCCACTTCACTGAGTTACTTTTCAGGTTGTCTGCAGACTCAGGCAGCCACCACTATGCTGGGGTGTGTGTGATGAAAATGGAGGTTTTGGAGCACTGCGCAATGATGTATGTAGGGAGTGGAAGGCCCTTCTGCCCCCCAGCCTTCCCAACTGGAGGAAGAAGTTACAAACTGTCTTTAAAAGAAGAAAGAACTGAGCCTGCAAGGCATTTCCTTGGTGGGGCGGGAGGCAGGTTTTAAATTCAGGTTTTGTCTCTTAATTGGCTCCATTTGAGCTGATCCTGCATTTCTGTTGTCAATTCTGCAGAGCAGCCAATTTAAAATGGGGGCCCTGGGTTAGCCAAAGCAATGAGATCTTTTCCTTTCTGTCCCTCAAAGCTGCTTTTCCAGAACTGCTTATTGAACTACAATGTCTGAGCCTTAATAGCAAGATCAAATGACATGATGAGAAGTTCTGTAATTTTTATCTGAAGAGAGACTTCAGAGAGCTGAGCAGTTGGGAGATGAACTGCACTGTCTGCTGTGTGCTTTTTTTTTTTTTTGTGGCTGGGCATTTAAAGGGCTGCCTTAGTTTGCCCACTGAAATCTGTATGGGCATTTTGCCCCATTGCTCACTCTGAGCCTTTTCTTTTTTTTTTTGGAGGGTCCTTCAGCCTACCCCAGTGAGAGGAGAAAATTCAGTCACTTGTACAAACCGTCTGCAGTTTTGAATCAAGTTGTAAATGACCTTGTCTTCTGTGAATAAAAATCTGCATACTTCAGAATACCACATTCAGCCTGGTTAATTCTTCCATCTGTCTCTGTCACTCTCAGCCCCGCACAAAACAAAAGCTCTGGTCAGTGATGCTGCCTTTCATTGTCATGAGCCCATGGTAACTTTGACACACTTGCCTGGCTGGACTTTTCTCTAAACTGTGTCAGGTCTGCTAGGATTTGTGATCCCTGGCAGCATTACTCAGCCATTCTTGGTCTGGATACATCTCATCAGCTCAAGTCATGCTTAGGGTACACGTGTCCCAGCGCTGAATAGCAATAAATGCTTTCCTTGTGGTGGAGGAAGAGGCCGTAGAGTAGTGTTGCAGGACACGCGAGCCAAAGGATGTCTTTAAAAACCTGCGTTACATAGAGAAAGTAGTCTCCTATATATGTAACTTGGGAATGAGGGAAGTAGATTAAATATTTCAATTTTTTAACAATATTTTTGACCAGCTGGTATTCAAACTGTTCCTCAATCTACAGTATTCAAAACTAGTTTATCTTCAGTCTTCAGAAGTTCCCATCATCAAGGTGCAGAGACTCCTTCTGCCTTGTAGTCCTTACTATTCATGCAGTCATCCGTAAAAGACTTTTTCCCTGATAGTTTTAAGTAACAAAGGAGTTGCCCATTCTCCATCCACAAATGGGTAGGATTTCTTTTTTTTTTTTTTAGTTTTTTTGAGATCTGACTTTGCAAACATCCTTTTTTTCAAGAAGCCTAATGGACTTAGTCTTCCAGGATGCACTGAACTGTATTGGAAGCGGGGCATCTTCTCCCCTTCAGCTGTTTCAAAAAGCTTAGCCCCCCCTCCATAGCTCTGGGAAAAAGTGCCTGATTTGGGGAACCTGATTTCCTTGCTACCTTATGGTAATTTTAAAAAAGACTGCTTTTTTTTCCAGTGCTAGGTAACCAAGTCCAGAGATCGGCTGACAAACAATAGTTGTAATAAAATACACCCAAGACGCCATTTTCAGAACACCTCTGACCAGAAATTTCACATTGGGGATGGGTATTTTTGTGGGGTTTTGTTCACTTTTGTAAACTGAAGTTTGCAGTGGACATCCAGATCTTGAACTAAGTTGGAGCCTCTCGTTTCTCCCTTTGGTGCTACAGCAGCAGGCTGTAAGTAAGAGCAAGCTCTTGCTTTGATTTTTCTTACCTATGCTACTTATGCCTTAGACATTTTGCCATGTCAGTAATTTAGGTTGGTTATTGACGTACAACTCCCTGAGCTTCTCCCTTTTGCTCAACAAAATGAGTGTGTGGGGGGGGGGGGCGGGGGCCAGGGTTTCTCTTTCATTTTCATGTTCTCTCTGCAGCTTTGAACTAGTAACGTTTGGGATACAGACCCTGCATAGGGGTTTATGCCTTAAAATATTTTTGTTAACGTTTAAGAAAATTATTGCAAAATATTTATATTGGGGCTTTTTTGTTGACTTTACTAACTTGTACATAACCAGAATGTTGGGCCAAATAAAGCTACCTTCAAGGGAAAAAAGTAAGAAGGCAAGTCCCTGACATTGAAGGTGTTCTTGGGGGTTTTCCTTTTGGAGTATAGTTTTCAACTGCTTGGGGTTTACTTAGAGCTGTTAGCTCTGGAAGCTGCTCTTTTCAGGGGCTAAAGTTATTCTTGCCTCCCATTTTCCAGGCAGTGTTAAAGCCTTTGTCCCAGAATGCAGCTGCTTTTGTAAAACAGTACCGACGTCAGAGTTCACCTATTTCTGTGCCTCTCTGCTGTCAATAGAAATGATTTTAAGAGCAGGCTGTACCTGGCGAGGAAAGTGTGCATGCTAAAGAAATACCGAGAATGAAATCAGGCTGTGAAAGCATTAATGTGAACTATGTTTCCGGCCGTTGTTTGCTGTTAGGGAAGGATGGATGCAGGTTTGTCAATGCCCAGTTGGGGTCCTTTTGCACCCCCCCCCAATTCTGTGGCAAAACTGTGCTTCATGGAAGAGTGTCTCATGGACTTGTCTTCCTCTTGGGTTGGGAATCAGTAGATCTTTGGAGAGGAACTGAATGGGGGGGTTGGGGGGATGGGGTTGGTTTCGGGGAGTCCCTACCACTATCGTTTTGATTATATTCATTTTTCAGTGAAATGCCTTTTCAGGCAGGAGGAGGAAGGGTGAGTTCTGAGTTGCCCCCCCGCCGATGTCAGCCAGGTGCCATCAGCATGTTCATGGCAGGCAGGCTTCCAGTGCTGCCTCTTGTCTTTTTTTTTTTTTTTTT
>NW_017729019.1:14292047-14298069 GCF_001723915.1 Gavialis gangeticus | reverse complement strand
TTTTTTTCCCATGACTAAAAATAGTGTCGTCTTTTTTTATTTTCAGATTGAGAAAATAATGAGCTCCATTGGCGAAGGCATTGACTTTTCTCAGGAACAACAGAAGATCTCAGGTACTGTTCTCAGCCTTTTTGTGCGTGTGTGCGCGCTTTTAAAAGCCTGGCATGATGGTGAATCTCTTGCGTGCAGCTTTCTCAACCTGCCTTTGCTGTTTGAAGGGAAAACGAGCAAGGCACAGAAACAGAGGTCACGTAATAGAGCTCTTAGTGTAGTGCTACTGCTGCCGTTCGTTCTGAATATGGTGGTTCTGTCTTTCATGTAAGACCCCAGCTAGATCATATAATGATCTCCTGTCTGATAGGCACTGGGGAGGTATTGCAGAGGTAGTAACCTTGGGAAGATTGATCCTTCCTTACTCATTAGTGACCCTTCCTGTTAACTTGAAGACCAGAGATGAGACTCCAGAAGCTGGGCTGGTCCCAGGTGTGCAACCTGAACGTTTCTGGATGTATTGACTGGCAGTTAAGTAGAGTTATTCATATGACTCTCTGGAATGTTGCCTAGGCCAGTGGAGGGTGACCTTGGTGGTAGGCGTGCCACCCCGATCCCTTTTCCCAGTTCAAGTTGCTGCTCTGCTTTCTGCTCCAAACCCTGCACTCCATGCCTGATCTGCCGCTCTGCCTTCTGCTTCCTTGCCGTGCTCCCTGCTGGCTTTGCTGCTTTGTTTTCTGCTCTCTGGTCTATCAGTGGTCATGCTGCCTGTCCCCTTTTCCATCTGCTGCATGGCACAGGGGCACTCGTGCCACAGGTGCATGCTGCATGCCACTCATAGCACTCGTGCCACAGGTTGGCCACCTCTGGCCTAGACAATCCTCTCTACCCTTGCAATTCTAAATCTTGTAATATTCAGTGTCCTTTTTCAAGCCCCATCACCAGAGTCACGTAGTTGCATTAAAATCTGGACTTCCCTTTTAAGAAGCAAAAAAAAAAAAAACGTGAGGGGGAAAAAAAAGTGTCACCTTGATGATTTTAGGCGAATGTTTTGATAATGTGACATATCTGAAGGTTCAAAACTCAGGAGAAGATTAATACATTTGGGGCTGCCTTCTTTAAAGTAACTAACTAAAAAGGCTGAACTAGGGAGCACAGATTGCCAAATTCTGCCACATAAACAGGTATGTTATTTTAATTACCATTAGAAGAACAGGCAGATAGACTGGTACAGTCCAGTGACTGTTTTGTTAGACTGCAATAATGGAAATGAATGAAATTTAGGGGAGCACAAAGAACACTTGACCTTAACTTAGGCTTCTGTATCGGACAAAGATGCAGCAGGATCTGGTCAAAACTACCCAGCTATTGTATGACTCTTGCCAAGGTTTCTCTCTGTTGCCTTTCCCGAGCTGCATCCTGACACCCTTACAGGCAGAGTCAAGGGGCAGAAGAAGATCAACCTTTCTCAAATCGACTCAAGAAAAACTCTAGCTCAGATGAAAACATTTTGACCAGAATCCCAGAAACAAAAAGCTCTTCTGCTTTCCAGCTCTTCCAGCTATTCATTTTATTTTATCCTGAGAGGAAGTCAGACCAGTTACTTTTGCTGTTCTCTCCTGCCTTTCAAAACATGCTTGGCTCCCATTTCAGTATTCCTCTGGGTAATGCTGAATCTTTTTTCCTAGTAGTTAGTTTGAGCTGGAGCAGCTGTGCGTATGTCCTCTTGCAAGTCTCACAAGCCTCTACCACAGTCTTGTTAGCATGGTCCTTTGCATTAAATATATAGGGAGAGAAGTTTTAGAACCCAGTTTACCCTTAATACCAAAGTGTGGGAATCTTTGGTCCTTGGAGAAGAATTGAGCACTCCCAGTGGGTCTGTACCTGTTAGTCCATCATTCCCTGGTTTTCTGTTATCAAAGCTCCCTTCAAGGCTTGGAGAGGAAGGGTGGGAAGTCTCTCACCAAAGAGTCTGTCTGTAAATGCTGGCTGTAGTGAGAACTTCTTGCACATGCAACCACAATGTCCTTTTCCACATTTGGGAGAGAGCCAGAAGTTTCTGATGTTGGCTTGGGCTTCAGTCCCTGTCCACCCAGTAGGCAGGGGATGGCTTTCCTTTTCTCATTGTTTCAGTGAAGTGTCAGCAGCAAGTTTTTCCCCCCGATCAGAAGTAGGGAAGAAAGTTGATCAGCTTCTGACCTTTCAAACAGCTTTTGTTGCAGTTTTCTCTCCTCCATTCCATATTGCTCAAGTGTTGAGCAGGTTGACGTGCACTTTTGAGCTGTTCACTTCCCATTCAGTTGGCTGCAACTGCCCCCTAAGCACTGGCAAAACTATTTCATTTCCCATTAATAGTTGTGCTGGCAAAGACGCTCCTCCCCATGGGCACCCTACTGTCCGTGGTCCTGTGTGTGGCAATGATGGTATAAACTTCACCAAACTGTTCTATTCCAGTCTTTTATTGATGTGGTACCTTAGAGAGAAGTCTGCTGTGACTGGTAGGTGTTTTCCTGCAAGTGCTCCCAGCCCCTCTGCTGTTTCTTTGCCAGACTTCCTTCATGTAGCATAGAGCGTGCTCCCTTCTAAATGGAAGAAAATCGATCTCTTAAATAAGATTATGATGAAGAACATGAGCGCTTAGACTCCAAGCCAGCTATAGCAGCCCAGCTGGTTCTACTGCGAAAGTTGGAGTCTCCCCACGGATCAAAGAATTCCCCCTTGTGACTTGTTTCCTGGTCCATTATCTCCATTCCTTTCACACAGCCAAAAATGCAAATGCAGAATTGTTTTTTCAGTGCTGAGAAGGAACACATTTGCTCTAGAAACATTTCTTGGAGTCTCTGACCAGCAGAGACTCCCTATGCCTGAAGAAGGGTGACTGCGCCTGAAAGCTTGCTAAGAACTTTTTCCAGCTACTCAGTTGGTCTAATAAAAGATATCACGTCCACTCAAAGAACCTTGCCTGTAGAATATTCATTTTCAGGCTTTGGGCTCAAATCTTTACCCTCGCTCTTAAATTTAGCTTCTCCTCACTTAGCAAAGGAACACCCGACTTATAATGGGCTGCATATAACACTATCCACCAACCCTATCAGGGATATGTCTTGTTCACTGTGGCAGTCAGCTGCATAAGGGACAATGAACCCATGTCATTTTCCAGTCCTGTGTTTCAGCAACCAGACTGCCTAGACTGAGTTCTCTGACTGGAGACTCTTGTTGTAAGCTGTTTGAAAATACTTCTGGATTTAAAAATATTTACTGATTGTTTTGGGAAAGAGGGTCCTTGGAGTAAGGTTTGCGGGTGACTTTGCCTTTGAAGGTCCACATGTGAATAGCTCAGAGCGTTTGGAGTGATGCAAAGGTGCTATCGCTTTGCACACCAGCTGTATCTGCCAGAGTATCTAATTATCTCTCTTCCTCCTCCCCCTCTTTAGTAGTGATTTTTTGGATGCCTGTCAAGGTTACAAATCAGATAAAACTTGGTAACTATTTTATTCTGCCTGTTAATACACTAATAATTCATCTATGCTTCTCTGGCTTTCAGGGATGTTGCTCTCTATTTGTTTCTCTCCAGTACTTAGATGCTGAGCTCACCGGTTTACCAAACTCCTGGACTGTGCATTTTGGCTTGATCTTGCTTGGCTTTCCCAAAATAAAAGAGGCTCATGTGGGTACAAGGAAGAAATCTTAGCACCAAATAGTGCCTCACTTTTCCTCAAATGATGCAAATACTGGAAAAAAAGATGCCATCAGCCATGTTTATAACTCTTGGAACTAGTGATTCTGATGCTACAGTGTTGGGATGCTATCTAAGAAACTATATAGAAGTGTTCCTATTTTAATACAAAATTGACACCGTTGAATACTGCTGTCTAAGTTCATCACAATATCATATCTGCCAGACACGAATCGAGACCAAGACTAGAAAAACATCAGTGTAATAGCCAGACCCATGATTCATATGTTGCTCCAAGAGTAGATGGTCTGACCTCATATGGCTTGGGGCTGTAGAGGGGACCTGGTGAACTTCATTTTGCAGCGATATCAATTTTTGCATAGAAGCCTTTTAAACGGTTTGGTTGCTGGCTATCCTTGCAAAAGACCCTGATCTGTACTTTTCTTTTTTTTTTTTCCCTTGCAAGATGCATGTAAAAGGTAACAAGGGGGCAGAAGAGGGAAAGTCTTCCATAGCACTATGAACTCCCTGTGATTTTCCTCACAAGTCAGGATGAGGCCCTGTCCACCTTTTGGGGACAGTTCTTTCCCCAGGCATGTCAGTCTTGCTGCCTTTCCTAGAGGTATGGCGGTGTCCAGCCATATGTTTTGTGGGCAGGGATAATTCCATCTGGCTCTAATGTGCTTTTAGGAATTGAGCTGTCCAGCGGTAAAAAGCAGTGTCTAAAAATTCATCAGTTGAATTGCTGGTGAACTCTGTTGTCTGTGAACAGTAGGACCCCCAAATCCTGTACTGCTCCAGGATTTCATAAAAACCCAACAGCTTCAAAATTGATTTGAGATGATTTTCTTAACCGGACAGGCCAGTTGAGCCCTATCAACCTCTCTTCAAGGACTTGTATGGTTTGGAATGGTTTGCAGTGTTTTAAAATCGACTGTACAATCAAAGCAGTAGGGGGAACGGTCATGCACTTTGGAGCATGATCTAATCCATTCATGATGTGAACTCAGCACCCAAAGGAGACTAGAGCTTCATAATTTGGCGCAACCCCTTATCCCTCTGTAAGATACTTCAGCCTGGTGTGAGATAGAAAGGTTCAGTCACAACTATCATTTCTGCAAATGTAGAGCCTGGGCTGTTGATTTACAGATGCAGTGCAGTGGCCCTGGCCCATATTCATTTGAGGCTGTGCTGGCTGGCCTGCCAACCTGCTCAGTTCTGTGCAAAGATCAGGCTTTTTCTTGTAGCAATCCGTTCCTCTTGTGTCAGTTGTGTGCAGGAACAGCAAGGGCAGTAAAATGGATCTGAAGGTCTCAGATGCGAACTAAGTGGGCATGAAGATGGCCAAGGTACTTCTCCCCTATTGAGTTTTAAGACGTTCCCATTGCTCTGCTTTTAAGGCAGGGATGGGCAGCTATTTGGGCCTGAGGGTCATATAGGCTGTTTTGGTGAGCTGTCTCGGGCTGGGTCAGTACCGTCAGTACCTCCTCCTGATCCTGACACCTCGCAACAACTCTGCAAAACTCCCTGTGTGGGGTGGGGCCCAGGGTAGTGGCGTTCAGGAGCAGGAGGAGCTGGCAAAGCTGGGATCATGGGGCCAGGGCCAGATCAGAACCACAATCTGCTGCCTGTGCGCCCCTGCTACAGGTGCAGGTTCTGCAGGCAGGGGTGTGCAGGGAGCAGATCACAGCTCTGCCCTGCTCTGGCCCCGTGCTGTCAATGCCCCACGATCCCAGCCCCAGGCACAGCTCCCCAGAGCTGTGCCTGGGGCTGGGATCGTGGGGCATTGACAGCACGGGGCCAGGGCAGAGCTGGAAGCCACCGCCGGGCCTTGCTGGAGGGCTGCAGCATGGAGGACAGGGAGAGGAGGGCTGCAAGTCCTTCAGAGGAGACTTGAGAGGAACTTAGCTTCCCTCCCCCAGCCTGGGGTGTGCAGCCTGCAGGTTGGGGAGGGAAGCGGGAGGACCTGGTGATGACTCCACACTGCCACTTGCAGCAGCCAGGACCAGACCGGGGCCAAGGGAGGTGGGCAGTCCTGTGGCATGAGCTTCCTGTGCCAGCCTGCAGCTCACCCCAGGATGCCTGCTCAGTGACAGTAGCCCCCAGCCCCACTGGCTCAGCATGGGGCAGAGTGGTGTAGGGCAGCAGCTGTGATGGGAGCCCAGATGAGGTTGGTGTAGCTGGGGCTGGTCTCAGTCTCCGTGGAAATTAGCCTCCACCCCTGGATGCAGCTCCCTGCCCAGCCTCGTGCAGGTACTGGCCCTGGACGCAGCACCCTCACTGGGGCTTCCTCCGCTGCCCAGTCTCTTCTATATAGGGTGTATCCCTGAATGCCTGCCGCCCAGTCGTAGGTAG